>NW_024386835.1:2610060-2935060 GCF_900408965.1 Simochromis diagramma | reverse complement strand
CCAGAAGAAGAAAAACACCGTTTGTTGGTTGAACTTTAATGAGTCAGCTGGTGAAAATGTTAAAATACGCCTGGCTGTATATGGGCACACACATAGTAAAACTATCATTGATGAATTTTTTAAAAATATATATTTTTACTCCTCCACATTTGGGGGGGGGCGGAGCCCGAGCGCCCCCTATGGGCCAGCCGCCACTGAGCCTTAGATATTTACAATGTTCTCACTGATGATCACAGTAACGCTGATCATCTTCACACACTGTTGACTTCTTCAGTCTCACAACTCTTACAATACAAAGCTGAAGCTTTGTATTCCATCTAGTGGCACTTTGAAACCTTACAAAAAATTTCACTCATGACAACAGCCACAATGAACAGCTTTACACATTCTGATGTATTTCCTGAACCTCCAGAGTTGATAAGCTAAGATTATGCTGACCTTGTAGTCTCAGTACTTTCACTTTTATATAATCTTTACAAGAATACGAAAAAAAACAAAAACAAACCCGGAACACATTAAGCATAAGCGCACAAAATCACCAAAATGAAACGCTTTTCAAGTATAAAAGCAAACCGTGGCCTCAAAAGTGCACTTTAAAAAAATGTAAGTCTCCGACTGGAGATAAGCACTGTGGATATTTAATAACTGCATTAACACCAAAGTTCCTGTAACAAATTACTTTATTCTGATTCGGTGTTAGTTTACATACTTGTCTCATGTCGTCAGGTTTGTCGACCTCCATGGGCTCTGCACTGGCCATGTTCAAGATTTTGATCTTCTTCCTTCAAAACACACCAAACACAGACGACATAACAACAGCGTGTTGCACTCAAACAACCAGCAATTCTGTATTTGGCGATTTTATATAAAAACCGTTTCCATAAATTAGCTAACGTCGTTCTCCACCCAATCTACAGAGCTACACTCTCGGTTACACTCCACTTTACAGTTTTCTTACGTCTTGAATTATAGCCAAACCTTCAACAACCACAGTGTTATATTACACGTTTTGTGTATGTGAACAGAAATATAGCTAGAAAATACGACGTTTCTGCATATTAGACTTACCCCTGCTTCGCTACTTTAAACTGTTTTTTCCTTATAAATGAAAGTGAAACCTTCACAACAGTCACGCTCAAGTGCGCATCTGACATTTAGAAGAGGTCTGTTTGCTCAGTTAAGATGGCTGTGGATACTAAACCTCCCTTCATTTCCAGAAAGGAAAGAAGATATCCTTTATGCGATTTTTATGTTGTTTGCTCGATATCTTGATATTCACAGTTCGTGTAAACTCAGTTGTGATAACTATCTACTGTCTCATATGATTCTCATACAGCACTGACTTGTTTTATTTTGCACTCCTTCAGCTATACAGGATGACGCTGTAAATAAAATAATTTATTGCAGGCTATAACTCCTGCAACAGGTGAAATGTGTCATTCAGAATACACTGTAATTTTCTGTTTGACATTTTAATTAGTCTAAATCAGAAATATTTTCGATAATATTTCACCAATTCTACTCATGTTTCACTTGCTATAGAGAATTTCTGGTGTTGTGTTTGTACTTTTATAAAAGAGCATTTCTTCCACCAAGTAAAAAAAAAAAAAGTGATGAACATTGTGGTCCCATCCTAAAAATGCTCTGCTATTCTTTGCAGTTACAAATACATGAAATCTTATTATGTAGATTCAATATGCAACGGAAAAGATACTTTAATATATAGTATTTCACATTTCCATTACAGTATAGTATTATATGTGTGTGTGTGTGTGTATATATATCATATTTAAATATATATATATTCAGAGCAACCAGAATGGTAGCATTAGCAGCAGCAGGGCACATATATATGTATATATCTACATCGTTCAGCATTGCCTCACTCAAAACGTGCAATGGGTGCTTCGACTTACGAAAGACCCTCGGGAACGAATTTATTTCCTAAGTCGGGGTTCCACTGTATAATGATAATTTCAACATAAAGTGCAGTTTTTCTTCTTAAAAAAATAAAGCAGAAACATAAAAGGTTATTTTACCAGCTTCACTTTAAAACTGAGTAACCTTAGCCAAAATTATTTTGTACTTTAGGCTAAAACAGTGATCATCGAACATTTTAGTGCAAAAAATAACAAACCCATTGGAATCACAATAAATCCATGCTTATTTACTTTCCGTCTCTTTCAGCCAGTTAGACAAACTAGCCTGTTCACATTTTCAGAGCTAAAGGCAGCTCTCTTTTTTGTTACTATGTGACCTGCAAGTGAGAACAGTCTCTCACAGGGGCAGAAGTTGCAGGACTAATCAAATATTTGCGGCTAGGACATACAACTGTGGGTGGGTCCCTGCTCGACTGGACCACCACTGCAGCGGGCTGATGGTGGATTCTGCTCTGTACAAACTCAGGGCCCTGTTACACGGGACTTCCTCAACTGAATCAGAGTCTGAAGACAATGAAGAGAGGAGGAGGCTCTTTGTCTTTGCTGGGTTCTTAATGGTGGCATCTTTACACTGTCCCTGCAGCAGGGCCTCAAGGCTGGTCCAGACCTCTTCTCACTCTCCCCTTGCAAGACACTTTAAATCCTTAAAGCGTGAGTCAAGCACAGTAGCTGTCTTGATCCACTGATGGTTGAGTGTAGCTGCACGTTGGGACAGGTCATTTATGAAGGCAGTCCTAAATTTTACCATGTAGTTTCAGTCATCATCAGAGACCACCATGGTGTGATGCAGGTGGCAGAAAGCAGGTAAAACCACTGAACATGAAAGATATGTCGCACCTCCAAGAAGCTTAGTCACAAACCTGTAGTAGACAGTCCAAGAAAGAAATTATTAATCTATACAATAACTGTCAACTATACAGCTTTTTGAAGAAACAGTAACAACAAGTTAAAAAAATAGTTTTACAGTGGCTTGCAAAAGTATTCGGCCCCCTTGAACTTTTTCACATTTTGTCACATTACAGCCACAAACATGAATCAATTTTATTGGAATTCCACATGAAAGACCAACACAAAGCAGTGTACACGTGAGAAATTGGAACAAAAATCATACATGATTCCAAACATTTTTTTTTTTACAAATAAATAACTGAAAAGTGGGTGTGCGTAATTATTCAGCCCCCTGAGTCAATACTTTGTAGAACCACATTTTGCTGCAATTACAGCTGCCAGTCTTTTAGGGTATGTCTCTACCAGCTTTGCACATCTAGAGACTGAAATCTTTGCCCATTCGTCTTTGCAAAACAGTTCCAGCTCAGTCAGATTAGATGGACAGCGTTTGTGAACAGCAGTTTTCAGATCTTGCCACAGATTCTCGATTGGATTTAGATCTGGACTTTGACTGGGTCATTCTAACACATGGATATGTTTTGTTTTAAACCATTCCATTGTTGCCCTGGCTTTATGTGTAGGGTCGTTGTCCTGCTGGAAGGTGAACCTCCGCCCCAGTCTCAAGTCTTTTGCAGACTCCAAGAGGTTTTCTTCCAAGATTGCCCTGTATTTGGCTCCATCCATCTTCCCATCAACTCTGACCAGCTTCCCTGTCCCTGCTGAAGAGAAGCACCCCCAGAGCATGATGCTGCCACCACCATATTTGACAGTGGGGATGGTGTGTTCAGAGTGATGTACAGTGTTAGTTTTCCGCCACACATAGCGTTTTGCATTTTGGCCAAAAAGTTCCATTTTGGTCTCATCTGATCAGAGCACCTTCTTCCACATGTTTGCTGTGTCCCCCACATGGCTTGTGGCAAACTGCAAACGGGACTTCTTATGGTTTTCTGTTAACAGTGGCTTTCTTCTTGCCACTCTTCCATAAAGACCAACTTTGTGCAGTGCACGACTAATAGTTGTCCTATGGACAGATTCCCCACCTGAGCTGTAGATCTCTGCAGCTCGTCCAGAGTCACCATGGGCCGCTTGGCTGCATTTCTGATCAGCGCTCTCCTTGTGCCTGTGAGTTTAGGTGGACGGCCTTGTCTTGGTAGGTTTACAGTTGTGCCATACTCCTTCCATTTCTGAATGATCGCTTGAACAGTGCTCCGTGGGATGTTCAAGGCTTGGGAAATCTTTTTGTAGCCTAATCCTGCTTTAAATTTCTCAATAACTTTATCCCTGACCTGTCTGGTGTGTTCTTTGGACTTCATGGTGTTGTTGCTCCCAATATTCTCTTAGACAACCTCTGAGGCCGTCACAGAGCAGCTGTATTTGTACTGACATTAGATTACACACAGGCGCACTCTATTTAGTCATTAGCACTCATCAGGCAATGTCTATGGGCAACTGACGGCACTCAGACCAAAGCCACTGTATGTACCTGCATGGCTCAAGGACAGTCACCAGCTTTTGGAGTTTTACCAGCTCTGATGGAGTTAAAATGACCAGCTTGTGCTTTTGTTTATCCAAAGCTGCAAAAACATCCTCTTGATTCCTTAGTATTGGAAGAAGAGAAATCATATCCAGCATTGAATTCCACAGTGTGGAAACATCCTGTATGAGTGGCTCTCTCTGTTACCCCAGTCTTCATTGCTCCTTGTGTAGTTCCTCCATATTAGCACGACTGTCTGTAATGCATCTAATTTTGCTTGCTTTTAGGTGTCATAAAGCTGTTAAATTTTACTTGAAATAGTCAGCAGTTGGAAAGTTGGATCACCCAATGCTAACTGTAACACATTTTCTAACCATACAAGAAATGGTAACACAAATATACACAATATAAAACGGTTACAAAATAGAATTAATAAAATTCATGATTCTATTTGTTTCTATTTGCTGTAGATGATTTTGACACTGTCACAACTTTTTATATGAACTGAGAATGTGGTTGTTTCTACCTTTACACACATCCTTTCATTCTTTATATTCTGAAATAAAATAAGCAAAAAAAAAAAATAGTTTTTTTAGATTCAGTTAGAAGAGTCAGAGCTTTTCATGTACAGTACACCTGCAGTAAACCTACTGTATGAGTAGAATAGCTGCCTCAAACAAGCAATAAGAAAGCAATTAAAAAATTAAAAGAGCAAAATACAAAAGGTAACAAATTTATACAGAAACAGTCTTTTGTTCTGCAGAAATGTGAGCTGTGCAAAATCTGTTTATTTTTGTTGCCATCTTTTCAATAACATTTTCCCACCTGATCAATGACCTTTGCAAATATACACAAATTAAACCATAACTGTGGAAATATGTGTAACACATCCTTAGCTGTAAAAAAATAACCATACAAAAACTATTTCCAAAGGCACTCTCAAAAGCTGCGTGGCAATGTGAAATATAAAAAAAATCCACCTTAAGCTGGTAAACAAAACAAGATTAAAATACTGAAATGGCATTAAAATTCATGAGTGATACATGAAAATCAACTAAAAGCTATAATGTTGCTGCACTTCAAACAAGATTTAAAACACTCTCACAGCAACAAGGAGCAAACAAAGCAATAAAATGTAACATGACACCTTCAGGCCACTTCATCCATCACTTTCTCTGTTCAGTCTTTAAATTCAATTTCTTCATATAATTTTCAATCATAACTTACTTACACCTTTTTTTTTTAACTTAGCTGCTTCTTTCTACTTATCTTTGGTGACTTGTATGTATGTGGTTGTATGTGAATACGAGAGCTGTGCACTTCTATACTAGATGCTATAACACAGTGAGCTGGGTGGATACAGGTAAGGCTGCCATGCTGGCACTGTGTGCAGAAGTACAGAGGAGAAGGCATCGGTGTGATTAGCAGCAGCAGGATTTGAATGATGACGTTTTCATCGCTGTACTACGGCATCAGCAAGCAGCGATTTCTATTCAGCTTCATCCTTGAGAGTGAACCTGGAAGATGAGGTGGAACAGTCATTGAATGATAGTAAGAGTTCCTGATGGTCAATAAAAATGGTCAGAAATAATGACCATCAAGCTTGAGCATTTGAATAAATGTAAATACAGTCTGGATGAAACCAGATCTCTTCTGCTCACCATTCTGTGACACCAGACACGAGGTTCACCTCAGCCAACTCGAGCTGCACCTAAAGAATGGGAATGTCATGTCAGCATCTGCATGAACACAGTTTCTGCCTGTATTCACAGCATTTCAGAGTGAAAAGATAAAACACATTTATGGAATCAATGCAATTTACGCTACCAGCTAAGGCACAGTGAGGAGATTGGAGTACATTTTACCCAACCGAATCTCAGTGTGCTGTTTGGCAGTATATTTAAAGCCATGTAACAGATGCAAGAAGAGCTACAAATATGATTTCAGTCTGACCTGTCCAATGACGTCTCGGCTTCTGAATGAAGAGGAGTTATTTTTCACTGATACACTGAGGCGTCTGAATCTTATCTCGTCCTTAGGCAGATCATACTCAAACCTTTAAGTACAAAAAGATTATTAAAACACTAGGTCAGATCTTTAGGGATAACAAAACCTACAAAGGAGAAAAAAGGTAGTGCAACCTTTCATTAAATTCTGGGTTGAGGTCTCTCTTCTTCACTCCTGTTTTTTTCTTAGTGGCCTTGCTTTTATCTGGCAGCAGCATGAGGGAGACATAGCTGTCCACACCATCCTTATGTTGCGACAACAGACCTCTGTGTGGATAAAAAAATAAACAATATAAAAATGAAATATAGCAAAGATGAACAAAAGTTAACTGTAAAAATGTTTTAAGACATGCCAGCAGGGGTGGGAGCACTTTGATGTTTCCCGGGAGTTATTTTGAGTTCATGAACAGTCAACTTCAAAAGCAAAAGTACAACAAGCAAACATGAGAAACTCAGATATAAGTATAAGTTGCAGCTCTCACTCCAAGTGTCCACTGGACAGGGGGTGCATTTCCTAAAGATGCTTCATTGTGCGTCTATTGGTAAAGCCCACAATGTCTATGAATATATTTTCTACCTAACAGAAAATCTGCTACCATTAGATCACTCATACCCTGGATAACTCTATTAAAATCTAGCATCTGTTAAATGAACATAAAGCATTAGCCTATAAAATTAACGGTCTCACAGTTCGTGCGAAAAGGTTGTCATATCATATGATGGAGACATTATTTTTCATTTAGTATGTTAGAGCAATACAGTTTCTTCTTCAATATATGGAGCAGTCAACATAGCATGAAATATTCTTTGAGTTATCATTAATAATTTAAATGTTTTGTTTCACACACCTGCAGGCGTGAACGATGACAATGAGCTTTCTCTCTTGCGAGGCGTATGAAAGAGACAGCTTCACCTGCCCGTTTCCAGAACTGCACCCAGAAGCAGCACAGGGCAAAGTCCCTGCACCAATCAAATCCGTCATTTTGGATGCCAGTATCTATAAAACACATCCAGGATAACAGTAAGAGTGCGCAGTAACGAGTCAACTCATTTGCTTTTATCTGTCAGATGTTATCACCTTGAGTTCAGCCCTAAGCAGGATTTGACTTTCAGGTGATGCTCCATCCAGATGGAACCACTGATCCTGAACCAGCTGTGGCTCTGCAAGCAGATTCTTGACAGGAATCACCAGAGATCCCATTGGCTGGTCCCAGCCACTCGACAACTGCGATGCAAAAGAGCGTGAGAATGAAAATCACCCCAATATTAGTACTCTTACATGTAAGCAAATTAAATCTGTACACAGAAATGAATGCAAGAAGTATGGCAAAAGTTAAAAACAGATGTAGATAAATATCTTACTTTCACCACAAGCATATCATGCTTAGGATCATGGACCACAAAGTAGAAAGACTCATTCCACTGAGGACTGGTACTGCGGTCACAGAGCTGATAAAGTGTGATGAAATGATACAATTAATATAGCAGTAAAAAAAAGCAATTATCACACTGAGTTGCAGAGCAGCATGAGAGAAAGAGCCTCACTTTGGTTTTGTAGGCTGTTTCACCCAGAACAAGCTCAGCTCCGGCTTTTGGTTCTTTTCCACTCTTCTTCAACTATGAAGCAAAAGAGAGGCATTCAAGTTACACAGCACGTGGGATTGTTTCTGTCAACTTGTGCACAGTGTATCAATGAACTGCGGGCGACTTACAGATAATGAATGTGCTCTGTCTATATGGACAAAGAGCAGAGCTGCAGCAGGGACAGCTTTGTTCTTAAAAGCCTGGAGAGACTGAAGCTGCAGCACCTGTGGCATGGAGCACAGCCAGTTAGGTCAGGTGATTATTTTGCAAAGTGAATATACCTTGTGTGGTGCTATGTTGCTCAACAGCATTCTAGGAGGCCGGAGGCATATTACTCCATGTTTAAATGAACAGAGCGAGGCTGAACTGAGTGAGTTTATTAACACGGTGCAGGGCCCACCTGCTCCAGTCTGGCTGCGTTTGACACTGCAGGAACCCACTCCAGTATCAAGTGAACCTGTCCAGATTTCACATCCTTCAGAGTGTACCACTGCAAGAGAGACAATGTTTGTTAGAGAAGCATGACAAACTCTTTGTACGAGGAAAACAGGCAACACTGAGTTAAAAACACACAGGGTGTGGCTCAAGGTTTGCATGACTAACCTGATCTGTGTACTGTGATCTTATGACCTCATTTAGCTTAATACTGAATCTGTGAACACGAATACAGGCAAATGATTAACAACAACACGAGTTTAAGTTCACATAATATGACCATGTTTACTTCAGGCTGATTTCCAGATGTCAGGAGTTTTAAGAGAAAGGCTTTGTGAAAAAAAGCAGTCAATACTGGATTAATAACAATAATGTAAATGGTATTCTCAATTAATTTTATACAGGTGGAAATTTGTTTTAAATAAAACAAAAATGTTTTATCTTTCATTTTCCATGGCTCGAAGTGGAAGCTGCAATCAAGCTAGACCAGTGAAACACAGCACTGATTCTTTAGAGTAGGAAACACACCTTCCTAGAAAGTCATCAGAATCTATATCCTTATCAAATGCTTCAAACTTGATCTCCTGGATGCTGTGCCCTTTCACAACGACCTGTTTAAAAGTAAGAGAAGCAAACATTTGTCAAAAAAACTACTTCAGACAAATCAAAGCTCAGATAATAAACAACAACCTTAAACAGCTTACCTCATACATTTCGTTCCATGTTGGGTTTAGATTCTCCTTGATAACATGGCTCTTGAATGCAACCTCGCCTACGTTGATCTTGACATAGGGATCGCTCTTGCCCTTCACCATCCCCCCCATCAGGTTATCCTTTGCAACCAGATTCTGGGCCTCCAGCAGGTGAATCCTCAGGAGCCCCTACAGCATGAAGACTGCAAGTGTTATACAGAAAGTACCACAGAACAGAGCATACGTTCGTTGGATTTATTAAGTCAGTGTATACATTTCAGTGTGATCCAGATCATTTCTGTCCTTCCCACGGAAGACTGGAAAACAGGAATTTCTTGCTTACTAGCTGTTAATCTAACATTCTTTTGTCACTTTCATAGATAAATCTTTAGAGATAAACAAATCTCTGATTGATGGTTAACTACTTAATGAAAACCTGTTTTTCTTGTTCAAATTAGCAAAGGATCCATCATTAAGAGTATCCTACATTATAAGTTGCGTTTGCAACATGCTCATTTTGTTTTAAGCCTCTAGATGTCCTTCTTCTTCCTTGAAGCTGGTATGACACAACAGAGGGGGCCATTCTAGTAGAGCTTAGAGTAAAATAACAGGAGGAAGAAGGAAAATCCTGCTGTGCAGAAAGAGACACGAGGGGCTGTTTAGAAACCCAAATGATAAGTTGAATCCCAGCAGCATCCATTTATCTAATTATCCCCACCGAATATCTGAGGACAAATGGAATCGCTGGGAGGATATTGTCTAATGTGAGTTAATGAAAAAACACAGGCTTAATGGAGCCCTACATTTCAAAACATTAGAATTAGACCTCCAGAATGATCTGAATATGTATATATGAACTCAAAAGCAAATTACATGATACTGCTTTCC
Source organism: Simochromis diagramma (assembly GCF_900408965.1). NCBI lineage: Eukaryota > Metazoa > Chordata > Actinopteri > Cichliformes > Cichlidae > Simochromis > Simochromis diagramma. The sequence goes on along the minus strand of NW_024386835.1, from coordinate 2,925,153 downwards.
TTTCCATGCTGATAACAAAGACAGAACTACACCCACCTCTTGAGCAAAGCCCTGGCTCGGGGTTGTGTGTGGTGGAAGAACCTGAGCAGGTTTGGGGATTTCAGGAACCACTTCTGGCTTTTTAGTGTCAGTGGGAAGACCTGCCACTGTGGCGTGAGCAAGATTGCCCAAACTGGAAATTCATTCATATCCAAACACACAGAAAATGGAGAAGATTTTTTTTTCTCATTATGTTTTTTTTTTCAAATTGTTTGTTTGAGGCAAACATGACAAAAATATGAAAAACTGAAGGAACAATATAGTTGTGTTTGCTGTCACGTGGAGCTCACCCTTCTGTTTGCTTTTTCTGTGGTTCAAAGTCTCCTCTGTCTGCTTTGTGGGGCTGTGTGCGGTGCTCTTCTGCATCTGCTGGCTTGTCCACCAGCTGAGCAAAATTACATTAATGTTATGAAGACGAAAACAGACATCTGGGGCAGAGTAACAACTGACTTTTGTGTGATGTGACTCACTGCGGCAGCAGGGGATGGGTCATGTGCTGGTTCAACATGAGGAGCCATCTCTGTAGCAGTTGCAGGATTTGCTTCAGGTTCTTTAGGCTGGTTTGATACTGCAACAGACCTAAGAGCAACATTATTCTAAAAACATGAAAGTCTGGAATAAAGCTTGTCAGACATAATACCATCTGAATGATGCGTCCTGTGCAGTCCTAGTGCAACTATGTCTTTATATTTAAGTGGTATATGACATCAAGGAGCACGTTTCCTATACCTTCACTCACCAACAGGGAGCACACTTAATATCTTCTATTTATTAAGCTTATTTATGTTTAAATTAAAGGTGTATGAACTGCTTATTTTCCTTAGCAGCACTTCTAACTTTGGTTTTAACTGTTTTTGAATAAGACTACAGTCTCGGGTACAGCAGCATTAGCTTCAACGTGAGATTATAGATTTCACACGCAAATGACTCACTTGTGCGTTGGCATCTCTGAACTTTTTTCCTCCTTGCCAGCTGCTGCGGATGCCTTTTCTGTGTGGGTGCTGGTGTCCTCTTTCTTTACAGTGGTCACAGTCGGCCGTGGAACTTCATCCATCCTCGAGTTAAGAATCTGTTAATGACACATTTTCAGTTGGGGTTCCTTGATGTCAGTCACAGTAACACTAATGTAGAGTGTACATATCTTCATACCTTGAGCTCAGCCCTCAGGAGGATCTCGCTTTCAGGTAATGCTCCATCAAGAGGCATCCACTGGTCCAGGACCAGCTGTGGTTCAGAGAGAAGCTGTCTCACAGGAACTACCAGAGATCCCATTGGCTGGTCCCACGCACTGGAGAGCTACACAGCGAAAGGACACATTTGTGATATCAGTCAGCACTTGAAATGAAGAGGGCAGCAGCAGACTTTAAAGGCTATTGTACTGTAACAAATTCAGTACATTTACCTTTATGATGAGCATCTCCTCTTTGGGATTGTGTACCTTGAAGTAGAATCCTTCGTTCCACTGAGGAGCACTCGTGCGATCGCACACCTTCAGGCAGAAAATGCATAAAGAATAGTAATAAATTATTTCTCTTTTTTAAAAAAAAAAAAAAAAAAAATCAGGTGTGAAGTTATAGTATATTATGTCCCATATATTATTAATTTCATACCTTAGTTTTGTAGACTGTGTTACCAAACACCAGCTCAGCTCCAGCCTTGGGCTCCTTTCCACTTTTTTTGAACTGTACACAGAAATAAAAAAAGATTAGATTACATGAATAGTTTGAATTCCTTTCATCTATTTTCTTAACTTCTCCAATTCAAGTGTGATCAGAGTTTATCCCAGCAGACATTATTCTCCGTAATTATGACATCCAATACTATCTTATAAAATATAAAGTGTTAAAAGTGGCAATTTTTCACTTTATGTGCGTAAACGAACTCATAATCAAACTGTCTATCATAATGATTTTCACTGTGCAAAATTACAAGGGACTCACAGGCAACGAGTGCGCTCTGTCCACATAAACAAAGAGGAGTGCTGCACAGGGAGCGGCCTTGTTCTGGTAAGACTGCAGAGACAGCAAATGCATTACCTGCAGCAGAGAATCAAATAAAAAATACATTAGTGACTCAGCACCGATGTGCACAGCGAATCAGAGAAGGAGCATTTTGTTTGTGTACAGAAACATGCACTGACTTGGTCTAGAGTGTTATTATGGGACACTGTTGAAACCCACTCCAGGATCAGACGGACACGCCCAGACTTTACATCATTCAAGGTGTACCACTGAAACAGAGGTGCTCAAACATTGGATTACAGTTTATAAATGCACAAAATGCGTACACACATTTAGTAAGAAAATATCTACAATACCCACCTGGTCTAAGTACTGGGAGCTGATTATGTCTGCCACGCTGATTTTGAATCTAGTCAACAAAGAAGATTATGCACATTATGCACAATTCCTGTTTCAGCGATTCTGAATTTAGAAATAGTGTTTTTTTTTTTTTACTAGTGTACTGTGATAAACATCATCTCATGGTCGACTGACACTGTTTTTTTTTGCCAGTATACACATTTGTTTACCAACTGCTATGCTCAGGTAGTTATCTTTGTGTGATCTGACTCCTCTGACTCAGTTCTGAACAAGTGTAGACCTCCACATTAGCCCCTACCTGCCCAGGAAGTCATCTTTGTCCATGTCTTTATCATACAGCTCCACTTGCATTTCCTGTCCTGACTGAGGCCTCAAAACCACCTTAGAGAACACAAACAAGTTTAGTCAAAGTCACAGATGTTAGGTGGTAACAGGCCTTCTGATTTTATGCAGCCCCTCATACACACCTCATACATCTCATTCCAGACTGGGTTGAGGTTTTCTTTGATCACGTTGCTCTTAAAACTTTCTTCACCGACACTGATCTTAGCGTAAGGGTCACTCTTGCCTTTTGCCATACCCATCACTTTATCTTTGGCAACAAGACTCTGGGCCTCCAGCAGGATGATCCTCAGCAGACCCTAAAGGGAGGGATATTTTCATCCATGCGGCTTTTTAACAAACAGGATTTTGTCGTGCCCTGCTTCTCGTATCTGCTTCTGTAGATCAGTGTGTTGTGATGTTACCTGACTGGCAAAGCTGATGTCTGGGGAAGTATGAGGGGGCTGTGTTATGGCAGGACTTGGTGATTCTTCTTCCGTCTCATCTGGAATCGAATCAGCTGCCTTTTTTTTGGCATCGGCATCTTCATGCGAAGTCACCGAAGAGACAATAGTCTCCACGGGAGGAGTGTCTATTGAGCTCGACCTAAAAACACAGCGATTAGAAATCAGTCAAGTTTAAGAGCCAGAATTCCCTCTTAAACAGAAATAGACTTTACTGAATAAATAATCTTACTTGAGCGTTTTTTCTGTCTCCTGTTTCTGCTTAGCAGCAGAAGGATCTGACACCGCAGTCACCTTAGTTTTATCAGCGGTAACAGGACATTTGCTTGGAATCAGCATCTGTAGTTAAATGGACATTGTTCTAAATTAACTATGTTATTTATTACACAGTCATTACACCCATTGCAAAAACAAATTAGAAAAAGAACAAAAAAAATGAGCAAAAAAGGAAATAAAAGAGAGAAGTCAGAGAAAGGGGCTTATCGCAAAAACAAAAGTTAATGATATTCACTTATTCATATGAAATATGTTAAATATTTCGGTCTAAACCAACATAGTTAAAACTGAAGATTGATATTTGTATCTGCAGTGATTTAAATTAAGCATAGCTTTGTTCTGCCACCTCCTTTGGCTGCACTATGCTAACATGGAAAGCCATGGGCAGAGGGCGCAACAGCAAGAATAATAACAAGAATACAGAGCAGGCAACAGTGACAACAGCTATGACACCGATATGTCACACAAAGCAGGATACTAGGAGCTGGAGTAAAGGAGGGTTGCAAAGCAGCTTGCAGGGGTTCAGCAACTAAAGCGGCTCATATAGTGTGCCCTATATGAGCCCTCAGAAACTGTGGACTGGCACTGAGATCAACTGATATGTTGGGACTGAAGCTGAGCTTGATGCTCTGACTCACTTAAACTACAACTATGCTTGATTTAGAAGATAACAAAAAAACAAAAAACAAACAAACAAAAAAAAGTTGAACTGAAAAACTGAGAGAGACAAAGACTGACATACCTTGAGTTCAGTTCTCAAAAGAATCTGGCTCTCAGGTGAGGCTCCATCCAGATGGAACCACTGGTCCAGGACCAGCTCTGGTTCAGAGAGCAGCTCTCGAATAGGAATAACCACAGAGCCCATGGGTAAGGTCCAGCTATGGGAGAGCTGGAAAAACACAATATTTGGTATTAACAACTTCTATATGAGAGATCTGTTTACATGAGGATAAGTTTTATAATACACCGAAGTCATCTTACCTTAACAAGAAGAATAGCCTCTCTGGGGTCACGAACCAGGAAGCAGAATGCTTCATTCCACTGAGGTGATGTTGTACGATCACACACCTTAAGACGAGACAAAAGAGTCAATCCATAGAGTTCTTTGCCAATCTTAGTACTGAAAGAGAAGCAGAAGTATCAGGATGAGGGCTTGAAGTCTTACTGTAGTTTTTCGAGACTTTGCTCCAAGAGTTAACTCTGCTCCTACTTTTGGATCTTTTCCACTCTTCTTCACCTGCAGGAAGAGACAACAGTCAGTAATATTTATTTGGAGTCCAAAGGTCAGCTCCTAGTTCTACAGTCTGTCCTACAAAGCAGTATTAAAAGACTTACTGACAATCCATCTGCCTGCTCGACAAACACAAACAGCAGGCCTGCCGAGGGAACTGCCTTGTTCTTGTAGGACTGTTGGGAATAGAACTGAAGAACCTAAAGATGCAGGAAGCAACCACAGAATATAAATCAAGCTCAGCACAAGGTGTTCATTAATCCGTGGCTTGTTTCGATATTACTGACCTGGTCCAATCTGTCTGACTCTGAGGCTGTTGAAACCCATTCCAATATCAGGTGTACACGACCAGACTTCACATCACTGAGCGTGTACCACTGAAAAATAAAGAGAAATCATTTTAATGTCTGAACTATCTTTAATTAAGTAATTTTAGAGAAAAAGTTCAAGCAGATCTATCATTTGCATTTTTCTAAAATTTCATATGTGTCTGTACCTGAAATACTAAAACTCTATGTAGGTGGCTAATCACATTCCTACAGGCTAACACTGTAGCACATGCCCACCTGATCAGTGTACTGAGCATCAATGAGATCCTTTAGACTGATCTTCAGCCTGCATGTCAACACATACAAGATGAGTATAGATCATGTAGATGGTAATAAGCATTGTGATGCTTGATTTAGATATAGTTACCTGCCCATGAAGTCATCCTTCATGTTGATGTCTTTATCAAAGACCTCCAAATGCAGGTCCTGGCCTGGAAGCTGGGTTAAAATAACCTGAGGGGCAAACCAAGTACACATCTCAAAGGACCCTTTTTAACTAATTACACTGCAACTAAATGAACTACTCAGCCAAAAAGCAGCTGAAGACTTGTCTTTTTAAACTTGGATTTAGATTTTATTTTAAAATGGTTCTCTGGTTCTCTGTTTTTATTTGATGTGAACCACTTGTCTTGAAATAAAATTCCTTACTTAATTACACACAAAAGCGCAGATTATTCTTTAAAATTTTACAGCAATTTCTTACCTCATACATCTCGTTCCAGGTGGGGTTAAGATTGCCTTTGATAACTTCGCTTGTGAATGTTTCACCCCCAATGCTGAGCTTGACATAGGGGTCACTCTTGCCTTTCACCATGCCTCCCATCAGGTTATCTTTCGGAACAAGATTCTGACCTGCCAACAGGTGAATTCTCAGCAGTCCCTGAAATAAAAATGTGCATTTTAAATTTTTTAAAAATAAAAAAAAATACTAGCAAGATCCTAAGGGCTATCAAGTAAAAAGAAAAAAATAACTGAACTGTCCTGTATTACCTCTGTAGCGAAGCTAGGATGGGCAGAGGTCTGCTGGGGGAGCTGTTGGGATAAGCTGGAGGACACATCAGATGGAATGCGCTCTTCGTCTAACCACAGGACCTTTGGTGAAATGGGAAAAAGGAGAAGCAGAAAGACAAAAATTCTTAATTGAATTTGGAATTAATCACTTCCTACACTCCACTTTTTTGTTAGTGTGTTTATTAGACATTATAACAGTGCAGGATCATAGGTCTTAGTCCCATTTACCCTGAGAATCGCATTGAGGTAGATGCGACTGGCTGATCCAGAGTTTTCCAACTGGAACCATTGGTCCAGAGAAAGATTGGAATTTGATAAGAGACGGGACAACGGGATGGTCAGGTTTCCCAGCGTCTGCACACGGTCAGCATCCTTCACCTAATGAAGAAAAGACAGTTCAACACCATCACCCGTCAGATTATCAAAGATGAGTTTTATTGCATAGTAAATGGTACATAATCTCATCATCTACTACCTGAATGTCTATGTCCTGGTTGCGAGGATCGTGGATGAAGAAGGTAAAAGCTTCTTCAAACTCTGGATTAATGGTTGTGTAACAAGTCTAAAGAGAAGACGGAAAAATGTGCATATGACAAAAAAATAAACAAAACATATCAAGAGAATTTTAAATGGCTTTCCCAGGAGATGTACCTTGCTCTCTCTAGTGACGTCCTTCACAGATAACTGCACCATGGGATTGGGCTCTTTATTTCCCTTCTTCATCTAAAACGTACACAGTTGCAGACAGATATGAATACAGAGTAAGACACTGACATTCTGTAACCAAGAGCAGCACAACAAATAGATTTATCTACTATTATAAGAACATGAGGTCGGTCACAATGAAAGTATGTGCATGGCTACCATAGCAACAGCACAAATAACTGAAATGAAGCACCGTGCTGCATGGCACAATCAGGAAGTCTAAGTTTGCAAAGAGAAAAAACAATAAGCCGGGGGTTTTCTTCCAAAGTTTCTTTAACTTTTGTTTTTCTTCTTAAATATATGACAAAATTAGAAGAGTCTGAAAAGTGTGTAACAGTTTTGGATAGAGTTACCCATATTCATCAACAGTGGAACAGATTAAACTGGGTTTGAGGCCAAGGCAACAAACTTGTGGAATGTGAAACAAATAGCAGTTTCAGCTCAGTTAGTTTAACCACACACAGGAAGCAGCTCTGAGCTGTGCACGAATGTGGGCACAGAAAGCACACTTATTTGACTCACAGGAAGCGCCTCAGCCTTATCCAAATAGATAACCAAGATGGCTGAAGAAGGGAGATCAGCATTCTTGTTGGTGATGCTCTCGTTCCTCTTCAGGACCTAGATGATGATTTTACAACATTTCTTTTAGTGTAATTGTTTGACAACAAACACAAGTCTCCTCGATGACACACAAAAAGCTGATCATCAGTGAAAATTAGACACTCAGACCTGCTCTAGTTGATCAGTGCTTGGCAGCAAACTCAACCACTCTAGCCTGAAGTGAACCCGTCCAGAATCTGTGTCCTTCAGAGTGAACCACTGGGAAGACACATTCAGACATACTTTCACCGTCTTATGATTAAAAAATCATCCTCAGTGTGGCAAAGATAAAAAACGAAAACTGCTCACTTACATCATCGACAACTATGGATTTCTTCACAATGCCCAAATCCAATTTGGTCCTATAGGGAGGAGGTGTGCAAGACAAGAAGGATTAAAAACAAAATACAGTAGTGCAATTTCAATGATCAACAGAACAGAAAGGAGACTCTGTACATTCAAAGTACTTTTCCCCACTGTTCATGCAGGTGACAAATGAAAGGTGACAACATGAGATTCAACCAGGACATGAATTATGCATATGTACCTGCCCAAGAAATCATCCTTGTCTGGGTCTTTGTCATATACCTCAACCTCCAACTCTTGACCAGGTACTTCATGGACAATAACCTGATGTACGGAACACAAATAAGGACATGACGACTGACAAAGGGGCTTGTATGGAATGAAAATGAACAATGCCAGTGACTGATATATCAGGAGAAACACTCAAATACAGAACAAAGTGAAATGATGTGTGAAAGACAACATTTTCCAATTTACGTGCTGATGGTTTACAAAGAAAACAAAAAACCTTTCTCCTCACCTCATACATCTCTCCCCACTTGGGGGCATCTGTGTTGTCAATGTGTTTGGAGGTGAAGGTCTGAGGTCCCACCCTTAATATGGCGTAGGGGTCAGACAAGCCTGCCATGACCCCTTTCACATAGTTGTCCTTGGCTACTAGTTTCTGTGCCTCCAGTAGGTGGATGCGTACAACACCCTGAGAGAGGAGAAGAGGTTCATATACTAGTGTTTTAAAGCTTGAAGTACAATTGTAGTCTGAATGTGCAAATGAATATTCAGGCCTTACCCTGGGCAAAGGAGAGCGTAGCTGGGCCACAGGCAGGCCGGGAACCAGCGGGACAACCAGGCGGTTGGGCAGCACCAAGAAGGAAGCGATAGCATCCATAATCATGCTGTCTGACATGACACTAAAACATAGAACAGAGTAATATTTCAGTGGCAGCACTAAAAATCATTTAATTTTCATTGTACAATAAAAGTAAATTATTGAAACGACATTTTTGAAGGGAATATATTGTACTTTCTTTAGTTTCTCTTATAAATATACTGTTAATGTTGCATGCACATCTTAAATATGAGAAGTTTCAAACAATGAAGTCAGCCTATGTACAGGTGATTCCTCTGAGCCAAACGATCTTGATCAGGCTCACGTCACTAAAATGTTCATCTCTTGCAAGCAGAGACAAGCCCACTTGTCTGTTTATGAAGGGCATTAAATTAGCAGAAATTTGCCTTGAATTTGCAGAAGGGAAGAGAGGTAAAGCTAAACTGTGGGGCTTTACAAAATCACTGCATTGGATGAGTAGGGATTATTTTTAACTGTGAATCATGATCATGCAAAGCTTCTTGAATAGTGTACATGAAGTTGGAAACATTTAGTGGAAACAAGCAGACTTGGTTCCCTTTAAAGGCTGTGGTTATTAATAATGTGTAAAGCAAGATTTTTTCAGCATGACTCACTTCAGTCCAGGAATGTCCAACAAATTAGTCAGTCCAGTCCAATTGATGTCTAGTTTCTGGGAAGAGATAAGAAGGAACCGTGTAGAGCAATCTATAAGGACTGATAGCAAACCAATAGCATACAAGACTATAGGACACGTGTTATTGACAGGAATGGGGGTTGGAAGGTGCAACAAGAGAAGGACTAATGGAGGTGAATTGTAAATATAAATTGACCTACAGGCCGACGGATGAAAAACATAGAGACTGCACCCACAATGGGCACATCTCCAATCAGAGGCTCAAGGATCACTCGCATCATCCCGTGTAGCTGAAGCAAAAGAGAAACAGAAAGGCCAATTATCACTAAATAAAGAAAAGCAGATTTTCTTTGTATTTGACTGAATTCTGGGTCTTTAGATTGGCATTTAAAAGCTTTACATGAAATGGTTGTCTAATAATGTCACCACATAGTAGTTTTAAGCTTGGATAAGAAGACAAACCTGTATGCCTTTGACTCCAGCTTTGCAGAAGTACCGTTTCACTTCAACATTGATCTCCACGTTGCCAACGTAGCTGAAGATATAAGCACAAAAATGTCACCAATATGATCACCCTGGAAACATTCCAGTAAAGAGAGAGTAAAAAGCAAAAGAGTAAAAAGTCACCTAATATACAGATCCAGCAAGACTTGTCCCTTGTCATTTTCTGTGTGTGCCTTGATCCCTACAACCTTCATGGCCTAAAGCAAACATAAAGGACATTTGTTTGAACAGTATAACTCCATCATGCATCACTTGTGTGGATCTTTGCTGCAAATCCATAGCATTGTGTAAACTCTCAGTGTCATCACCTTGTCTCCCATGTCCACCTTGGTAAAGCTGAGGGTCTGGAGGTGGCTGCTTGAGGCTCGGATAGAAGGAGCGATGGTTTCTACCAGCAGCTTCTCGAGGTACTGGCCGACAAAGGGCCACACCTGCTGCAGGACCTGGCCAGGATATCAAGCACATGCTTTAATACGATGTTTTTATCTTTCATAAACATAACCGAGACGACTGCTTCAAGTAAACTTTCGCCTTCTGTTTGAAATACCAGAAAGAATGACAGAGACAGCTGCAGTGAACCAAACCTCCTCAGCTGTTTGTGTTCTTGTTTGGGGTCACAACATGCTGTATGACATCTGTGGTCTAGATGTGGTTCTTTCTGCACAATATTAATACCGCTATGTAAACCTGTGCAGTCTTCAGTCTATTGTCAATGAGAAAGAATCTAAAAACAGAGCACAGTTTGCTTGCGTGCCTCTGACTTTGTCAAAAAAACAAAAACCCCACAGTTGGTTAGAGTCTGGCATAAGTGGAGAATGAGTCATCAGCTGCCTGCTCTTATGGCGCATGAAGCCTGAGCAGTAAAGCAATCTGCTGACCTCCCCTCCAGTAAGCAGTCTCAAACCTCTGCTTTGTCTGCTTTCTAATGCTTACGTCTTGTGATCCTGCTATCTTGAATGCTTTTTATTTCTTTATGTCTGTATTAGAGGCCTTTCTCTAGGCTAGAAGAGCTAGAAGGAGATGGGGGTGGGGCTGCAGGGTTTCTTTTTAGTTTGGAGAGCTATGTGGCTCCTCCTCTTTCCTGTGAGTCTGGTAGGCTGCAATGAAATGGAAATGTTGAGTGGGCTGTCTGGCACCGGGCCTCCCCTCTGCAGTACAGACAGAGTGGCCATAATGGTGGGGGTGTGGCCTTTTTTCCACTAAGGTAGCAACAGTACTTATCAGCGAGCACACACCAAGTGTCAATCAACACAACAGCTGGGCTGTTGAACGGCGTGTGTTTGCTGGGCTTGAGGGAAAATGGACAGTTGTACAATAAAATGATGAAGAAAAAGAGGAACTTGTTGATGTTTTACCTTATTCAGCCATTCAACCTTCTCAACATCTGGAAAGTTTACCTGAAGGATAGAAACAGAGGGCAGGGACACGCTTAAATTTTATATAGAAACTGATAAACAAACAAGAGGAAAGGGAAATGATTCATTCACAGATGACCGGTAACTTTGTTGCTATCACAACAGTGCTCTCTCCCTGAGGGTTCAGACTGAAAAAGCTTTTCAAAAACTATACAAAAAAAATGGATGAAGATATGTTATATAAAAAGATCACTTTAAAAATGATGTGGCTATTACACATTAAGCATTGTAAGTCATTTGTCAAGATACTTTTGCAATATATGTGCTTGAAGTGTTTCCCCCCATGCATATTTCATAGGTTTCTCTCAGACAAAGCACTGCCACATGACAATGTTGAGAAATCTGTTTTGAACCTTTCAGTGAGGAGATGCATTCTGTCTGGTTATGCACGCAATCATTTTAATCACTCCTGAAACAGGAACCCACAGAACCTCACTTGGGTGTGGCCAGATACTCCTAGATGACAGAGGCACATGTGGGTTTCTGAATTTGCGTTCTGTCTACAATTACTACAAAGATGTACTATAGACTGCAGGTCTAGTGTCCTCACACATTCTCCATTCAGTTTTGATTAGACAGTTTGAGTGTTTTTGGAGCTGTTTTTGAAGCAACAATCCCCTTGTGTGCTTTTAGACATGTTTCGTTTTAAAATTAAACACGTGTGCAATGAATTTAGGAAGTGTCTTTGTATGAAAGGAAGAGGGACAAAGAGTTCTACAAAACTGCATACTCCTTTGAGGAGCTAAAGAGCAACGGTGCAGCAAAGTTTTTCAAGGCTATACTAGGCTGTGGTGCATGCCATAGTTCCATTGCAGCAAATAATAATTACTGGTTGGGGATAAATCACTCAAAAATACTCATTACACCCTACAGTAGCCTCTGTAGTGGTATTGTGATTGCATGGTCCAGTGCCAGGCTTTGCTTGATTTGTGTAATGTAAGGTTACTCTAGGCCAAAGTGGGCTAAGGGGGAGACAGTGCAGCAGCAGAAAGTTTAATATGCTCTCAGACCATCAGGTACATTCGTGTCTTACCCATGCAGGAAGGTCTCGCTTGATTTTGGACACTCTCGTGGATGTGTACTCTTGCTCGTTGTCGAGCAGCTGTATGGCTGACTTCAGGCGCGTCTCCTTGCCTTCTCGGGCATGTTTCCATCCCGTGTAGATCATCATGCCGAACACCAGCAGACTGGTGCTGACCCGATAGTATCCGGCAAGGTAGACGGGCAGCAAGGCACCCAGGCATTTCCCAAAGGTCCAGAGTACCGCCACTGCACTTATCCCCTTGGGTTTGTCAGTTTCTGCCTCCACGTTACTCATGGCTTTCTTCTCGCCGTCGCCTGTGCTCGGACACTCGGCGCCCTTGGATTCGCTCGGCTCCGGCTTGTCGCTCTGCATTATGGTTATCTTCTAAAACCACTAAAATACCGCAAGGCTGTTCGCTGAATGATATTTGCTGTCTTTAAAACGGCGATCGAACTTGCCTAACACTTAATCTGCGGTTTCATGACTCGTGCGAGCCACTGCCTGAACAAACGCACCGCTGCTGCGCGTCAGCTTTACGAGCACCGCCGCTAATTCGCCGTTCGCGAGTGTTGCATTTTTATACGGACTACAATTAAAATGTGATCGCGATCGCTGGATTGGATCGGTAGTATTGATTGAGCACAGATCTCGGAGAAGTCCCCGAAAGCTGCTGCTCACCCAGTCCCGTTAGCTGGATAAAAACACGCCCACTAAAAAGGCGTTTTTGACTGTTTGCGGCGTCAAATTACCCAGTCACTGTTATTACTGCAGCATTATGTAGAAGTTCGTAAGTTTCCTATAATCAAACTATCCGAAAAAAAAGTATATGTCTGATGAAGCACAGACCACCCATTAACTCAACAATACACGCTTGGAAATACTTCCTACTGCTTTATCATCTCTCCCCAAATAGCGCACAGGCCATTGCCATAATGATTTCAGTAAGCAGGGTTGGATAGTAACTGTCATGATCCAAGCAGCCAGGAACACACAGGCACAAATGTAATCTTCAAAAAAAATGGGTTTATTATACCCCCAAAAAGGACAAGATGATTACAAAATTTCAAAATAACAAAAAATAAAGTTTTTAAGAACCAAGTGGGCCCATAAAAGAGGTTAACTTAACAGACCGCTACTCAAAAATCACTTAACAAAAACATAACTCAACAAACTGACCTGCCCAAATGAGAAACAGCTCCAGTTATATAGCAAATGAATAAACCATTATATACACCAAAGGTGAAAACTAAAGAGATAACAGATAACCATCATTCAAGAAGAACCCCATTCCCCCTGCATGATCACAATAGATGGTCCAGTCCACTTTATTGGCTTCTGCATTTAAACCAGCTCCACCCTCAGCCTCCTCTTTCAGCCAAACCAGGAAGGACTGGAGCAGAGGTCAGGTAACTAAGTATCTCAGTTGTGTGGTTGCATGCATCCATCACACACTCCCCCCCTTCAGCAGTGAGCTGGAACAGCGAGAGAGATAGTCCGCTGTGCAGTTGTTCTTGCCTGCGATATGCTGAATGGTAAAACGGAATGGCTGCATCGCAAGGTACCATCTGGTGATTCGTCCATTCGTATCCTTCATTTTCTCCAACCACTGGAGCGCCTTGTGGTCCGTTTCCAGTGTAAATTCCCAGCCTAGGAGGTAATACTTGAGGGAATCAAGTGCCCACTTGATTGCTAAAGCTCCTTTTTCCACCGTTGAATATCTCATCTCTCTTGGGAACATTTTACGTCTAATGAAAGCCACCGGGTGTCGCTCATTGGGTGGTCCCTGTAGAAGAACAGCCCCCAGACCCCTGTCAGAAGCATCAGTTTGAAGAATAGAAGGTCTCTCAAAATCTGGGCTATACAAGACTGGAGTCTTACTGAGTGGTTGCCTGATGTCCCAGAAAGCTGCCTCAGCCTCCTCCGTCCACTGAATCTGGTTAGGGCACCTAGAACCTGTTAGATCAGTGAGGGGAGACGCCCTGGCAGAGAAATGAGGGATAAATCGGTGGTAGAACCCTGCCATGCCAAGAAATTATCTAAGTTGTTTCCTTGTCTGTGGCAAACTGCAGGATTCAATGGCACTGATTTTGCTCACTTGTGGTTTTATCACCCCATTACCTATGACAAATCCCAGGTATTCAGTTTCAGCCTTGGCAAAAACACATTTTGCCGAATTAGCAGTCAGCCCAGCTTCTCTGAGACGCTCTAGTACCTTTTCTAGATGTTTGAGGTGCTCCTCCCAGGTTTGGCTGTAAATCACAATATCGTCCAGATATGCTGCCGTGAACTCTGACAAACCACACAGTACCCGATCCATCAGCCTCTGAAATGTTGCAGGGGCTCCATGCAAACCAAAAGGCAGGACTGTGAATTGGAATAGCCCCCATGGTGTCCGGAAGGCAGTCAGTTCCCTTGAGCGCTGAGTAAGTGGCACCTGCCAATAGCCTTTGCAGAGATCTAGAGTCGTCAGGTACTGGGCTTTCCCAAGTCGCTCAATCAGATCATCAACCCTAGGTGTAGGGTATGAATCGAACTTTGAGATGGCATTCAAGTACCTGAAATCAATACAAAACCGCAGGCTACTATCCTTCTTTGGGACCAAAACCACTGGGTTGCACCACTCGCTCTTAGATGGTTCAATGATCCCTAGAGACAACATTAAATCCACCTCCTTCCTCAATGATGTTAACAGCCACTCTGGAATCCTATAACTCATACGTCTCACAGACGCTCCATCCTTTAATATAATGTCATGTTCAATAACATCCGTCCTCCCAGGATTCTCCTGAAACACCCCAGAGCTACATAACTCTTTCACCTGAAGCTGTTTTTCTTCTGAAAGGTGATTAAGGTCCAAATGCTGGAGCACACCTGAAGGAAGATACTGCTCCTCTACCTCTTCCTCCTCATGAATCTCCCTTATCAAAAGAACTTCTGCTCTCTTCGGCCTCTCCACCCACTCCTTGCTCCTCTCTGCATGGTTTGATAAGGAATGGGGGAGAAAAAAAGTGCCTTTTTTGTGTGTATTTTTTTTTTTTTTAACTGGCTGTATCCCACTGCTGCCACCAATTGTCATGATCCAAGCAGCCAGGAACACACAGGCACAAATGTAATCTTCAAAAGAATGGGTTTATTATACCCCCAAAAAGGACAAGATGATTACAAAAATTCAAAATAACAAAAAATAAAGTTTTTAAGAACCAAGTGGGCCCATAAAAGAGGTTAACTTAACAGACAGCTACTCAAAAATCACTTAACAAAAACATAACTCAACAAACTGACCTGCCCAAATGAGAAACAGCTCCAGTTATATAGCAAATGAATAAACCATTATATACACCAAAGGTGAAAACTAAAGAGATAACAGATAACCATCATTCAAGAAGAACCCCATTCCCCCTGCATGATCACAATAGATGGTCCAGTCCACTTTATTGGCTTCTGCATTTAAACCAGCTCCACCCTCAGCCTCCTCTTTCAGCCAAACCAGGAAGGACTGGAGCGGAGGTCAGGTAACTAAGTATCTCAGTTGTGTGGTTGCATGCATCCATCACAGTAACTAATTACATGTAATTAGGATTACGTTATCAGATTATAAAAAATAAGTAGTATAGTAAGTAAAGATTAACTGTGATAAATTTGCAGTAAGATTATAATTCCGTTGTTAAGAATTGTCTTGAACACACAAATTTGGAAACACTTGCATTTAAAACTGCTTGAAGTCGATATTTTTTCCCCCTCCTCTTGGCACAAAATGAAGCACTTTCTAAGAGACACCACGTGCCCACACTTTTCATTAGTCATCATGCGGTTTCTAAAGCATGGCCACTTTATTGAGTATATAATACCCTACCCCCCACACAGAGAACTGCCCCAGTTCTTGGTGGCATAGATTCAGCAAGGTGCTGGAAACATTCCCTTCAGATTTTGGTCCATATTATTATATCAGATTTGTTGGTTACACATCCATGATGAGAAGCTCCCGATCTACCAAAGGTGCTCTCATGCATTGAGTTGTGATGACTGTTGAGGAAATTTGAGTAAAGTGAACTTGTTCAAGTTCATGTTTAAGAAACCAGTTTGCTCTGTCCTTTGTGACATGAGAGGACAGGTACACCATGGACATGATAGGTAATATTCAGGTAGGGTATATGGCACCAGTGATGCACAATTGGTCCTAAAGGCCCAGAGAAAATTTACCTCCACACTGTTACACCACCACAAACACGAACCACTGATAGAAGGCACGATAGATCCATACTTGTTTGTCAAGTTCCAACCCTACAAACCAGCAGAAATCGAGACTCATGAGACCAGGAAATACTTTCCAAACTTCAGTTGTACAATTTTGATGAGCCAATGCAAATTTCAAACAGTTTCCTGACCTTTGCTGGCTGGAGTGATACTAGTGTCATCTGCTGCTGTTCACTATTTTATTTTCAGAGGTGTTGTTCTGCATACCTTTGTTGTTAAAAGTGGTTTTCTGATTTCCTGTTACCTTCCTTAAAGCTTGAAGCAGTCTGGCCATTCTGCTCTGACATTGACTATTTTACAACCACTTTACAACTTTTTATTCTGCCAATTTCAATGCCCACTTTGAACTAGACATTTGCATGAATGAACAATTAAACAAGCATACCTAATAAAGTGGGTGTATTTTAAAAGCTAGTACGGGCTTGCATTTGAACCACTTTCCCCAAAAGAATGCTGTGATTAAAGAAAATGTTTTGGTTGCACCATGTTTAGTATGAAGGTCCAATATCTGCAATATCTGGTTTTGAAGTAATTGTTTTCAGAAATATTTGCTTTGCCGTGATTACATAAATACTAAACTGACAGTAACTAAATACAACTTGAAGCGCTCCCACCAGGCCCCAGAGTGTGAAGTCAACGCCAGATACTTAAGCTGTTTAAAGAGCCACACGCACATGAAGTTACTAAACAGAGATTAAGCTTTAGTTTACACAGCATGACTCCTCCCAAACAACTAGACCAACAGGATATAAACATGAGCACTCATATCACTTCAACATGAAAATATATCCATTTATGACATATGTAAACATAAAAAAGCAACTGTAAAAAGAGAAAACACAGGATTCACTGTTGAGTGGTTGTAATTCTTTTTTTTGTTGGTTTTGTTTCAAATGTGCAAAGTACCAAAATTAATTTACACCAGAACAATCAAAACAAAAAAACAAACTGTTTCCAATGTCTTTAGATGGACAATGCTGCAGCTTTGCCAAAACGATTCACATTTCACACACCACAGATGACGGCATGAGTTTTAAGTCTTTTGTCATTTTTAGTGTATGTGTGTATGAAAAGATCCCTTTGGTACAAAGACCTTCGCCAGGGATTGTGTCAGTCAATCTGCGAAAACAAAACAAAAAAACCCCAAAACCCTCAACATTTGTAACGTTGCCATAGAACACAGTTCTGATTTAGGGAAGGATAAGCATTTATCCTGACCCCTGGTGGAGAAAACGAAGTGTCTCTATCACACATCTCTCTTTGTTCAAACGTCTTCTGAGTCTCATACACAGGAAAAAAAAAAAAATCCATCTGTGTAAAAATTCAAAACCCATTAAAGTTCAAGTACATTTCCAGTTCGACTCATTGGTATTGCAGCCCCTGCAATCATTCAGTGTGGCAGGGTTGTGATCCTCATGCTTTGACTTGCAATTGGGTACGACACCATTGGGGTGGTGGCGTGACTCATAGTGATCCCGGGAAGCGGCTGAGTCATGGACACTGCCACAGGTGCCACAGATACTGCCACTGGCGCCATAGAAACAGGGGGTGCCATTCCCTGGGCAATGGTCTGTGCGAGGGCGGCTGAGAGGGGGGTTATCTCAGGATTGAGGTGTGGTGGAGGAGCTGTGGGTGGGGCTGCATTGGTTGGGGGGGCTGCAGGGGCACCAGCGGGAGCTACAAGGTCTTGCTGGGTGACTGGCCGAGCCTGTAATGGAGCACTGCTCAAGGTGGTGTGAGTCTGGGCGATGCTATGGTTGTAGGAACTCACTGAACCTACGGGGGGCGCCAGATTCTGCTCAGTGGGTGCAGGAGTTGAAGACAGTGTCATCACTTTGGCTTGGCTTCGGAACTGGGCATTCTGCTCCAGGAGAACCTCATTTGTGGCAATGAGATTGGAAACCTGAAAAACACATAAGAAAGAGTTTAGTATAAACAGGCAGAAAGTTCATGACAGGAAACACATAGAGACATTAAATATTTCAATTACGCAAAAGATGTAAAGGAAATGATTTACAAGTAGTCTTACACTTCGTGTTAACTTATCACATAGTTTTACAGGAGAGAGAAGGCTAAAAACTGCAGAATCTGAGTGTTTGTGTGTCTCGTGATGTTACAGAGTGTCTTTTCCTTTTACCCCCAAAACATCCAGTGGGCCTTTTTGTCAGGTGACTAAAGGGGAAACAAATTCTTCCCCATTTATTCCTGCACAGCCATCACTTCATATTAACTCTTCAGTAACAACTTCAGCTCATTCCCCTTCAAGTCAACCATTCTACTCAATAGGCAGAGCATTTACAGCAGTCTAAACTCTGTGCTTTTGGACATCAGATGATCTCAGTTCTTACTAATAACATTGACCATTTTAACAGTGTGTTGCTGGGTTCTTTTCCAACATTTCGATCCCATCTGATATGATGGGATCTAAATGTTGAAAAAAAGCCCAGCAACACAAAAATGTGTCATTAGCATCCCCCAAAGAGGCAACACATAAATAGGTTCCTGGATGACTCTTTGTTTAGATCAGCGAAGTTTGCTTAATTGTAACTAAATGAAATAAAGTCCCCCTTTGTCACCAACTCCTTTCACCTTATATTTAAAAATTTTATTGTAATGTTAACGTAAACTGTTGATCGCTGGGATTTTAATATACACGTCTGTCAGCAGACACCTAATCACACTTCTAACAAACATGGGACGAGCATTCTGGTGGATTTTTGGATATACCGCTGAGATGCTGTTTGGATTGGCCTTTTCTTTGAACTTGTTATGTTGAAAATGCTTTAATCTTTCCAGGATGTGTCATAAAACACCTCGATAAAGTTTCCGTTTAGTTGGAATTTGGCAATGCTTGTTTTGCATGTATCTCAGTAAAAAAATGACTGAAGCCATTTACATTCTGCATCTGTGGCATGACTCCATTCCCAGGAAGTCATAATATGATTCTTATACCTACCTGCTTTTTCAATTCTTCCACTCTCTTCCTTAGCAGGGAATTTTCTTCCTCTAGAAATCTGTACTCCAGAGGACGAGGCGGCAAGGTGGCTTGAACTCCCAACTCGTAGTGCCCACCTCCACTCCCATCTGTCAGACGCAGCCCCTCCAACCGTCGCCTCTTTAACTGTAGAGTGGTGTGGTCCATAGAGGTCTCCAGGCAACCAGCATCAAACAGACCACTTTCAACCAGAGGATCAAACATTGAGCATGTGCTCCTGTCATAACGTCGCTGTCCAGATGAACTTATGGACAGACACCCACTCATTCCACTTCCTCCTACTCCTCCAAGACCTGAGATACCTGGATCTCTGCAACCACCCAAGCCGGGGCAGCCGGTCCCCATCATATTACCTCCACCCCCTGCGCCACCTCCCACAAGTCCCTGCATTCCTCCGCAAGCACCTCCTCCTCCACCCATGCCTCCTCCAGCATTCACAATGCCACTGACACCTGGCCCCATAACGCCACCCACTCCAACCCTGGTTGGTTCATATTCACAGTCTTTTTTGACATGGCGAAATTTACATTTATTGCCCCTCTGGCACTCTCCTTTCAGGAAGTCTCTACAGATGGGAACCTCACCGCGGCTATGGGGGAGATCCATGGGGGAGAGGCCTAGCCGTGCAGCAACTTTCCCTCTTAGTCTGAGAGGTAACTCTCCCGTCTTCTTGTAATAGTCCTCATCCTCTTTGGATCCGTGGACAAAGCGACAGTTGGAGCGCATGCACTCCTTATTTTGATGATCGTGACAAAAGATGAATTCGTTCTTCTGCACTCCCAAGTCTGGTACTTCGTTAAAGTCTGGGTGTCTGAAGCGGCAGCGCTTTCCTCTCTTGCAAACATTGCGTATGAAGTCCCGGCAGACGCCATCCAAGGCCAGTCCCGCACCTTGGCCTCCACCGTTCCCATAGCTGTTGCCATTTCCGAGCGCTCCTCCTCCACCCATACCCCCAGAGCCAGAGACGCTTCCTCCGACACTACTTCCCAAACCTCCTCTGCCCTCTGCCGCACTCCCTGCCAAACCAGACCCGGGTCCCCCTTCTTCACCCAGACTACCACCACTCCCACCACCACCTGACAGGTAGGAACTGTCCCGGTCAGGCATGGCGCTCGGCCCAGCTCAAGGAGAAAGGAGCACTCATGTGTGTTTGGGATTGGCAAATGTGAGCTGGCAAACATTCACATACACAGTAGTAGTCATTAATTGTTTCTTCACACTCGAAGTATTGCAATCTGCTGTTTATTTACCTGCAAGACAAAAACACGAACCCCGCATGAGATACTGGCGATAGAACTAAAAGGGGAGATTTGAATATCGACATGAAAGACAATAGGACATGTATATGATTACCTTAGACAAGGTAAGGACAGAAATTTAGCAAGTGACAACACATCGTAAACAATAAATAGCCCTGCTTCTGTCTACATGGTTCTTTGGTAAAACACTACAAAACATCAACTAAATTGAATGCAACGGATTTCAACCAGTAAATAATGCATACTCTGTCGTATTATATTCCAGAATAAGTTAGCCTACAATGATGCTACGAAACCGTCGTCTACCCTGGGTAGCTAATGGCTAGCGAACATCTAGCTAACTGGGTACTACTGCAGTCTTACCAAATCGAAGGATAGAGAAGGTTCCAAAGTACAGCTGAGAAGCTCCCACGAAGAAACAACTTCGTCTAACTGAGTCAACAGACACCGCTGCTAACAAAAGCAAAAAAACTTGCTTTATTTTTAGCGGTTCCTCGAGGCCCTGGTGCTGTTTACCACATTTCTTCATGCAGCTTTCAATACCAACGAAGAAGAGCGCCGGCGTCTTCCTTATTTTTTCGCTGATTGGGATTTTCTGCCCTCTATTGGTGGAAACGCGGAACACCACCTTAGCGTGTTCACAATTTGCTCATTTTTAAAACCACGAAATAATTTCGTGCACGACGTAAAGTTGGATTCACGAAGTCTTGCACAGTCTGTGAACGAGGTCACTTTTTCTTTCGTGCCCATGTATCACAGTTTTTGTCGTAAGCTCCATAGAAATTGTCGTAAATACACCAACAACTGCTACTTTTGGTGTACTTTTACTACAAGCAGTGCTGACGTGGAGACTTTACGGCGTTGTGTGGATATGAAAATGAGACGCTAAACCACAAGGTCTGCCACACTTCCAGATAAACTGTTGTGCACATGACGACGTTTGTTTTGAGTTCCTCCTCACTCTCTCTGTGCTGGGGCGCTCCTCAACATGGCAGCGCAAGGTGCTTCCTACTGGCTGCGACTCTGCATGCTTCTGCTGCTCTGTCTATCTGAAGCCCTGTCCGAAGAGATAAACAGAAGTTACTACGACACTCTTCATGTTGAGCCAACAGCAACGGACAGCGAGATAAAAAAGTCTTTCCGAAAACTGGCCGTGAAGTACCACCCTGATAAGAACAAGAGCGCAGATGCTGAGAAGACCTTCAGGGAGATTGCTGAAGGTAAAGGATGAAAGGATGCTTCATCCGACACACGGAAACGTTTACATTTTACAGTGTAAATAAGTGAGGAGTTTTATTACTATTATCATCATTATCATTTGTATAATATTTTGTAGTAAACTGAAAATTACTTCACTCTGGAAGAAGCTGAGGAACAACAAAGCCACAATATGGAGTTTAGTTAACTGAAACTACTCAGAAAAAAGGTTTCAAAATAGTTAAAATTAAATTTAAAATTATGTTAAAAACTAAAGGAATGTGTGATTTCAGAAAAAAAAAATTCCCCTGATTAAAAAAACCCCGCTGTTCTTCCTGGCAAAAGTGCAAAAATGTACTTGTTATTCCCATCAAATAGGCTCTTCAAGAAGCTGCTGTGTTGGTCTATTGCAAATAAGGTTGCTCAGTAAGGTACCTTATTAAATTGCATGCAGTAACTTCTATGAATAGCTGGTGATTTATGGAGGTTTATTAATCGGGCAATGTCACTGTTTGACCTGCTCTTCTGCAAGTGCCTGTTGTGGATGCAAAGCTCTGACATTGATGATCTGATAAATGCATTGCCTAAACAGGATTTCACAGAACAGCAGGGGTGGGGCTTGTTAAAGAAGCAACTTTTCTGGTCCAGTATTAGTGTTTGTAGCTTTAGAGGTCAACTATATAAAAAAAAAAAAAAGATGTAAATAACTGGAGACCAGCTGGCTCTTGCAAAATGAAGTTAAGCTGCTAGTTTAGTTAAATGTAGCTCACTACTCTCTAACATTTCACACAGGTTGGCGTCTGGGCAGCTTTAGCTTTACTATTTGACTCTAGAGGACTTTGGTACACAGACTAGTTCATAATTGAGTCAGTGACTGCAAGGTGCCGAGGCGTTGTGGTTGCTTGTTTGCAACCACACCCCTCCATCACCAAAGTTGACCTTTTCCCCTCTAACTGTGTTTCCTTAGCCTACAGAGTCCTCTCAAACAAGGAGCAAAGGAGGGCGTATGACCGTGTGGGCCACGGAGCTTTCCTGAAAAATGAGGACCTAGTCAAGCCTGAGGATGAGTATCAGACAAGCTTCCACTTCAGCTTCCCAGACTTCTTCCACGACTTTGATGACAGTCTCTTTGGTGGACAGTGGCGCTTTCACCAGGAAGAGGATGAGGAGGATGGTCGTTATGATCACTACAGTTTTGAGGGGGAGAGATTTAGCTTTTATTTTGGAGATCCAGATGAATATGAAGAAGAGTACTACTTCTAAAAGTTTTTTCTCCCTGTACTTGGAATGACTGTTACCTTTTAGCATGTTTTCTTTTATCAATAATAAAGTATTCTGTCTAAAATGCTCTCTCAGTATCTGTTTCTTATATTCATTATGTAAAAAAAATCACCTAAATAGACCCTTTGAACCTGTTTGCATTCTTCCCCCTTTTATGGTCTCACTTATAAATTCAGCAGCTGTGGGGTTGTAAGGCTGGCTGCTAGATAACCGACTGAGCCGTTATGCCACTTTTCCTGTGTGGGTGTGTCGAAGGTCCAGAGTTACTCACACGCCATTTACTCATCTTTTTCCTTGCGCCAGCACTTTAGATTTGGCACAGTTTTACTCCATTTCTCATGGGACCATTGTGCACTTTGACCCAAAGGATATCCTGTGCATTCTCAACACTTGGAGCTCGAGCAGACTAAAAGGCAACAGGCAAGAGCTCTTTCCAGTTTTATGTACTTTTATCACGCTAAAAGGACAAACCACAAAGGCAGATAAAAGACAGACTGCTAGTTTGCAAAGCTGACAATGATGGTGAGTACGCCTGTAGATTTTGCAGGATTTGTAAGCCTCTGAGTGTCATGTGACAGGCGTTTACTCCTCGCAGACATGAGTACAGTGTGTGCTGAATTACATTTTTTTTTCTCCCTTTAAATTTAGTTTGAGCATGAATGCGACTTTAATCTCAGCCTGTACTGATACCATTAGACTGCTTCTGCTGTGCTGTACTGCTTTTGACCGCTTTGTTTTTTTTAATTGCAGGAAGAAGTGAAAGAAACTGCATCTGTTCTGAGTGTCCATGACGACAGCATCAAAGTTACAGAGGTGTTGAAAGACGGGGACACTCTCACCTTTATCATCGTATCTCAAAAGGTGAGATTCATTAGACTGTCATCTGGTTAGATCCAGACAAATGACACAAGAACCATAGAATCTGTCAGCTTATTTATTTGAATTATGATTTTCCAAAAGCAGCTGGTTGTCTTCTTTCCTTTCTGTTCCAGCTCTCTGGTACAGGGGAATACCATGTGGACCGGACCTATGAGGATTTTGAATGGCTGCAGCAGCACTTGTTCTCTCAGGGAGATGTGCCAGGAATACAGGGAGTCATAGTCAGTACTTGTTATTCTTTAATGTAGCTTGTATGTGCTTATTTGACAGTAACAGGATCAGGGCTGGAGTACTGGTGGCTTTAGTGCCACAAATGTTGAATTTGTGTGGGGTTTCTATCCAAGATACAGTCGTGGTTAAAAAAAAAAAAAGTTCTTTCAGTTCTTGTATTTGAATGTCAGGATATAATAAATTATCCAGTCCTTAGAAGTTCTTCAATCAGGTAGGTACAACCTCACATGAACAATAGCACATGACATATTACAGAATCACATCATTTATGTAACAAAAACTCTGCCAAGCAGAAGCAGTGTGAGAAAAACTAAGTACAACCGTTGATTATATAGCTTGTAGAACCACCTTTTGGCAGGAATAATTTGGAATAATGTTTTTCTGTAAGACTTTGTCAGTCTTTTACATTATTGTGGAGAAATTTAGACCCATTCTTCTTTATAATGTAATTTCATCAAGATTTTTAGGCATTCATTTATGCACAGCTCTTTTAAGGTCCCACCACAGCATTTAGGTCAGGCTGATGTCTGGACTTTGGGTCGTTGCAACATCTTTTCTTTCTTTTCTTTTTTAGCCCTTCTGTCACAGATTTGCTTCTGTGCTCAGGATCATTGTCCTGTTGTAGGACCCAGTTTGGGCCAAGTTTTAGCTGTTGGACAGATGGCCTCACATCTGACTCTAGAATTCTTTGGTGTACAAAAAGCATCTTTCCTCCACCACCATGTTTAGCAGTTGTTAGGAGGTGTTTGTCTTGATATGCTGTGTTTGATTTTATTTGTCCAAATGTGGCACTGCACATTATGGCCAAACATCTCCGCTGTGGCCTTGTCTGTCTGAAGGATATTGTTCCCAAAGTCTTGTGATTTGTACTAATGCAACAATGCTAAGCTGTGCGAGAAGAGGCGTTCTCCTTGCAAACTTTCCAAACAACCCATATTTGTTGAGTCTTTTTCTAAATTTACTCCTGACCTTTAACATTTAAAAGGCTAGCTCTTGAGATTTTTCCATAGATTGCAGTCAGCCCTGGTGGGCTGGGTGGGATGTCCACTCCTGGGGAATATTGGCAGATGTCTTGAACTTGTCAATAAGCTTTCTCACAGAAAAAAGATGAACTTCAAATTCTCTGGTAAAAGCCTCATAACCCTTCCCAGACTGATGAGCAACCACTATTGCTGATGCAATTCTGATGAATTTCTTGGAACTGGGATAAAGTGAACATCTGTTAAGTATTTGTACACAAATTTCTATGGCTGCATAGATTTAAAACCCCCAAAATGCACTGGATTCAACCAGACCCACAAACATGGGCTGAGTAGCCAAAACATGAACACCACACAAGGGTTAAATGAATAAAGACACAGTGTAATATGTCATGTATTGTTGTGTATTTGAGGTTGTGTTTAAATAATGATAATGATGAGTTTAAAGTTAAATTATTTAAACCTGCCAAGGACCAGATGACTTTTATTGTGTCCTGGTATGTAAAGAATTAAAAGAGCGTACTTTCTTCTTGCTGTGATTGTACTGCTTTTGTGGTTTAAAGTCCTTCCTGCTTTCCTTCCTGTGTCCTCCTCTTTTGTAATCAACTGATTTTATCGTTGCTATTTTTGCCAGCTGCCCCAGTACTGTAGGGAATTAAGTAAACAATGTAGGGACTACTTTTTTCAAAGAAAGTCAACAGTACACCATCAGGATGTATTTTTTTATGTTACTTCCTACTATGACAGTGTGTGTTGATGTTCCTTGTAATGTATTACATAAGCACATTGTGTAATATCTGATATAGTGCATAGAGTCTGCATATCACAACCGATCTAAGCACAGAGTAACTTTAAAATGCACGAAACTTTCACAAGCTCGTATTTAAGAAATGTTTTAAGAGACAAATAATGGGATAAAAAATTTTTGTATAAAATAATATTGTCTTCTTTTTCAAGTTCCCTCCTCTTCCTGCAAAGCCCCAGGTGAATGCATCTCCCAGATCTATAAAACAGCTTGGTGAGTACATCTGAAGACTGCCTGTGCACAAAGACAAACATTTCCCAGTTCTGATGTACAGTGTCAAATGTGATGTGAAGTGGTGTGGTTAAAATGTCAATAGTTTGCTTGCAGGTTTCCTTGCTTTAGGAGAGTGTCAGCCCTACTGTAAAGCATTAGAAACGTTCCTGCAGCAGGTTGCTGCACACAGCATACTCAGCAAAAATAAAGCCGTGGAGGTCTTTCTGACCAGCTCGGATGTAAGTGAACAGAAACAGCTTTTTGGCAGCTTTGCCAAGCTTCAACTTTAGAGCTAGAATCTCATGTTACAACAGGTTGTCACGTGAAACCTTGTGATGAGGGAGACTGACAATAAATGGTTAAACTTTCACCAACATGATAGAGATCCATGTGACAGTACTCATTCATTCGGCTCTTTATATATAAATATATATGGCCTTCCAAATGAGATTGTATCCAAAAAAAAAAAAAGTTTTTTAAAAGGGTGAGAGTTTGCGTATGTAACCTCTACTGATGAATTCACATCAGTCAGATATATCACCCTGTAAATAGCCAGCATACAGTTCTTGTTACAAGAAGGTGGTTGTTTGGGTTAGAGCAGGGTGTCTAATAATCAGGTCAGTGGTTAGATGTGTGTGATGCTGATAGCACTGAATATACAACAAGAAGCACTGTAACTGTGGTCAGTGTGGCTTGTAGTGTAAAGAAGGTAGAAAATTGTCATACAAATGCACAAACATACATGGAAATACAGTCTATAAAGCCAAAGCAGAGTTTGTACAATTCTAAAAAGATTGATAGTCACTATTTGACATGAGAACCTTTAGTCTTCAACACAGCCTGAACTCTCTTACAGTGGGGCAAAAAAGTATTTAGTCAGCCACCGATTGTGCAAGTTCCCCCACTTAAAATGATGACAGAGGTCAGTAATTTGCACCAGAGGTACACTTCAACTGTGAGAGACAGAATGTGAAAAAAAAAATCCATGAATCCACATGGTAGGATTTGTAAAGAATTTATTCGTAAATCAGGGTGGAAAATAAGTATTTGGTCAATAACAAAAATACAACTCAATACTTTGTAACATAACCTTTGTTGGCAATAACAGAGGTCAAACGTTACTATAGGTCTTTACCAGGTTTGCACACACAGTAGCTGGTATTTTGGCCCATTCCTCCATGCAGATCTTCTCGAGAGCAGTGATGTTTTGGGGCTGTCGCCGAGCAACACGGACTTTCAACTCCCGCCACAGATTTTCTATGGGGTTGAGGTCTGGAGACTGGCTAGGCCACCCCAGGACTTTCAGATGCTTCTTACGGAGCCACTCCTTTGTTGCCCGGGCGGTGTGTTTTGGATCATTGTCATGTTGGAAGACCCAGCCTCGTTTCATCTTCAAAGTTCTCACTGATGGAAGGAGGTTTTGGCTCAAAATCTCACGATACATGGCCCCATTCATTCTGTCCTTAACACGGATCAGTCGTCCTGTCCCCTTGGCAGAAAAACAGCCCCATAGCATGATGTTTCCACCCCCATGCTTCACAGTAGGTATGGTGTTCTTGGGATGCAACTCTGTATTCTTCTTCCTCCAAACACGACGAGTTGAGTTTATACCAAAAAGTTCTACTTTGGTTTCATCTGACCACATGACATTCTCCCAATCCTCTGCTGTATCATCCATGTGCTCTCTGGCAAACTTCAGACGGGCCTGGACATGCACTGGCTTCAGCAGCGGAACACGTCTGGCACTGCGGGATTTGATTCCCTGCCGTTGTAGTGTGTTACTGATGGTGACCTTTGTTACTTTGGTCCCAGCTCTCTGCAGGTCATTCACCAGGTCCCCCCGTGTGGTTCTGGGATCTTTGCTCACCGTTCTCATGATCATTTTGACCCCACGGGATGAGATCTTGCGTGGAGCCCCAGATCGAGGGAGATTATCAGTGGTCTTGTATGTCTTCCATTTTCTGATGATTGCTCCCACAGTTGATTTTTTCACACCAAGCTGCTTGCCTATTGTAGATTCACTCTTCCCAGTCTGGTGCAGGTCTACAATACTTTTCCGGGTGTCCTTCGAAAGCTCTTTGGTCTTGGCCATGGCGGAGTTTGGAGTCTGACTGTTTGAGGCTGTGGACAGGTGTCTTTTATACAGATGATGAGTTCAAACAGGTGCCATTCATACAGGTAACGAGTGGGGGACAGAAAAGCTTCTTACAGAAGACGTTACAGGTCTGTGAGAGCCAGAGATTTTCCTTGTTTGAGGTGACCAAATACTTATTTTCCACCCTAATTTACGAATAAATTCTTTACAAATCCTACCATTTGAATTCATGGATTTTTTTTTCACATTCTGTCTCTCACAGTTGAAGTGTACCTCTGGTGCAAATTACTGACCTCTGTCATCATTTTAAGTGGGGGAACTTGCACAATCGGTGGCTGACTAAATACTTTTTTGCCCCACTGTAGATAAGCTTTCTTATCATTTCTTCAAGTAGTGTTCAGTTGTCCAGATTTCTTTAAAGACATTTAAAGCTCTTCTTTGGATGTTGCCCTCCTTTTGTTCCACCTTGTTTTACAATGTTTTACATTGGCTATAGACATTCACTTTATAAGAACTGTTGCCACTGAGGCCTGTCAGACTGTTATCTTTGGATATTTTTCATTAATTCAGCTGAAGAAGTGGGAACAAATGACATGTTTTTGTGACAAGTAGCCCCAACACTGGTTCAACCCTCGAATTAGGTGCTCTTTTTATGCTTGAATTATTCATAGGCCACTCATAAGTGGCTTAATAAAGACATCCCTCTCAAAATGGTCAGGTACAAGGACTGTACTGAAAATGAGTGAAAAAGCAACCAGTGCCCAAAGAAAAACTTTCAAAGTTTTTCAGAAAGCCTGGAGAACTATTGCTTAGGACAACCTTAAAAATGACAAGAAAGTCTGGCTGCTTGGACACAAAATATCAGGAAATGAGGGTCAGCACAAGACTTTTGCACAGTACTATATATCCAGAGTCAGATACACATGTAGAAGGAACGTAGTATCTTGAAATATATAAAGTCAGTGTTGCGTGTGTTACATCTCGATGATACATTTGTTTCCTGTGTGTCTAATTCTGCCCAAACGTTTATTTTATTAAGCTTTAATAGTTTTCAGCTTGTACATTTTACCAGCATATTTCAATGGACATTTATAACAAAATGCCATTTGCTGTGATATGTTATGATATTCTGTGTAATGATAAATGATTTAAGCTTTTATTATGTCCTTACATTCAGCCTCCAGGCAGACAGAAAGTAAAGAAGAACATTTTCAACAGACTGAGTCAAGCTGTGGAGGAGATGAGAAAAGAAGGCCATAAGGTACGCATCTGGGACTCATATATAGGCAGAATGTGTCCAGAGAAAGTGGGGGGTTAATGCTGTTATCAACGTGTCTGCAGGATGTGGATGAGTTCTTTCAGAATGAACGGGATCATAACCTCGTTCTAACCGGCTGCACCAAGACTGCAGCTGAGGTGAGACGGTCACCTATTGCTTCTTGGTCTGTTTATTTGTCGTCGTCGTCTCCTTTTCTTAGTTTGATTTCCAGACATTTCCCTTCTTCTTGCAGAAATTCCTAGATGTGGTGGCAACAGAGCAAAGTAAGAAAATTATATAAGTGTGAAAGCACAGAAAAAGAATTGATCCGTCGATGTTGTTTAAGATTTGTGTGATCAGATTCAGCAGATGATAATTATGGTGTTATGTACACATGTTTTTGGGGCTCAGTGTCAGCTGAATTCATCCAATGTGTGGTATTAGAGTGCTCTGTTTGCTTGCAGAAATAGCAGTGGCCTGTGGACACTTCTCAACTGCTCTGCATCTCTGCGTGGAACCAGGCGAGGATCCTGACAAACAGGCTTTCTCTAGGTTGGAAAAAAAACATTAGTACTGGACTCACACCATTATCATGTGTATTCAAAGGAAAAGCATCTGAATGATTCATATAAGTTGTGATAAAGCTGCATACATGTATATATGTGTCTTTTCTTACAGGGTTTGTGTGAAATTATCAGAAGTGTTTGAATCTATAAAGGTAAGCTGTTTGTCTTTTCTAATAGCATCATAAACAGCAGTGCACTTGTGCTTTGCCGCATCATGTGTTTGTGTGTGGGCAGAAAAATATGACGAGTGTTGCTGAGAACAACGTGAACACTCTTGGACTGGGCCTGGACCTCGAGTCACGTTATCAGGAGGCGGAAAGGGTGTGTTTTCTAGTTCTGCAATCATTTCATGCTCATCGTATACATGCTGCCTTCCTTCCTATATTGAATCTTAGATTTCTGGTTAGATGCAACATGTTTGGAGTGAATATTGTGACTAAATTGTTCAGCGTGTAACACGATTATTATGTCCAATAAAGGAGATGCTCTTCAGGAGAACCTGCAAACTAGTGGAGTTAGAGAATGCCCGAAGGAACGTAGAGAAGGCGAAACCTGTAAAGAAGGCTGCTGTGAGTGTCTGCACCCATACTTTAAAAGCATGGTCAGATCTGCACATTTTCTTGTAACCAGCAGGTGTCAGCAACGTATCTTGTAGTAAGAGGAAACGGCATTTGTTGTGGGCTTTCTGATGTAGACTTAATGATAATAACATGCGCTTCATATTCATCAGATGGAAGAAGTGAAGAAAGCAGCAGAGACTGAGTTTGAGCACACTTCTGGAGTGGCTAAGCAGGAGGTAAAGTCCACAATAAATAACTGCATTCCACACTTTCACGTGTCTTTCCACAGTGGATTGGTTTGCTGAATTCATGTTGTTGCCATGCATTTTCTGCATCTAGTAATATTGATGTGACGTGTTTCTTTCAGATTGCACGTTTCCAGGGAGCGCGCGTGGAAATGCTGCAGCAGGCTCTGGTTGGTTGGTGTGAAAAGCAACTTCTTACAGCCAAAGAAAGTGCTGACCAGTTCAACCAGCATCTGGAAGTCTTTAGGGGAATGGCCTAGTGACCTCTCTGGCACCCTCTCAAATTAGCATCCTCAGTAAATCTAATCATAGCACGGGGCAACCCAAACCTGTCCTTCACTGTGTTGTGCTCCAGTTTGATGCTTTATTGAGTGTAAATAGGGAAATGTAAGCAACAGAGAAAGGATGGCTCTGTTGATAATTTCACACACACACACACACACACACACACACACACACACACACACACACACACACACACGCACACGCACACGCGCTTTCTTATTTTCCCCCATTCTCTATTAAGATGTACTCACTCCAATAAAATCCAGGTAGAAATGATTGTTTTGAGATCTTATCAGTGGGTTTCATCATCCAATAACACTGCCGTGCGTGAGCGAAGGTTTACGTGTTCTATATTACACTGCTGCGTTTGTGCTGAGAATGTATTGTGCTGCTCTCTAGCCAGTACATCAGCTGGGGTCACACAAAATAAAGTGTGATGAATTGATTCCCAAAGTACCTGCTTGCCTCTGTGTGTGTTTCTTACTCCTGGATCATTAATCAGTTGGTTTGACTGCTTCTGCAAGGACATGGCAGCAAGGACAGCCTGTGTTGGCCTTTTCGAAATGATTCTAGCTCTTTGAAAATCTCTTTGAACATTTTTTGACACCATTAAGACCTCTTGTAAGGTTTGCCATGATACACATAAGCTAAAATTTTCTGATATAGTCTCAATATCTGGTGATGTAGGCCTGTAGGTTCATATCTCAGTCCTGCTGTGTTCTTCATTGCCTCTCTTGTGGCCTGTGATCTCTTAGCTGGCAGAATTAGGAGTAATGGTTTGCATCCTAAGGAATAAGTCAGGAAGAAAGATGAGTGTCCTCTTAAGAAGAGAGGATGGAAAAGCGATTTAGCTAACAAAGGAATTATAGGATGTAATGCAATGCTAAGAGTTTCCTCCCAAACTGATAAAAAAAAAAAAACGAGGGGAAGGATTTGGTATCGTTGTGGCTTGCAGTGAAAGACTGCCTGCACTTGGCATTAGAGGGCATGCTCTCATCCCCTTGTGATACATTTCCCTCACGGTCTGACAACCTGAGATCATTTTATATCGCTATCTTCCACCCTCACAATTACTGCCCTTCTTCAACCTCAGGCAGATGCTTACCAATGAAAAAATATTCCTAACCTGCATAGATTGTGTTAAAAACATCCACCATTGTACCTTTTTGAGGGTGGTCTCTTGAGAAATTCATTAAGTACGATCTCATTTTCAAGAGACCTAAGTGCCGATGTGCTCATGTATAAGATTGCAATGTTAACCCTTTTTGGTTCTGCATGCAACCTTGTTATCATTTTCTACAGTTAAGGAGATTTAAAACATAATTTTCAAAGAATTGATCTTCAAATAGCACAAAGGTCCAGCGTTCATCCTCCGATCAGCATGGAGGTCAGTACTAATCTCCAGACAGGCCTATTTCACAGCAGCCACTTTGCCATGAAATAGCAGGTAAACACAGGTGTTCAGTGTTCAGTGGGTACAGAGCATTAAATTTATGTGCTATGAAGCACCTGGGTTTACCAGATATTTCTTGTCTAAATGGCTGCTGGGAAAAAAATCTCATCCATCTAGTTCTTGGACATCTTACTGCTGCTAGGACTAAAAGCAGGGGATCAATAAACTCATACAATTATGAGTGTACATTATTCCTAGCAATCTGTTCACATGGATCCAACATATTTCTCCGAGGCTCTGCTTCATGTGACATGTGAGAGAAACGGTTGATCCAGTTATTAAAATATTTGAGATTTCTCCCAGGAAAACCTTCATCTGATGGTGGTGCAAAAATCAGATCACCTACTGTAGGTGTACTTAAACATTCAAAAAATGCTACAACGAGATATTCACTGCTCAAAATAATTAAAGGAAACGCTTTCAAAATGCATATATACTGATGTGCACTGGGTATTGTGTGAGGAACAAACTGATGCCACTTTGCTTGATAGAAATTTAAAGGATTAATCAACAGAGGGCTAAATCCAAAGACAAAAAACTGAAGTGAAAGAAAAGATGAGGCAAGCCAGTCTATTTTACTGAAATGTCATTGCAGTCACTCAAATACTGACCAGATCAATATCTCTGACTGACTTGATGCTAAAAAGCTATTCTTTAAGCTAGCCTTAAATTTTCTTGAGCAGTGTATTTACATGTCAAACATGCATTTTAATCCCATAAATGTGTCCAGGTTAAAACCACCGAAACAAAGAAAAAACAAGTTTTTCAAATGAGCTTTCATTTAAAAAATGCACGTCATTATTTTAGTCCCATGTTTATTGGAAAAACAACATTTAGACTAAGTTTACAGCAGGTCACCGGCAGGTCACTGCAATGCTAGTCCACATTTTACACCCCTTTTTTAATGCTGTCGAGAGGACGATAAAAAGACATTAGTTTTCGGCGCAGCACGTTTATTGATCATTAAATCCAGCAGTTTCATCATTAAGGTTTTGCTCCACATTTCTGTGGTTTATTGGTTTTAATGGAACACTGTAAATGGTAAATGTGGGAAGTTTATGGAGCATTTCTATTAAGTTTTAGATTTTACTTTTATCTACCCAAGAAAAACATTGTGAATATGATACAAAGCTACATGGTGTGTAATGGGACAAATGCATTGGGCTGTGCTTACAGTAAGCAATCCAAAACAGAAAAGCCTGCATGTTTTTTTTCTGGAGAATTCATCATATTGCAGCATTATACTTTGTGTTATTATTCATTATCTGTGACGCTTCCATCCCTACTGCTTGTCAGTAAAACCAGATGAATTTCACATCAGGGGAGCCTCATTTTTGGTGCTTTCATTCTGGTGTTTGCAGGTAACTAGCACACGATGAGTGCTCTCTCTCTCTCTCTCTCTCTCTCCCTCTCTCTCACACCTACACACACACACACACACACACACACACACACACACACACACACACACACACACTAATGAGAGCTGTTCTCAGCTGCTGAGAGCATGACCCAGATCAAGGACAGAGGGATCATGGCAACACTGTGTATGGAGTGTGTGTGTGTGCCTGAGTGTACCTCCCCCTCAAAACATGGACTTGGAGCTGCTTCGCAAAAGTAGCTCATTACTGGTGGATAGGCAGCACCAGACATACCAGCCTATGGCTTGACAAGCACTGGTTTGTTGAGCGCAGAGAGACGAAAGCAGCTTGTCTGAATAGTCGGCGTGACAAGGCATTATGACTCTACCATTCCCTCGAAACTGCACTACACCAATTTGATGAGCATGACAGCCTGTTAGGTAGGGTGTAGCTTCTTTGTTAAGTTTATTCAGTGTTTCCACTGGAGGTGTTTTAGTGTTGCTTGTGTGTTCTTTGCATTGAGTTAAAAAAATGTGATAATCGGCCAATTAAATTCAAAGCAAAACCATAAAATGAATGTACAACAAATCAAAAAATGAATACACCATCTGCATGCGCTGGCTATAATAGATCAGAAACTCTGTTTCTTCTTGACTTGTCCCTGGATTTCCCCAGATAGCTCTTTCCCATCTTCAAAGTCATCTTTGATATCTTTGAGACGGTCTAATTCCTGGTAACGTAAAAGAACAAAATTTGATTACAGATGCTAATGTGAAAGTCTCTCCCTTTAAATCTTCCAGACAAGACTTGGCATTCCTACCAATTACACAGGGCTTGAAGTCAAAGGGAAGAAAACACACTTTGAAAGCTTTAATCCTGTCTTTTCTTGCATGGGGCTTCTGTCATACGGTCCAAGGCTTGGCTGTGGTCTATCACAAATAAATGAGAGCGTTGCACCTCAGCTGAGTCAATCCAAGGTTGTTGGCACCTCATTAAATCTAATCACCGCCGTACACAGACTCATTAAAAGTTGGTAGGATGGAGAATGAGACAGGAGGAGAAGGAGAGAAAGAGACAAATGCCATAATGCAGATGCCCCAGCCATCTGTAGTTTATACAGCTTCATAAGGCACATCCTATTCTGAATGCGGAGCACAGCACAAGGTAAATGTAGAACCCCTCAGCCCTATAATCAACCCTGATGGCAGCGCTCCACCAATGATTTGGATAGTGCATAGTATATCAATTTCCACCCCTTCGCAGTGCAAAGCATTAGACTTGCTAATTTTGTCTGTTTTTTTCCTGTTCACTACTAAATGGATCCATAAATATTAATAGATTCACTCTCCCCTCCTGGTTGCCTGTCATGCATTCTAGGGATTGTGGATGATGATATGATATTGCTAATTAGTTTTGCAGAAATAATGTTAGCGGTGAAGCTATGGACAGGCTGACATGCTGAGGTGATGACATTCCTGCCATTTTAATACGCAGCAGAGTCCTCTGAATATACCGTAACGTGGAAAACACTTGCACGAAACATGGAAAGGGGAATTGGGGCTGCCCATCTTCTGAATTTACAACATCATGATTTATTCAGAAAAATAACAGCGCATAGACACACACGTGCGCATGTTTTGCAATGCAAAAGTACAGTATAATGATGCACACCATTATTAAACACACAATAAAAATGTGCCCATTAGAGTAAAATCAATTATTCATCAATGTTTCCGACACAGCTTTGATCAGAGAAGCATCAACACACATTCGAGCTGTTCACTCCAAAGGTCATTATTGTCACATGTTCTCCAACGTGTGGCCTTTTTTTGTGCGCTGCTGACATGTGCTTACTACAAAATCTACTGTAGTAACAGCTTTAAAAAAAAAAGGCTCACAAACACAGCGGAGCTCAAAGAATGGGAAAAGCTCGAGTGTTGCATTTGTTGTTTTCCAAAACAAAACAATTTTTCACTGTCTGAGCAACTTTTTTTTTTGCCACCGGAGCTGCACAGGATTCTCAATTTTGTTCAAGGACATCTGAGTGGGATGACACTCGCTGCCACAGGGGCTCAAACACTTTGCACTACAGTAGCCGAAGAACAGCCTCTCTCTGCTCATCCAGACACCTTCATGTTCCAAACACACATTCAAGGGCAAGGCAACCAGATGGAAAGTCATCAACAAAACAGAGGTTCAACATCTGTTGCCGGGATGTTTCCAAGACAAGTTTCGCTTCACCTTTCCCCCTGGTTGTTTCCTCCCATTCGTTCACGGCGATGGGATGCAGACGGGATAGCGAATGCCCTCTGGATGCTGCTATTAAATTTCACTTTGCGATTATGCTTGCTAAAGTCTCATTAAATCCCAGTCAGAGATAATGCATGGTAAACTCCCATTATGGTTTGATTAGAAGGCACGGGGCCTGCCATCCTGCTGATTGTGTTTTTAATCAAATCCTTCCTGCTGCAGAGCAAACGGGGGCTAAGATGAGAAAATAACAAAGAACAAAGCAAAACAAGCTGAGCAAGCAGGAACAATTTACCTTTTTTGTTTTGTATTATTTTGCGACACACTGGAGGCAATTAAGACGCACTGGATATTTTTTTCTCACTATTATTTCAAATGAATCTTTTGTTGGAAAGGAAACCAATACACAAGAAAACAGAGCAAGTGATTAGCTCAGTGTCTTTTCTCTTTAAATGCTTTTAAATAATCCTTGGTCAGCTTCAAAAATCCGTTAATCTTCTGTCACAGTTCTTACTGGCAATGTGTCATGCAAAACTCAGTCACTTTTGACACAATACTCTGCAGTTACACAATATATTTTGCACAATATGATTACATCATTTATCTGGATGAATGTGTATTGCAAACTGCCTCCCACGAGTAGTGTTCACTACACTGAAAATTTACACCTTAGTGTTAGAAACAGTTGAGTCAACTGAAAGTGAGCAACTTCTGTGCATGCTGTGGATGAAAGGATGGGAGTACAGCTATCTGCACCAGTAAACCCTGTGTCTGTAAGCAAGGTTTAAGTAGTGACAGAGAGGTGAGGTTCTACTGTAATAATTAATTTCAAGGGCACTAAAGTTTCTGCCTTTGTTCCATTAGGGAGTATGCAGAAAAGCTCATTTTGGCTTTTGCTGAGTTGACCCTTTGTGTTGCAAACACTTAAAGAGAATAAATGGACTTTTTTTGTAGAATTTTACATGATAGGAATTTATAACTATATTAAGCTACAGATTTCACACAGATGGCACGAGGTTTTTAAAGTACTGTCAAGAGGAGCAGCGATGAGAGGAGCAGCTGTCTCTGTGCTTCTTGCTTGCTTCAGGCTTGGAGATCTATCACTGCCTCCCCCAGTATTATAGGAGTACACTATGTTCAGCAAACTCAAATCAGGGTTTGTCAAAAATGAATTATTACTCTATACAGTATTTAAAGGCATGGTTGTAATTAAAGAAGAGAAAATAAAAGAAATGGGTGATTTCACTCTCGTTTAATTGAAGAACACAAAATGTTCACAATCAGTCATTAAGTAAGGAAAATGTTTGTCTTGAAGAGCATTTAAGACGCATGTTGCCTACATGTTCTTAATGTGTTCTCATGCATGTATACTCAACAACCATCAGTGGGAGTGGGGAGAGAGACTGCATCCAAATAGAGATGAGCAGTTCATAAACACACAGTACTGCACAGCAATGCGATAATGTTAAGGATGATAACCACTCATTAGGCATCATTAGGGAGCTCATTAAGAACTACAGTGCAATGCATGTACTTTCCTCTCATATATATACATGAAACTGTTATGTAGACCTCTAAGACTACAAGAATAAATAAGGTTTGAAGTCTGGATTTGAAAATCCCAAGTGGGGTGCTTCTTTAACTCATAGATCATCCTCTTTAAAAAACAAACAAACAAACAAAAACAAAAAAAAAGACTCTTTTTATGGTAAGGCCACAAAATGCCACAAAATGTAAAAATATTATATAGTAATATTTTTTTCTACTTTAAATGACTCAGTCTTTTAAAACTACTTCAGCCTGAAATATCCATTCTCTTCCGCCTGGAGCCTATCCCAGCTTTCTTAAGGCAGGGTACACTCTAGACAGATCGCCAGTCTGTCGCAGGGCTAACACATAGAGACAGACAACCATTCGCACTCACATTCACACCTATGGGCAATTTCGAGTTACCAATTAATCTAACCCCACTAACTGCATGTCTTCGAACTGTGGGTGGAAGCCGGAGCACCTGGAGAGAACAACAAAACAGAAAAAACAAATAGATTTTCATTTTTTCTGTAATGTCAACTTAAAAGAAAGTCTCACTCAACATCCTAAGGACAAAAAAACGACAGCTTCCCAAAAACTGCTATTATAGAGTAATATTTTTTTCAGTTTAAATGACTCAATCTTTTAAAACTACTTCAGACTGAAATATAAATATCAGTGACTAATTATATTTAATCATATTTTTTGGATTTTAACCCTTTAAAGAATAAGGGACACCAGCTGAGGTGGGACAGAGGCCGCAAATGGACAGACTGTCCATGCAAAAGTCATACTGCCCTTACATTTGCTGATGAGAGGAGCCTGCAGCAACACCCTGCAGATCTGAATTGCTTAATTTTTTTGACCTGTAAACACAAAATGAGCATCTCTACACAAAACTGCAGTTCCTCTGTTTCCACATAGGCCACTGAGTGTTTCCCATGCAGGCTTGTCATGGCCACAGTTTCCTGCAGGATTTCATCAATTAGCAGCAGTGCATAGCTGGTGGCATAGTGTGTAGGTCCTGGGATCAAACCTCTGGCTGCTGGGATGTAGCAGAGCATTGCAGTCTTTGTGGAAAACCAAAATATGGGGATGACTAAAACATGGAGATGGAGACATCCATCCTGTCACTGCTTCAACTATCTCCTTTCCAGTCTCACCATCAGATGAGTCAGAGTTGGACTCCAGCTGGTCTGTAAATGGTAAAAAAAAAAAAAAGTAGCGCCACTTGGTGAACCAATTTAAAAATTAAAAATTAAAAATTGAAGGTGAGCAGTCCAAAATAAAATCTTAACATAAAGGAATGCAGTACTAGTAGTAGATGTCGAGATAAATGGGGGTTAAAAATGTGTATTTTCAATTATTTTCAATGAGACATTTTGGCCTGTGAATAAAATGTGGTCGTTTTCATGCAGCTTGGCCATTTTAAGCTAAAAGGAACCTGAGACAACGATCGTAAAAAAAAAAAAAAAATAGATATCTTCTGGCAAATATGAGGTATATTTAGTCAGCACAGCCAAAATAGCATGAAAATGTCCCCTCGACTATCTAAGGGTTTAGAGTAGAGAAAGAAGAGGGCTCTAGTGTCTTGATAACTTTTTCTTTGAAACAAAGACATCAGCCTTCTGTGTTAAAAGGTTAAAATACACTAGTCTACTATTTCATAGGTAACAATTTAATTGCATCTAGGGGAAGCCAGTGCTAGGAGGCAAAAACTAGAGAAATATAGTAAATCATATGGGTAACTAGAATTTGTGCTGCGCTATTAGGAGCAAACATGTTTTGTTTTTCATAAATGTCACAGCAAAAAAAAAAGGACAGGGAGGGAAAAAATCATTAAAATGGATTATGCACACATTAGCATTTAGCAAGCTTTACAAGCCATGTTCCTGTTTACTCTCCACCATAACACGTGTCTGCTGATGTACATGTACAAACGACTGCTCTATCTCTGCCATCCTCTTGGTGTGAAGCAGCCAATTAGAGGCTGATTGGGTGAAAATGAATAGCACACGAGGAAGACATGAGGGGAAATTGGAGAAGAGGTTGTTTGTAGTGGCAGCGGGAGGAGAAAGGCGAAGAAAATGGGATACAAATGAAACAAAGGAACAGTAGAGGAAACAGACACACAGTGCATGATGAAAGAAGGAAATTAATTGGACAACCTGTAAAGAATCCAGATTTTTCTTTGTGGCTGTGGCGTTATCAATCAGTCTGATAGCTGAGTGAATTATTCTCTGAGAGTGACAGTGAATGATTAGCGAGAGCGTGTCCAGTCCTTTCTGTGACAGGAAGAACTCCTCCACTCAAGGAGTGAAGTCACTTATGGGAGCTATCATTACTACACCCACAAGCCCAAGATAAATGATGACAGGTGTTTACTGTCACAGGGTACTGTACTGATGTATTATTAGGATGTGAATAATTAATATTGTATCCTCAGTGAAACAAGTGGGAG
Organism: Simochromis diagramma; assembly: GCF_900408965.1. Classification (NCBI taxonomy): domain Eukaryota; kingdom Metazoa; phylum Chordata; class Actinopteri; order Cichliformes; family Cichlidae; genus Simochromis; species Simochromis diagramma. The sequence goes on along the minus strand of NW_024386835.1, from coordinate 2,884,968 downwards.
CTTCTCCGTGTAAAAATAATTAAGTATTAGATGACATGTTAATGCTGAGCTGATTAGCACATACAAGCACTGGTGATGTACACGACTGCTATAGTTATAGTTGAATTTCTGTTAACTTTGCCTGTCTGCCATTTGCTGCAGACAGGCAAAGTTTTTGTTATAGTTTTTGTTGTTATTATTTATTTATTTATTTTGCTGGCCTGGTTGTTGCAATGAAGTACGCTCAAATCTGAAAATACACACATACACACACGGAGGCACGCACACAACAATTATTACATTTTCTCCCTCTCCAACCTGAAGAGGATAATCTAATAAATTTTCTGGCTATGAAGTCCAATTGTCTGTAAAACAGTATAATCACTTTAAAAAGGATATTCTGCCCAGAGTCTTTTCAGGATGAAGTTTAATTCAAACTCCACCAGTAAGATAATAGAAATCCTCAATGTTTGTCCTCTCAAACAACGGCGACTTTCAGCTGCTCCCTTATTCACAAGATACCCGGCACAGCAGGATAGCTCGACATATTTGATTCGGAAGATTTTTAGGCTGGATGCCCTTCCGAGGGATTTTTTTGTTTGGCTCCTCCTGGGATGGAACCAGGGGTCTTTCGCAGGTTAGGCAAACATGTAAACCACTACATTATGGAGCCACTGTCAGCTCTCAAATGATGATCCGCAGAAATGCACACAAAGCTCTCTAATCTGCTCTGCGTGTAACCAGTGATGAATATGAATGAGTGTATGAATATAGATGAGAGGAAAAAATAAATTAATATTAATGAAGGCCGTGCCTTCTCCCTCTGACTGATGGTGTGGGCACTGAGAGTGGAACCAATCAGTCATCACACAGGAACCCCATGATTGGCAGGCAGGCCGTTTGCTCTTTTCACTATATTACAAGACCACCTCAGGGTGTGTGTGTAAGTTTTTAACTAAACATATGTGCTCGAGTCCTTGTATGGTGCAAACACACCTGGATGCATTTATAAAACATCATTTTGCAATGAACTACATGCAGTCTGAGGGATTTTGAAGCAGTACTTGTTGTGCTGGTTAATTTGAAAATAGAATATAATGAATGCATCCACCCTGATAAACTAATGACATTAGTGCAGAATGGTTGTTGGGCTTAAAATTACATGCAAAACAAGTACACGTGTTTTCCCCGATGGTTTTATTATCATTATACTGATTAAACCAACTCCAGAGCTTAATGAGGCATGCCAGTCAAATGGGAGATGCATTACAGGGTGAGGTCAGAGGTCAAAATTCCTTATTGGTCTAGTCATTAAATGATACAATATCAGTGACGCTGGATGGCACAGTTTTGATCTTTTCAGTGCCACGGAGTGACTTCCCTCAGCTTCAACTCCGCTCTCAAAAGAAAAACCTTTCACAGGGCAAAGCCTCTCAGTGCTTCATTAAAAGACTAATGCAGCGTCTCCTGTACCTACAGCTGTGGGATCATTTGCCACCTCTTTACCTTGCGCTTCTCCCCATTTACTCCAAGCCTCCTATTCCAGGTAATTGGAATTGGTAGCCTCGAGTGGCTGCACGGATTACGCTGTTCCCCAACCATCTGTAGGGTATCGACTGTTTAGTCCTTGAACTCTTTAAGAGATAAATGAGTCTTGGTCAGAGCTTAAATGTCATAAGGAAAGCCACAAATGACTGCATTAGTAAAAAGTCACAGCCAGTTCAAGGGTTCTTCATTAAATGATTGAGGGAGCTTACATGTCTGCTATTAGAGGACTACAGTGTTTATGAACACTAACCTGATGCACATAAGCAACACCAGTCAGTATTTTCTTTTGCAATGCTATACACCTAACCTGTAGTCGACTTGTCTTACTAATTCCTTTTTTAAGCCTTTAGAGATTTTTAAAAATATTTTATTATATTTCACATCCCCTCACCAGCACCAATACAGTTCAAATCACATCTTATTTACTTTAACACTGGCATTTTTAGGTGTAAAATATGCCTTTGCTTTTCGGCAACAAACATTTCAGCCGAGGGCTAAACCCAAAATTCAATAAAAATAATAAATCAAAAAATATGTTTTTACCCTCAATAAACATGAGGCAATAATTTTGAGTAAAATGCAACTTTTTATTTGTTTATTTAGTCAAATGTTTTTTTTCTCTTTAAAAAAATGTGCTTGATATAAACTGAGTGCAACAGATTCCATTAAATGTAAATTTTATATTGACCTTATGTAACAAAATTGCATGTAAAATTTACATATAAATAAATATGTTAAAGCCAGCAGTGTGGGTAGAATTGTTTTTTGAATTTGTACTATTTCTGTTGTTTTTCTATTGATTTTTCACTATATTTCATAAAGACTGCATATAAAATATGAGCAGAGCCACCACATCATGTTTTACTGTCACCATCTTAACATTTTGAAGTCTAACATGACCATTAAAGAGTGGATTTAACTGTGAAATTCAGAGATACTGTGAGGGATACATTAGAGCAGGCCCACTTTTCCTCTTTTTTTGACATTACAGAGGATCAGACTTGAAGACTGTTCTATCCTGTCAGACATGAAACTAGAAACATCCAGAAATAATCTTTAACACAGTCCATGACAACTCGTCTTTAAGAAATTTGGGGAGAATAAGTGCACATATGAGAAATTATAACAAGGAGATCATTCGTGTAAATCAGATCAAACTCAGAACAGAAGACTGAGAACAATTTGTCAGACTGATAGGGGTGGGAGGCTTGTTCTGTGCTCTCCAGTGAGTGAACTATAAACCCTTTTTTTTTTAATATGAATTGATGATCCAATAATTTTTTTAACAGATTAACATGTGGTCTCCAACTGTAACATATGAAATAACATCAGTTTTATGAGTAATTTGCTTCATTTTAGATGAATTTGAAGGGAAAACAGTTATTTTCTGTGGCTCTACACCAAATAATAGGATGTTGTAGTGAATAGATGCATGATGCTCTAAACAGTTCAAATCAAATCAAATCAAATCACCTTTTATTGTCACATCACATGTGCAGGTACATTGGTACAGCACATGTGAGTGAAATTCTTGTGTGTGAGCTTCACAAGCAACAGAGTTGTGCAAAATACAATAATGTAAACAAGCAAAATACAAGAATGGCTACATCTGAAACTAATAAATATATGTACAATATATAATAGTATATGCATTTCTGGATGTGTATACTAAATATTATTCTACATATATATTCTACGTGTGTGTGTGTGTGTGTACACATATTTTACAAATTAAATAGAGTAAACAATAAATAAAATATATAAAATAAAATATACAGAGTGAGACGTGCAAAACAGTGGCGTTACTGTACAGTATGGAGTGCATAATGTTAAAGTTCCAGTAGTGAAGCTGAGGTGTCTATGAAGTGTTCAGCAGTCTGATGGCCTGATGGAAAAAGCTGTCTCTCAGTCTGCTGGTACGGGACCGGATGCTGCAGAACCTCCTTCCTGATGGAAGTAGTCTGAACAGTTTATGACTGGGGTGACTGGAGTCCTTGATGATCCTCCCCGCTTTCCTCAGGCAGATGTCTTGGAGGGAGGGAAGGGAGGGAAGCTCACCTCCAATTATTATTATTATTATAGTTAAATAATCCTTCATTGGTTTCTATTGTATAGTAATTTGAGCTACCCTGCTTCTAGCATTTTTCATATTGTACTTGTGAAAATAGCTCTGAGCTAAATCAGTCTGTATTTCCTACATTTCAAATAATTATTTGAATTTAATCTTTGCTACAGTTTTTATGCCGCACATCCCTGATGCCAGTCTCCCATTCCACCACATCCCAAAGGAGATGTTGGAATGTGATAGTACTGAGCGGCCCATTCTGACCGTGTGGTGTTGAAGCAAAAATCAAGACTCACATCAGATCAAACAACATTTTTCTGTTGTCCAATTTTTTTCAAACTAAAGTAAACTGTAGCTTCCGTTTCCTGTTCTTAGCTGACACAACTATGAACTGATGTAATGCTGCTGTAGCCCATCTGCTTCAAGGTTTGTTGCCTTCCTATCAGCTTGAGGCAGTCTGGCCATTCTCCTCTGACCTCTGGCATCAACAGGAGGTCAGAGGAGAATAGCCAGCAGTTATTTTCACCAGAAAACTGCCACTCACTGGATATTTTCTCAATTCTCAGAACACTAAAGATGGTTGTGTGGGAAAATTCCTTTAGATCAGCAGTTTATCATCTGGTACCAACAACCATGACACATTCAAAGTCAAAAATCCCTTTCCCCCCCTCATTCTGATGCTTGGTTTGAACTTCAGCAGGTCACCTTGACCATGTCTGCATTCTTAAATGCATCAAGGTGCTGATATGTGATTTGGTGATTAGATATTTGTGTTAACAAGCAGTTGAACACCTGTACCTAATGAAATGGCCCATAAATGTACAGCAGTATGGGCCAAAGAGCCATATTTGACTAAAAGTTTATGATGAGTAGGAGACTGAGAGATTTGGTGAAAACAGTTTAAAATCGTGTTTTCTGCATAAAAAGGAAAATAAGTGTTATTTCTCTAAATAATAATGCACTGAATAAATTCCCCTTTATGTTGTCTTCTTCTCTAGTATGTCACAATACGCAGAGAACAGTGAAGCTCACTAAACTCCCAGTTAAGGTCAGATATCCGGAGTGTCAACTTTGAGCTACTGGTGTCAAGCTTTCTTTTCCCGCAGTCTCTGTTGCTGTCATGAGAAGGACGTATCAACAGTGGCAGGAATCATGTGACAAGTGTGATGTTGGAAATGGTGACATGTACTGTATCCATGGTGTCAGTGCATTGGGACAAGCCTAGACAGGGCTGTCTTTCCTGTGGCACGACATACTATGTCAGCACTGTGTGTGACATTACCCTAGGGGCACCATTTCTGTGAAAGCGCCACTAAAACCACCAATGTCCCTGTTAAACCCTATAGAGAATCTCGCCATAGAAAGAGATAGTCCACAAATTATGAGTGAATAGCTAATTAGAAGCCATTGTGCACATAATAGGCGAATAATTTGTGGCTACCCAAAATAAAATGTTACATGATCATCTCTGGGGGAACATAATCGGCTTATATGGTTGAATCTTCTTTTGTACAAACCCCCTCTGAAGGCTTTTAGCCTGCCAGAGGTGGTGTCGCCTGGGGTTACACATTTTTATTGCTCTTCTGCTTTACAATACACACAGAAAATACAAAATGCCCACAATTACCGTGAGATAGATGGCTCTATCACGGGGTGTATATTAAACAGGAGGAGCGCACAGAATGCCGTAAATGAGATCATGGATTACATTTTTTAATTGGTAAATGGGCTCTGAATTTAAACTTTAATGCAAGCTGATAGAGAAGGACAGATACTTTAAAAGGGAGAAACTGCATCCTCAGGCCCTATAAATCAGAGTTTTTTCCTCTGTCTGCACTGTAGAGCCAATTAGTCAGATGGATGTGCAGTGTTATCTTCACTCTGGCTCATCTCCACCACGCAGTCACACAGCTCCTGTAAACTACTGTGGCCGAATAGGCCCAGATAAGATCAGTAATAAAGAGCCACCATGCTGATATTTTTGCCGTCGTAGCAACTAAAGAAGGAAAAAAAAGCAAACATTACCATCGCACATGCTCATCTAATCATATCACTTAGCATCGGAATGTTATTGAATACGTAATAAAATGCTTCTGTAACTGCTACACTTTCATTTCACTCATTTCATTTGACTGAAGCGTTGAGCTAATAAAATATTTCACATTCGCATATCTTGTTGTTTCAGTCTCTTTATTGCAAACACCACAGTGAGAAGATTTCAGAAGTGACAGCTTAAAGAGGTACTCAAAAACCAAACACGTTCGTAAAGCTGCGGGAACAATGGGAGAACTGTAATTGAAATAACACAATTCAAATTATACTGGACATGTCACCCTTCTCAGCTTGCTCAGAAGAAGAAGAGTTTAAAATATATGAAATTGAAAAATTTTCCTTGTGAATCTGCTCTGTAATTGTACAGAGACAGGAAGAAATCATGCTGTGTCATTTGGTGACTCAGCCCTCATCCCGATGGAATTTTGATTATCTCCACAGTCTCACTTTGTTCTTTTTTAATAAGCAGTTTCCTTAGCACAAAACACCTTGTAATGGCTTCCTTTAAAATAGAAAGGAAGGAAAAAGGCAGCGCAAACTCATGGTTATATAGATAAAGTGACAAGTGGTCACATACTGTGTTGATCGGTCTTGAAGGTCACCGATTTGCAGTTGCTATCTTTATTCCCATGATGATTTGGTTTGTTCGTGATCACGAAAACATCCTGCGAGGAGTTCAATGGCACACTTTTGTACATGGATGGCTCAGTCTGACACCATTAGTCTGCTTTCCGTGACTTTGTCTGCATATCAAGCCTCCTCCACCCCTACAGGGCTCCGTGTGGATGGGACAGATGTTCCCTTGTAGATGTGACATCCCATCAAAGCCTGGGAAACCACGTAAAGGCTCGCCTAGCTTGGGCTCAAACTGGTATTCACGCATTTCCATTGCCTACAGTCAGCGGGGTCGGCCACTCACCCCTGGGACTGCGGGTGGGTGTTGATGTGCCAACCCTCTTCCATATCCCATTGATGTCCTCAAGAGTCCAGGTTAGAGGTCAGCCCTTAAGGTGACAGGGTCAAACTTCATCTCATGAATATGGAAGAACACAGGACTTAGGGGACCATCTGGTAAGCTCTATGGAAACCAAACAAATGAGCCTGCTGAGAGGGTGCCACATTAGTGTAATTACTGTGGACGTTGCAGGCCTAAAAAGCAGTGTCAATACTTGTTGGCTTCCACTTTATCCCCTAGCATCTGCAGGTGGATTAGACTAAAGTGAAACAGGAAAAACACCCAAAGCTTCCATTACTGAAACATATAACTAATCCTCTGCTAGTTTAGCATTGCTTTAAAAAAATGTAAGCTATTATTCCACATGGGCCCATAAGCCATTCAGTTTCCTCTGTAGTTATTGCACTGTCAGATGCTAAACTGTGTTTTGCTTTATTTGTTTTCAGCATTTGCTGTGCAGTTTTGTCAGTTTTGATTTTGTTCAGGCATCTGGTTGTTGGTTGCATTGCCTTACTTATGATGTCTTCTCTCCCGGCCTGTCTTTGTGGCCTTAGACACAGACTTGACCTAGCTTAGGTCCAGTCAGGGATTTTTGCCTTGCTTACTTTATTTCCCATGTTTCCTGTAACTTTTCCCTGCTTTAAACATTAGCTATCTAAATAAAGTAAGTAACAGAAAGACAAAAAGGCCAAAAATAAGCCCTTAAAACAATTTTCAAAAGATATCCTTATTGATACAACATCATTAGAGTGTAATGATGTCCATCCAACAGAAATCTATATAATTAAAAGTTGGAAGTCTGACACTTTATGCACAAAATTATACTTCAATATTACATTTTTCCTGAAAAAAAAAAAAATTTTTCTACAGGCTATAAATGTCTGAGTAATGGAATACAGCTCCCTGTCTAGTGACCTTGATAAAAATCTCATCCTGTTTCTGACACTGTGTGTGGGTCTTTGTGGGCCTTTCACTGGAGGCGAATCATGGGTCAACTTCTCGCTGTCATTCTGCTCGCCTTTCTCTCTCTTTCCTTCACTTACAGCCCCCAAGAGTGGAAAAACAAAACAAAACACAATGCTGCTCTGTGTCTTATTGTCTGTCATCACATATGTTTGTCTCGAGAATTTTTTTTTTTTTCATGTTTGACTGTAGCCAACAGTGGGCCTATTCTTTTGTTTTGCTCACTGATACAGGTGACCTGGAGTCAATGAAAGCAGAAGCACAGGCCTAAAGATTTCAGAGGGAGTGTCTGGATGCTTTTTACATCAGTGAACAGTGTCTGAAAGCTTGTTTGTGTAGAGGAACTAAAAGTCACACTAGCCCAGGTGGCATCAGAACAGCTGTGTTTACATGTATCATTTTTTTGCGCTAGGTTTGATGGGGTTGGGCTCAGTGAGTCTTTCTTTAATTCTTTATTGTCTAGTGCTTATTACTACTCGTCAGAGTTCAGTCTCTCAAATAACATGTTGTCTAACAGTATACTTGTCATCCAAAGCCATACTGGAGTGTGATGGATAATCAAAGGAAAGATGAAGAGCATAAAAAATGAGATGGAGCTAAATGTTTAAAAATAACTACTAGCTAGAAAACACGCCAGTCAGAAACACCAACCGAACAAATACACTAAGCCTTTTTATATTTTTGTAGCTTGGGTTCAGTTTCAGTCATTGTTCAGTTCTTTTAATACTTGATACCTGAATATAAAGATCATGTTTATTAGGATGGGCTATGATTATTATATTCTTAGTGAGTTTTTGAAGGTGCATCTACACCTTTAGCATACCTTGAAAACTCAGCGTTCAAGCAGATTGGTTAGTTTGAAATCTTTTGCATTTGTATTCTGGATATCTTTCATCAGACAAACACAGACAAATTTCAGCCTTGTATAACTGACCTTTTGGTCATGGGTGCAGATTCTCTTTCCACCTTCCTCCTTGCATATTTTGGGAGTTAATAATCACCTTTTTCCAAAATTCCTATACTAGACATCCAATAATGCCATTCATATGTGATTGCAAGCTGCAGTTTGAATAGCTTTAAAACTATGAAGCTGTTGTATAGCTAGCTAAGCATTTAGCATGTTGTCAGGCACTGTTTTATAAGGAAAATTTGCATGTAAAGCACTGTCAGTCATCCATTTATCAGGTGACTGGAAAATCTATTATTTTCACACCTAATATAACTACTGTACAGTTGTCAGTAGTTATTCATAAGATACTGATTGGTGGGATGTTGCCATTATTGTGAGACTCTAGCTAGTACTTGTGATTTTTGTCCAGAATTAAAATGTATTTTAATACGTGACTTTGGCCATTTAGAAGAATTGATTTGGATGAGGTGCTTTCATGCTAAAGGAACTACAGTGTAGTACACATGACTATGACTGGTTACACAATCTTCCCTATCTTGACTGTTGGATAGTGATAGTGTTTTTTTTCTGCTTGTTTGAATTCAAAAGGCATTGCATTATATGCATCATAGTGTCTACCCATATGGAAAAGATACATGTAAATCTTTGTAGTTTGTATCTGTCTTGTGTGAAACTTGTATGAAAAGCATACAAGAGTGAAAACAGATATAAGATCCCTTGAAAAATTATATAAATGAAACTTGTATGTTTTGGATACTTACTAAAACAATATATGAAAGTAATGAGAAAGTGGCCACTTTCATATGATTCACTATATGAAGTAGGCCACATCTTATGCAAGTCTTTTATAAATTTTTACTATTTCTTTTCCATATGGGTGTGTACATACAGTTTGTGTCTTAAGGCAACCTTTCAGAGTAAAGCATAATATTCCTTGATGAAAAGAAACACTGCTTATCATGGAGAGTAAGTTTTATTTCATCTAAATTTACTGCAGTAAATCCTGTTTTTCATCTGAAAATCACACTTGCTTTCCTGACTATGTATGAACCAATACTTTATTAATTTGTGAATAAACAGAGTTAAACGGGCCCTGAATTAATAATTTTTTTGGTTGTATGACTTTATTGAGTTGTAGCTGGAATTCTACGATTTGTAGTTTTGTTAGATACAGGAATATTACCCTGAATGACTATAGTGTAAATATATTTTACACACATTTATCTTAAGAAAGGGTGACTGCAAGTGTTATGCACAGAGAGGGTAAGCCTGAAGCTTGCCTGTCAGGCTGAATTTCACTAAAGACTCAGGGCATGAATAAATCACCACATTTTGACCCATTTAAATACCAAATGGAACCATACTCTCCACTGGGGAAATACATGCTTGAACACACCACCTTATTTCCATGATGGAAGGTGGATGCCACTGGTAGACACTGGAACTGTGGGAGTCATGCAGTGATCTTAAGAGGGCTTGTGGCATGACTATATTGCCTTTGGCTCTGGGTCAAATGGAAAAATATATCCCCAGCTATAGCCTGAGGTTGGTGATAGCACCATAATGTAATCACACTATAAACTCAACATTTCTCAGTTGCAGGGGTTGAAGAAAAATTTAGCAATGCGTTTTCCTTCTTATTAAGCTTTTCTACTCTTAGTCGTCCATCTGTAACTGGTCATGGAGTTGCTCAGCAACAGTCACCACTGCTAGTTAATGTAAGCTTCTGCTCGTCGAGGTCCTCAATGTTCTAATGATTCCTTTAATGTAAGACAAAAAGGAGAATATTAAACAATAATTTATATAAAAACAGATTCTTTTTTTCAGATCATACGGCTTGCATCCACCATTTTTCCAACTTTTTTTTTACTCCAAGACTTTAAAAGTTAACCTTCGTGTACGACTTGATAATGAAATGGCAACATTTTAGCCATGGTTGGTGTACAGATGTACTTTCACTCAGATGATTTCAATCTAGTACTGACAGTTCCACTGTCTGTACAACAGCCCCAGAGTGTGTGTCACTTTTTGTCTGAAGGAGCCTGTTAATATTTAAATTTCATGTTTGTCTGGATTTAACAAGTGCAGCGGGAGACAGGATGATGTGCATAAGGGGTGTGCCAAAGAGGATGGAGGATCAGATAAAAGGTCATCACAGCTCTGAATACTTGATCATTATGTGTGCTTCTGTCTGTCTGGAGAAAGACTGACTGTCACAGGATCATAGCAGGAAAGCTATTTAGTGACTGTTATACAAAGTGCCCAAAACAAGTATAGTGGCTCCTGCTGAAGGTCTATTTTACTCTGCAAATGAAGATTAAATGATATCACCCACAAGCTGATATGACACTCTATCTCACAATAAGGTTTGCGTCAGAATTTGCAGAAAATAATGCAAACTGCAGGATTCAGTGAAAAAAAAAGAGAGCCACAAATCAATCTGTATATCTTAAAGAGTAATTTGTTATACAGATATACAGAGGTATATCTGTAAAGATATACAGAGGAGCAATGTTTAGGATATCTTTGGATGTTTATGCAACTTCAGCTTTACAAACCACTAAGCAAGTTAACAAGAACAGAGAGGTACAGGCACGGAGATGTCCATGATGGAGAGAAAAGACCAAAAGGCAAAAAAAAATGAAATATTTCCACTGAGCAATGGGAGAACATAGCATATTGTACAATGTGCCTCTCTTTCTCTTATGGCTTCTTAATAATTTACAGAAGAAACTGCACTCTGTGCTATGCCATGCCTAAGAGTGTTTTTGCAAAGAATTGCTTCAGTAATGTGTGAAAGTTTGCCACTTAGGAGTCAGCTACTGAAAAACTGAATGACAAAGTTAGAGGTAGGGCCCCACTGTTTACATGGAGTAGTGTTATTCAAATGTAATGAGGCTGGCTAGCTGAAACCCTGCTTCACTGCGGTGATTTAATCAAATAAAGCTCTTAAAAGAAATCCCAAATCTGTTCCAATTACTGCACTGAATCCTGCAGCTACAATTAGTCCCAGAGCTGATGGTGTGCTGCGGGCTGTTCTTGGATAACCTGCAGATGGTGATTCGTGCATGCTGTATCAACATTGCCTGAGAGGACACTGGACCTGGTGTGTATTTACATTTTGTGTGGGTTGTATTTTAACATTAAAATATAACTACGGGCATAATTTGTTTTTGAGTCATCTGTGTGTATAGCACGCACAATAGCAGCAGCTGAGGGCAGTCTGATAGTCTTTAGCAAATTAATAGCTTGACTAGTGCCCGAGCGTGAATTTCCTTACTGCAGCATGCTGTCTATGCGTAATTTGGTCATTCTGTTAAAGACTCTTTAAGGTACATTCTCTGAAGTTTTCCTGTCCTTGACACCCTCCACCCACTCACTACTCCTCTGAAGCACTGGCTCTTTCGTTCTAGAATCAGCATGATTTATAAGAGCTAATAGCCACCCACTCTCTTCACGCTCTTTAACTCTCAATCTATTGATATCAGTCAGCCAGGAAATGGAGCTAAATTATCCCATTCACTGAGAGACTTTAACAGTCCAAAGGATTTACCCTCTAACTGAGAATTTTGCACATTATACAAAATTTTCACAGACCACACAAACTGACATCTGCATTATGAACATGCCGATTAATTATGCATACTTTCTCATCATGCTATGGAAATAATTAATTGTGACATGCACGTTCTTTTCTTCCTGGCACAGTGCTAATGACTAGTAATATAAACCAGCATGAAAAGGCAATCAGGGCTCTCAAGACAAGAAGAGGAATTATAAAAAATAAAGACAAAGAGATATTCCATGAGGAAGCAGACTGGTTAAAGAGGCCACCCACCCTCTACCCCCCACTTACCCAATAACACAGACTGGTGAATCACTTCACCGCCCCTCCCCAGCGCACACCAGTCCTACCATATAGAGAAAATTGAGTGGGGCATATATATATTTAAATCCATCACTCCCTTGACTTCTCCTAATGCAAATCCTCTTCTGGCCCTAATCACTTCACTACATTTTTATTCACCTTCCTTCTTCCTAAGTGGGCCAACTTGCCCTTTCCCTCAACCCGAATCCTTGTTGCTTTCTGGACACTTTTTTTTTCCCTTGCAAAAATGCACTGGGACGCTTCAAGGATGAAGTGCTTTGATCTCTGAGAACATCTGATCCTCTTGACAGCAAAAGTGCAATGTTTCTTTGTAAGATATTTTTCAGCTCAAGCACGGAGAGCAGCTGAACAAAAAGGTGGAGTGTTTTGAACGAGAAAAGGTGCCGGGTAAAGTGCTTTCACAAAAACAGCTGCTTCAGCTGCCTCTATTGAAAATATCTGCAAAAACGTACTCCAAACAGAAACCTGGTGGGCACAAAGCTTAATGTTTTCTTTTGGATTATTTCTTTCTCTGCATATCTGCTGCCCATAGACGCACACATTAGCAGTACTTCTATCTCTGCCACAAGCATCAGTAAAAAAAAGAAGAAGAAGAAAAAAAAAGACACATTCTGACTTCAAGCTCAGACGGAGCATGAAGCAAACAAAGAACAGTTGTCTTTGTTCAGCTGGCACAGGCGAGGGAGGGGGTACAAGGAGGGATAAGGATGGAGGATGGGGAGAGACAGATTTCTCTTTTTGTCAGTATGAACGTAAAAAGAGCTGAGAAGCAAAATTTCCTGCTCTAATAATACACGTACACACAATGCAGAATCCTGAGTACCATGCTTTTAAACAGCGCTGTGCTTACTCAGGTGGATCTATGCTTACACAAAAGCGTGTAATATAAAGCATTATACCAATGACTGCTTAAGCATACTGTGTATTTCTATTCTGAGGGATGAGTTAAGCTTAAAGCAATGCTACAAAAGCTTTTTAAGGGTCTGCAGCAGTGTTAGAAGCCCTGTGAGGCTGGCCTGCACCCTGCTAGAGAGGTCTGAACAAAATGCTGAATGTAGCATGCTAATTTGCTCATAATGATAATGCTATCATGCTGATATATTGCAGCTTAAAAGCTTGTTTACCATGCAGTTCACCAACCACTTTGGCATGTTAGCATGAAAATATATGCAAATTAACTCCAGGCACAAATTGAAGCTTGGGTGAATCACATTAATTTTGCAGGTATGTATTCATCAGGTAAAGTATGCATACATTTTATCGTGTTTTTCTCGATGAAGACGCTCTTTTAGTAGTTTATTGATTTCTGGAGGAGAACCATCTTGCAGCTACTATCAAACTGATGATGTGATATTTCATAACCTGAGTGAATTGTTGTTACAGGGATGATCAAAGCCAGAATACATCATATTTCATGCCAGTCTGTCCAGTAAGTCTTGCAATATCTGAGTCAAAGATTGGCAGTGATATCACTTAAATGCACAAATATGTCTCTAGGATAAAAACTGAGCCAAAAAAAAAAAGATTACTCCGCTTCATACAAAAGTAAAATTATTCCAGTAGTAACCAATAAAATAAAAAATAACTTCTTTGGACACAAACTGAAGTATTCTGGTTTCCCTGATCTCAACATACTCAAAATTATCTCTTGATGATGACACATAAGGCATATTTAAGTCTTGCTTTGAAATGGAATGAATAGAATAGAGTTTGATTCATTCTGAATATTTGAACTTGACAACATTTTTCTTTTGTGCGTCCCCAGCTGTATCTGTGAAATTGGAAGTTAAAAAAAAATAAAACAAAAAACCTCATTCTTCGACTTGGGGCTGTCAAAGCATTTTTTTTCCTCCTGCTTTGCAAGACATCAGTGATGTAAAATCCTATTCGTGCCACGTGTGATTGAATTTTTAACGAGTTGTTATTGTTGCAGGAATGAACAGAAAAGAACCAAATTGCTTTTAATATTCTCATTTGTCTGAGAGAGGACATGAGAAAGATGGATAAATACAACTGATTAACGAGATGCTATTATTCTACTATACTTTTTCACCACAGTACACCCAGGGGCAATTAGTGTTATTAATATATTTTTGCAAAAAGAAAAGCAAAACGTAAAGGAGTACACACGGCTACTTTATACACACACACACACACACACACAAACACACACACACTACAAATGCTTCAGAAACTGTTTTAATTTTGGATTGGGCCAAAACAAATCAAGCAAGGCCTGCATTTGACAAACTCAAATGAAAGTCAGTTCCCAAGAGCTTCTGCTAAATTGCTTTGCTAAGGAGCAATTAGAAAGGGATCTGTTGATTTTGTTTTTAAGTGGCTCTGATTGGTTGCAGAGTAGAAGGCCCTAATGTGGACACTAATGCAAAGTGACATGTGTAACAGAAGTCAGGACCTCATCACCTCTGTGGCTATTAAGACCAATTCCGATGAGACATTTCACACAAATTCACCTTGAGTCTCAGCAGTGGAGCTGGACATACAAAGTCAGTGGTATCACTCCGCCCTGCATTTCTAAACAGCATGTTTAACAGTATGGTTAAAGATTATCAAATATTAACTCTCCTAGGATTAATAATGCAGTCACGCTCTCTCATATAACTATCACTCGCATTTTTTGTTAAATAGTTCGGGTTTGTAGGCACAGTTTACCTTTATCTGCGGGTGTATAAGAACGTACTTTTGTGTGTTTATTTGAGTGGACTCTAAGTGACTTGAGAATTTCAAAGAATGTAATAAAATACTTTACTCATTAGAGTCACAACATACAGATACAAGAAAAATATCCTTGTAATGTCTGAGATTTAGCTTACCTTAAAGCCAGTCTGGCTCCATCCTGTCAGCACCTTTAAAGTTTACTAATTAGCATGTGCCAACTGCTTTTTGGGAATCCCCTAAAAAAAACCCTATGTGATATGGACAAATTGTCATAATTTGTAGGCAAAGAGATGTGGGGGTGATTGATTTGGTTATGTTTTTTGTTTTTTGGCTATTTATTTGCTATTTTTTGGAAAGATAGTTGAGCTAGGTTAAGTTAAGACTCTGGGCTGTAGCTGTAGTTGTGGGAGTGATATTGCTGATGTCCCCAAAACAATGATCATCAGTATTATAGTCTATGGTTTGGTATAATATAACAGAGCCAGCTGAAAATTACAGAAAACACAGTACCTGTACACTGTTGGTATAAAATGTGAAAACCCTGCAATAAATGCAGTGAAGCTTAAAATGTTCAATCTACGTTGATACTGAAAGGAGCTGATTCAGCTGAGGGGAGATTTTCTGAGGCTGGTTGTGCTAGTTTTTGTTGAATTGCAACATGCAGTATTGTAAGATGTTTCTGTTTCTCTGCCCATCCCAAGTCTAGATTATTATAAAGTTAGAAAATTACAAAACTCACAACTAGGCCAAGGCCCAAGCACTATTCAAGGAAGTGAATAATAATCATTTCAACTGCACCATTTGCACCAAAATCTAACTTCCTAGTTATTTAGTCACAGAGAAACTAAACAGAAATAAAAACACACCTCTGGAAATTGTCTGTATTTGTCATGTATACACACACCGGCCACTTCATTACGTACATCTTGCCATTATATTGGGATGGATCCTGTTTTGCTTTTAGAACTGCTTTAAATCTTATTGGCAAAGACTAATCTAAGTTTTGGAAACTTTCCTCAGAGATTTTTCTCCAAATTTCTGGTCTCATCCATGATAAGAATCTCTCATTCCACCACATGCCAATCGCGCTCTATTGGAATGAAATCTGGTGACTGTGGATGTAAGTTGAATGCAGTGAACGCCATGTTTAAGAAACCAGTTTGAGATTAACTAAGCTTTATCACATGGTGCGTCATTCTGGTGGAAGCAGCCATGCACACTGTGGTCATGAAGGGATGACTATGGTCAGCAACAACACTGAGGTAGGCTGTGGTGTTTGTCATAGTCATATAGTGCTAAGGAGCCCAAAGTGTGCCATGAAAAAATGTGCTACACCATTTCACCACCAGCAGCTTAAAACCTTTCATGCAAGGTATAATGAATTCATGCTCTCATGATATTTAACCTTAGCAGGAGAAATTGAGACCAGACAATGTTTTTCTAGTTTTCTATTTCCAGTTTTGGTGAGACCATGTGAACTGTAGCCTTATTAAATCACCTTTCATTCCCCAGTTTGAACCTCAGCAGGTTGTCTTGAACATGTCTGCACGCTTCAATGCACTGGCTCACTCCCAAGTGATTGGCTAATGTATTTGTAGTAAAGAGCAGCTAAACAGGTGTTCCCAATAAAGTGGCTAGTGAGTGTATATGTGCTCACAACTTCACACGTGTAAGTGTCCGTTTATTAGCGTTGGTGGAATGGGCATCTGCAGTTCCTTAGAAGTGTTTGCTGCAGTTTGGCAGAAGGTGGTGATGGTACCAAGGATGGTGTAATTATGGCATAATGTCACATCAAGGCTGTAAATGTGTTAAATGTTCAGAGGCAAGCAGCATCTGCTCTGGTTCCATCTGAAAACAGCATGAGACTGTTAATAATAACATCAGTAAAGCTCAGTTAAAAAAAAATCTCTTCAAATAAAACTCCCCTGAGATCTTGTGCTCCAATAAATATTATTTTATGTGTTCCAAATAAACCGTGGGTGAACTCAAGCAAATGCTTCTGGATAAAAAAAGGAGGCATTATCATGTCTGTGTGTGTCTCCATCTACTTCTCAGCATGCATTTTATTTCAGCATTCATCTGATCATTTCTGCCTTTTATAGTCCACCCATCTATGACCCCAAACAAGCACTGACAAGAAAAATGACATCTTATCGTCTCTTCAGCGGAGTGCAGTGCAGCAAAATCACGAGAAGACCTGCGAAAGGTAAAACAGGGGGCACATGTTTCTTTGCGACTGTTTTTCCCAGATGGTCATGTGGAGGGAGCTGTGTGATCGGAGATCTAATAAACCGGTGGATATGCTGCATCGCCATTCCTGGGAGGGAGTTGTTGCCAGAGCAACCACACCACAAGCACTGCAGGTTAATGGTGGGAAATTATGATTTGCTGGTTGCAACCTGCGCACGCACTGACTGCTGAATCAACTTTGAGCTCTCAGTGGGGGTAGCACAATGTGAGCAGTAGCGAGTTTTATACATCACAAAGGACGTAGAAAAAGTTCCAGATGGATTCTGCAAATTGGCAAATATAAGAAAAAAAACCCATTATACATTTGTACCTAGACGCCCTGCAACTATACGGAATAATTCAAAATGTAAATCTAGACTAGAACATCATCTGAGATTCAGAGGATGCAGCTGTTTCCTCGTCAGCCTGCTCGCTTTTCTCTTTTTCTGCTCTCTTTCCTGCGCATCCAAAATAAATTATGCAAAATTTGTCATTATTGCTGACATGTTCTATTTGATTTTAGACTAAAATATGACCTATAATTGAATTCATTCATTTTATGTTTACTTCTGCAGGAAAACTGACTGCTAGCCTACAGAAGTGAAAGAAAATAAGGTTAATTTCTTAGTTAATGCTGCCTAATTCTCGAGATCAGGGTGGTAAAAAAAAAAAAAATCTCCTGATGCACTTTCTCACCTTTAGTTTTCTGACATCAGGATGTTGACATATACAATATTATATTGTATCCTGTGCAGAACAGGAGTTAGTCTGTTGGGTTTCCATCAACAAAGTGAAATGCATAAACCTTTTTTTTGTTGATGGATGCAACTCAAAAAGGACTCCACTACAATGTGAGGGGGTCTGAGGAGAATGTTCAGAACCCTCTGATTTAAAGGGTTAGGGGGTGACAAATCGAAATGGTGAATGGACTGGTCCTTTCTCCTCAAAAAAGATTCAAGATTCCAACAACAAAACAAAAAGAATAACCTAAAATGCCTACTATGTGGATGTCACAAGAAGGACGCCATCATATTAACTTCCACTACCACTGAGGTTTTCTTTGGGATCTGCTCAGTATTAAATGAATGTATGTATCTGAAGAGTCATCTGTTTCCTGGGGTCAACAGTTCATAATCCATCAACAGGGTAAATCAAGCTGAAACAAAATACTTGTTTGCATTTTCTTTTAACTGTTCGCGTCTTTCTATCAACAGTCCATCATAACCATGTGAAATGGTTGAACACTGCAGTATTTCATCAGTGGTACGCAAATCCAAACTTGGTCTACTAATGTGGAATGGATAATCTATAAAAGCTTTGATAAAAACCAATAAAATGGCAAAAGTGTCTTTGTGCTGACAATGTATATACATATATCTGCAATTATCTCCTCAATTCTTTTGTAAATGAGCAAAACCTGCACATGACATCCTTGCACACATTCTTGCACACATTGATGATAACATCTGTTCTCCGTAGCTGTAGTTTGGATGAAGTACCTGACAGGCAGTGCCCAGACTTGCAGCTCAAACAGAAAGTGATGAAACAGTGTCATTTTCACGGCTCCCGCAAGAAAAGGAGGGAGGAGGAGGAGGCGGAGGAGCAAGAATGAATCCAAAGAAGTGACAGTTGTATAGGAAATATGTATCTTTCTTAAATTCCCAAAATGGACTCCTGTGTTTGTGTGAAGAGTTTGTGTATTACTTGCCTTATGCCTAAATCTGTTTCCACGTCAGTGTGGGGACTCGCCTTCTGTATGTGGATAAAAGAAAATCCCTATGACGTAAACAGTTTAATTTAATGCTGAAGATCTGGTCAAAGGGTTCTGGTAATGTTCAAGTTGAGTGATTCTTAAACTTCAGAAGCTCCACAAGCCAAAAAGTTCACACCCAGCAGCCAAAAATCATTAACAATTCAATTATAATAAAAAATTACATTATCATTATATCACTGAACCTAGCTTCTCTTCATGTTCTTCTCCAGGTCATCCCTGCAGCGACTCTATGTTCCACCAGTTAGTCTTGAGAAACCAGTGGGTAAGGTCCAGTGTGTAAAGATGGTAAAAGTCCAGGAATTCAATGTTAGTCATTAAACTTCCGAGTCTGTGCGTGTGTGTGTGTGTGCGCGCGCATGCACATGGAAGAGAGAGCTAGGGAAATGGGGGAAGAAGTGGGGTGACTAGATCCACTTTAAAGTCCATTTCAATTCATAATTATTATGAATTATTAACTCCGAGCTCGTGGCAGACAAAAGATTTTCTACCAAACACGTTCACACATTTTTTTTCACTGGTGATAACTACATTTCAGTAAGGTTTACCCGAAGAGTGAAAATACGCACAATGTTTAAGCGCTCAACAATAACACTAATAATCTAAAAAGAAAACATCTAAATAGTCTCAGTGTAGTCACATGTCATTGTTTCCTCAGCCTGAGGTTCAATCACAACATAATCCGCGCATCGCAGTTTACGGCCAGTAGGGTGGGATTTTCGTTCCCATGGTTGTGATGACAGAACAGATGGTGAGGCTGCTTGTTTGGGCACCAGAGTCGGTGTCAGAGGCTTTTCTGTCCAGCTGACCTGCACAGGGCAGCTGCTCTCTGGAAGCTGCGCGCTGCTGCTTTTCACTGCTGAAGTATCGCCTGTCGCCGTGTTTCAAACACCAGTTGGAGTAGAAGGGGAGCGAAAAGCCGGGGTACGGGGTGCTTTGCTACAAAATCTCTTCGTTCGGGTTCACATCTGTATTCGAAAACATAGTTTGCGTCGCTCAGTCATCTTCCTGGAGTGGCGGATGCTGCATGGGTCACATACAGTAGCCTGCAGCATTCTTTGGTACGGAGGATTCGGCGCTTCGTAGGTGAGAGCAAAACGCCTGTTTATTTTATGCATGTGCTGATGTTTTTCGGTGCATGCCCATAGAACAGCTCGGGCGATTTTCTTAATTTCTGACTTGTATGACGGCATTAATATTTTAATCCGTTTCAGAACGATACAGATGAAGTCATCATTTTACAGTTCTTAAAAAGATTTGAGAGCTGCACTGTCCAACAAAGATCCAATGTGACAATAATGGATTCTCGTTAAGAGACAAGACTGATTTGATTGCCCGAACAAACGGAAATATAGATTATTCAATAATAGTAATATTAAAAATAATAATAATAATAATAATATTAAGGTTTATCGATGTTTGGACGTTATCATTCTGCGGTGTGTGCTCAGTCAGTCTTATCAATAAAATGCTTTTTTTGCTGTGATTTTTCGAGGAGCTTGCGCTCTGCAGTCAGTCTCTACAGGGCATATCTTCATTATGAGCCGTTCCAGGTCTAGACAATCATCAATGTGTGACGATAGGACGCAGGAAAACAAAGAAAACATGAACCAAACCTGGTGTTAAAAATGGCTTTAAGTGAAATTATTTCTGTTTTAATTGTTATAGTTTTCTCCATAAAAGATCTAAATACATCTCTACATGGATGTTGTTAAACGCACAGTATTGCAGACTCTCCACTGTAGTTGGTTGAACTAACAATGTAGTGTAACATTTACACATACTTTCCCGGTGCAGTGCAGAGTGCACTGGGGCAGCTGAGTAGTATTCACCTCTCTCTCTCTCTCTCTACACACACACACACACACACACACACACACACACACACACACACATATATATATATATATATATATACATAAAAATATATATATATATATATATACATATAAATATATATATATGAGGAAATGAATGGGTGAGGAAATGAATCCTTAGGAAGTGTCTGAAATTATGACAAGGAGAGGAAAGGAGACAGACAACCCTGTGTTTCTACTAAAAAGAAAGCGGGGGGGGCTGCATTGTGCAGGTCACCTTTGTCAAGTTGGCTCTGTTGTTTCAGCTGCTGCATTACAGAGCACCTGTTACTGAGATCACTAATGCGGCACCAAGGGTTGAGGATCATAACTGTTTATTACAAACGTCTGGTTGAGTTTTGTCATCTTGTTTACACAGACAAAAAGATTGTGCATGATTTGCACACTGCCAATCTTCCAGCAAATGCAAGCACACAACTTTGTGTAGTCGCCCAACGAGCCAGTGATATGAAAGCTGTGGACCCCCCCACCCGAATCTTAGCATCAACAATGCACAGTGACGTATCTCCTCAGCTGGTAACAGGGAGTGTGAGAAAATACCGACACAAAGACACGACTTGGTGTGTCTGTGCGCCATTGTGCGCCATAGGGCTACCGCTGCAGCATGTTCTGGAGCTGCAGTTCCCACAGTGGTGGAGGGGAGTTGAGGGTGTCAACAGCTTGACCTTATTCCTTTGAGAGTGTGATGTGAATTCAAACATGGGAACGCAATGAGCCATTAAAAGGTCTTGTCGTTTTGTTGTGACTGAATGAGTGTTTTTATTTTATTTTATTATCAGTATATGTTTTTTCACACTCTACATAGTACTCTAAAAAGCCTTTTTAAAATAAAATATGATGCTCTGTCAATTTAAAGATTACGTATGTCATTAAAAACAAACTAAAACACTGAAAATGTAGGTAAAAATAAGAAATAGTAAATGAACTAAGTTTGTGAAGACTTATTGTCCATTCGATGCAAACCACATTCATTCACAACATTTTTATTGTACACATGCAGTCTTCACTGTCCCTTCCCACATGTAAACTCACACATAATAAAGAAGCACATTTCCTAAAATTCCACTCAAAAGAATTAATATTGGCACGATTTCTTTGCTCTGTGCAGTAGGTTAATTTAAACAGAGAAAGTTAATTTCCCTTGACCTCTGAGTCTTTCCAAATAGGGATTCCCCAGAGATTAGAGACCTTGGCATGTCACTATGATTAATCGATACTCCAATGACAACATATTGGCTTTTCACACACGCTGCAACTTTAAGGAGAGCTGAGGTGGAGAGGGAGAGTGTGGACAAAAAAAAGGGACAGAAAAAAAAATAAAGCCAAAGAAGAAAAATTGTGTCAAGATCCATCTCTGTTCCACAGGGAAATAAGCCTCCTGTATGGATTTGCGGTAAATGGAAATACAGAGACAATTTGCTGCTCTGCGACTTTTAACCTTCAGTGGATTCTGAAGAAATCATGCAGCGTACTTTTCCGTGATTCCATACATACTATTCGATTTTGTCATTGCGCCTTGAGTCCTGTGGCGTTTTCAGCTCCTCCTGTAGTCTTCGAGCTCTCCACCTTCTCTCTCTTTGCGCTCTGTCTTTTTCCTGACTGGTTGGACATGCATCCCTCTCAGCTACACCTCTGCAATCAGCAGCTGCACCAAAGCCCTCTGTGATGTGAAGTGAGACACTTGCATACTAATGGAGCAGAAACAGGATGTCTCTCAGGCAGGCCAGCACAGTGAGGACATGAAGAAAACATCAGGCGGCATTGCTTAGGTTTCAGTACCACATTACAGCTCTGGATTGATGCTGTTTGTCATGGCAAACTCGAAGCATTAGTAAATGAATAAGTGTCTTATTATAATATAGCGTATGGTGATGCATGTGCAAAGTATAGTTTTATTTATTGGTTCCTCTGCGAGGGCAGTGTTTTCCTTGCACATATGGTTGGCTGTTTAATCATACCAGTGGGTTTCTATTGCACCAGCCCAAGTTTTTACTGGCATATTTCATTCGCTGCCTGATGGCACTAATAGCTGTCTTCTCATATCTTTGGTTATGGAACAAATGCCGGTGGCATAGCCGTTGCCATGGTGATGGCATGTCTGTGAGCCTGTTGTGTGGCTGCTGATACAGAAACACTGCTCACATTTTGCACCCAGTGAAACGGGCCCCAGAAACAGATGGGTGAAAGAATTGCCTCCTGTGAAAAATGATGTGGTGCGCTATCAAGTGAGGTCCCTCCTGGCTGTGCCAGGGGCATATGGTGAAATATAATATTAGCGGCAATTCTTAGAAGGGCGCAAAATCAAATGAACTGAAATTACTCATAAAACAACACAAGTGTCATGATTTTTATTCAATCAAAGTGTTTTCAAATCACCTCTTTAATGTCTGTGATTGAAAACAACGACTGCCAGGTGCACCCATAAAGACTTGCACGCCGCAGATCTAAAGAGAAATGATCCTGCATCTGATTGCAGGTCTGTTTTCCTTCAGGGGCTCTCATTATCTCGCCACTTGTATTGTCCAAAGAAAATGTCTTATAAATAGATTTATGGAGCCTTAACATGGAACAGACAAGGGTTAGGGTTAGACCATTTCTGTAATATACTCACATATCTATATTATTGCTAATATATATTGTAATATATCTATATCACTAAAGCACTTCTGGATGGATGCAAACTGCATTTCGTTGCCCTGTACCTGTGCATGTGCAATGACAATAAAGTTGAATTCTATTCTATTCTATTCTATTCTACAAACTTCGTTATGAGCCGCAATTACATCCTGCTGTCATGCTTCGGACCCTCAGAGCCAATGAACCTCTGAAGGTTCAGCTGAACCAAGTGCAGACCAATTGTAGATGGTTGTTGACGCATTTTATATATATAATGTGAACTTGGATTAAAACCTCATAACTACTGGGTGTGCTGTGAGAGTAAATCCCTCAGCTTGAGCCTTCAGTTTAGACAGTCAGCTGGATAATGCCGAGCTACTGAAGGATTTTTCTTCCTCCTTCTAGTGTTCTGAGTATGCATGCATGTAAAAATCAGCAAGTCAAATAAGAATAGGCAAGGATGGGTATGTGTCGGAGGATGTGTTGCGATGGGATGAAAAATGTATTTTGTGTGAAAGTGTAGATCCAAATGTAAGAGGAAATATATTTCATACAATATCTGTGCTCTCTGCTGCCACAGCCGAGTGATTAGCAATAGATTTTCAGCATAAAGGTGCTCTTACCCAACAGGTGCAGCCCTGCTGTGGCAGTGAGTGTATTATATTATATCTCAAACCGAATCTCTGCTGTCCTCTGTTGCAGTTTAAATTGTGAGACTAAAGTGTGTTGCCAACTACAGAATATATAGTTATCATGAGGAAGTTGTATGTGGAGCTTCTCAGTTACAGAAGCTGTCTATAAGACTGCACAGAACACACAAGCTGTGTAGAAAACTGTAAGAATGTGCATTAAAGGCCATAACACTCTGACACAATGTATGCAAAAAAAGCGATGCACATAGATTAAAGTTATCCTTCAAACACGTTAGTAAGAGTAGCAGTGAGCAGGGGGTCAGAGCAGCAGGCTGCATGGCTTAGCACTGGACCAGCAAAGGCTCGATGTTATGAACAGGTGGGAAGCCATTCCAATCACTTCAGCAGAACTGGTCCGTGGCCAACAATACGTGTGTGTGTGGGTTGAGCGGAGAGAGTGTACGTGTAAATTTGTGTACTGCAATCATTATGAAGCAAACTACCAGTGAAAAAGAGCATATGTGCCCAACAAAACTTCCCAGGGTCAATAAGGTCAACACATACACACAGCAAGACATAGGTGGGGACCGGATGCTGACTCCCACAGTGTTGCCAGGCTGCCAGAAACCTAGTGGCAGGTGTCTGAGTTTTATGGCCTCAGCATGAAAACAAACATCACTCCTCCTGTCTTCTCCAATTTAATACCCGAGCAAAGCAACACATGGAGCAAGAGAGAGAGGACAGATAAATGTGTTATCGAGGAGATTTCTACATATATTTATAGGCAAGTAATTAAAATGAAGAACATATGACTGGATTATTTAAATGATGGATGATTAAAAGCAGAAGGAGAAGCCACATGTTCAGAGTTTTCTAATCAGGATCTATGAATAGTAGGCACACGTTCCTGCTGCCACACTTTAGTCACACTGAGAGAATCATTAGATCGGATAGTGTGTGACCAGGTCACTGCAGAGATCAGCCACCTGATCCAAGGTAGCATATGAATTCTTTGAGAAACTGGGGTGAGCGCTGAAGCTTTAATGCTTAAACTTTCTGTGATATATTTCCTCTATTTGACTGAATTTGTTGAAAGCCTTTTTTTTTGTATGTGCAGTTCCTCTCCTCTGCTGCATTTCAATTTCTAGAAACAACTTATTTCTCGACATGGCACAGGCTTTTATTCTGTATCTGTCAAGCAGTTTTTACATTATGGTGTATGCGATGTTAAGGGAAAAACAGCGAGAATCTGTCAACACATCACAAAGCGCGAACAGACACCATATGAAAGGTGAGGGAAAACAATCTGTATCTATTTTATGTTAATATCTGAGGAACCTGCTACTTACGATCTGAAATAAATGTTACCCATCTCGCACACACACACGCACGCGTGCACAAACTCAACCTCAGTATGTGAGGATCAAAACAAGCGTTAGTGTTAGTCACACTGGAAGCTGAAACTGCAGTTGTTTGTTTTAGTGAAAGAAAGCCAAGAGCCTCTTTTGCTTTCCCATTTCTCTGTCTTCTATTAAAGGAATAAATGGAGATTTCCTTTCAGTTGTTTAGGATGCGTACCGACACATAGACACAAACACAACCTCACATACAGACAAGATACAGTGTATGCACGTGCAAAACTAGCTAAAAGAAGAATGTTATTTTTCTAGTTTGTAACAGTATAGAGGAATTCTTTTTATTTGTTCAAAGAAACTGACAGCAGTTCCTCATTCTCAACACTCATATTGCTTGTCTGTGCCGGTCATTCTTAGTAATACTTGTCAGACTGGGTGACATCAGACTGTAGAACAAAAGCAAAAAAGCATAAAATCTTAAAAATGCGCTGGCGGCTCAGGATGTCAGTCAGCTCATCTTAATCTCAACAAACCTGGACGTGCACAGTTATACAGCGGGCCCACAGCTCAAACTTTTTTTGTGACTGCCTACCATGGGTCTTTATCATAAGCAGTGAGTGATTAACAGTGAAGAGCACTCACTCCCAGTATATTAAGCCTGTTGTGTAATGGGCTCACAGCCAGAGTTGCCGGCTGCTCCCACCCTGCTCGCTCGTTGAAGAGGATAACTGAAACTAAGCTGGTATGCAGATAATCTAACCAAACCAGAGAGAGAGCGAGAGAAAACATTTTCATAATCTCCAAGGAGACAGATACATCAAGGAGGCACAGGCAAAAACAAACCTATCATCCTACGTGCTGAAAAGTGTAGTGCTCAGTCTAAAAACGTTGCCTCTTTCTCCCTGTTAGTTAACCTGCTTGGGTAAAATGGCAGTTTTAGTAAAGGAGGAGCAAGATTTTAAATACGTTGCAATGCCTTGTGATTTCATTGCTGTAACACTAAAGCTTTACATGTAAATAAAGAGTGCCTCGCTCAAGAGCAAATTTCAAGCAGTCCTTTGGGATGACTTGTTTCAGCTGAAGTTCATTTCAAGATCTCAAATTAATTAAACACACTTCTGCTTATTATCAGTTATGTCTGGATGTGTAAGCTGCAATTTAAAATGATGATAAATTCCTATGTGACTCAAGGGGAACCACATGAATTTGACAGATTCTTTCTGCCCTGTTAGACACATCATTTTAAATATCCCTAAACACCTGTGAGGTGCAGCTATGGATATGTGACGTGTCGCATTTTTTTCATCATCTTGAAATTAATAATGAACTCATTACCTTCTCACTTCACTCTGTTATGCCGTTTTTCAATCCCCCCCCCCCCCCCAGTTACTTATATCCCTTAACAGCTGCCTTATTCTTTTTCTTTTTCAGGTCAAAACCTCAAGTTGAAGTTTGGATCTAATGCCTGTCCTGCCTGTCTTTTGCAAACTCCATCCTCTTGGTTAGAAATCACCATTCTCAACCTACAGCAGCTAGCTACAAAGGAGACTAATGCTTATTAACCGTACCCTTATATCCTCCTCCCAAACGCTGCCTCTCATTTAAGCCTTTTGTGAGCAGGGAGAGGAGACAACATGGCGCTCAGCTGTCAGCCTTGGCCTCCTCTAATCTGGTTGTGCATAGGATTGCTTCTTTGCTTTCTGTCACCGGCACACGGCAAAGATTGCCCTCATTTGTGTGTTTGCGAGATCCGCCCTTGGTTCACCCCTCAGTCAACCTACAAGGAGGCAACTACAGTGGATTGCAATGATTTAAGGCTAACACACATCCCTACCAACCTGTCAGTGGATACCCAAGTGTTACTGCTCCAAAGCAACGCCATCTCTCGTACCAGCGGAGAGCTGGAGGTACTGTTTAACTTGACGGAGCTAGATTTATCCCAAAACAACTTTAGCACTGTGGAAGCTGTCGGCCTCACAAGCATGAACCACCTGACCACCCTGCATCTAGAGGAGAACCAGATCACGCAGCTGCCAGACCACTGCCTGCAAAACCTCTCCAACCTTCAGGAGCTCTACATCAACCACAACCAGATAAGCTCCATCTCCCCTCGAGCATTTGCGGGACTGCACAGTCTGCTGCGCCTCCACCTTAACTCCAACAGGCTCCATGTCATAGACAGCCGCTGGTTTGAAGAAACACCCAATCTTGAGATTCTCATGATTGGGGAGAATCCAGTTATTGGCCTCCTAGACATGAACTTCAAGCCCCTAGTAAGGCTGAGAAGTCTGGTTCTGGCTGGAATGGATCTCACTGATGTTCCACCCGATGCATTTGTAGGTTTAGATAATTTGGAGAGCATTTCTTTCTATGACAACAAATTGGTCAGTATCCCCCAACTGGCCCTTCAGAAAGTTCCCAATCTCAAATTCTTGGATTTAAACAAGAATCCAGTCCAGAAAATTCAAGAAGGAGACTTCAGAAACATGCTACGTCTGAAGGAGCTGGGCATCAACAACATGATGGAGTTAGTGTCTATTGACCGTTATGCTATGGACAACCTCCCAGAACTGACTAAACTAGAGGCAACCAACAACCCGAAGCTGTCTTATATCCACAGGTTTGCTTTCAGGGATATGCCATCCCTTGAGAGTCTGATGCTTAATAATAATGCTCTTACTGCCCTTTACAAGCAAACTGTGGATGTGTTGCCAAATCTGCGGGAGATCAGTCTCCACAGCAACCCATTGCGGTGTGATTGTGTCATACAGTGGATGAGTTCCAACAGGACCACGGTGCGCTTCATGGAGCCCTTGACTATGCTGTGCACCTCCCCACCAGAATTTAGAGGTCAACGGGTCAGAGAGTTCAGACTGCTGGAGTCAACGGAGCAGTGTCTTCCCCTTATATCCCATGAAACCTTTCCCAGCCACTTGAATCTAGAGCTGGGCATGAGTGTGAGCCTGGACTGCCGGGCAATGGCTGAACCAAATCCAGATATATACTGGGTGACTCCTCTTGGAAACAAAATCACAATGGACACTGTGTCAGAGCGCTATCACTTGAGCAGCGAGGGCACCCTGCGGCTTTCTCACGTGCAGGTGCAAGATTCTGGTCGTTACACCTGCGTGGCCCAGAACACTGAAGGGGCCGACACACGGGTCGCCACCATCCGCATAAATGGAACCCTGCTCGACAGCGCTCAGGTGATGAAGATTTATGTCAAGCAGACGGAGTCACACTCCATCTTGGTGTCCTGGAAAGTCAACTCTAATGTCATGTCCTCGAACCTGAAGTGGGCTTCGGCCACCATGAAGATTGACAATCCACACATCACCTACACAGCCCGTGTCCCTGTAGATGTCCACGAGTACAACCTCACGCACCTTCAACCTGCCACCGAGTACGAGGTATGCCTCACTGTCTCCAACATCCACCTGCAGACACACAAGTCTTGCGTTAATGTGACAACACGTAGCGCTACCTTTGCCCTGGACCTGACAGACCAGCACCCAAGCGCAGCTGTGCTAGCTGTCATGTCAACCATGTTGCTCTTCCTCAGTCTGGCCACTGTGGGCATCTACATGGCCCGAAGATGGAAGAGGAAAAATTACCACCACTCCTTGAAGAAATACATGCTGAAGACATCCTCCATTCCACTTAACGAGCTCTACCCTCCACTCATTAACTTATGGGAGGCTGACGGTGAGAAGGACAAAGATGGGAGCACAGAGGGAAAACCCTCTCCTGTTGACACCACACGCAGTTATTACATGTGGTGAGGATTCACTGAGGATTTATTGTCTCCAGCAGCACAACGACACACTTTTGCCATTTTGGGGCAAAAGTTGACTAAAGTTGCAATTTTTTTTGTATTCTCAGCTTTGCTAATAAGAGGCAGAGTGATCAAGTGCAGGATTTTTATTAGTATAGCGTATCGCCTTTGTTTGATTCTTTCTAACGTTCTGGACTTTCCAAGATGGCAGCTGTAGTTAGCCTCCAGGTTGTCTTAGTTGCTCTGCTCTGTTTCTGTGGTACATTTTTGACTCACTTATTTTTGGGAAGCTTCTACAGCAGCAGGGTCGATGAACTTCTTCCAGCATTACTAGAAATGTTTCTTTCTCGGTTTTGTAAAACAGTTAATCTGTTGCACTGATAGATAAAGGAGTTTGTACGAACTTCGAAGCTGACAACGGGGTTTAGACTTGTTAAACTGTCTACTGAATGTTAGCAATTGTGCAGTAATGTTGTATCAACTATATCTTTGAACTTTCTAATTTACAGCGCAAGATATTAGGATTTTAGTTTGCAGATAAATGTGATGTTAAATGCTAGAAATGCAAATGTTTGATAAGTACCTTTTGACTTCTTTTTCCTTAAGGTGCACTAGAAGCCTTTTGACTTTTTGTTCATTCTTTTATTTGGCTAGACATTTGTTGGCTGCTTAGTTTATTATTTTCACATGCAACATGTATACTAAACACGTTAAAATAAATAACATTTTGATTCTTTTACAGAACTTTGGGAGTTTTCTGTGACTCTTTGGCATTAGAATGATTGCATCTGTTCGCTTTAGATTAACAGTGTTAGTGGTTGATGACACATGCTGTATTTAGGCTCTGACTCTCATGTCTTAATAAATGGTACTGTAAGCTCTCAGTTCCACAGATAGACGTGAATGTGTGCTGCCCTCTGGTGGATGCTACATATTAAAACTAATCATGTTTAATATGGCTGTTTATCAAAGCTTTTACTTTCAGTACATAACTAATACAACACAATTATTTTTTTAAAGAGGAAAATACTGCTTTATTACAACAACTTTATAATGGAAATGTATGAAACAGTGCTTTTGAGCAAAAAAAGTACAATTTTCTACAATGATTTTACAGCAAAGTCATTTTCTGTACATTAAGATTTACTTTCCGCACAACCAGCTTTCAGCTGATAATGGCAACAAGAAAAAAAACACACTAATCTGTTCCAGTGAAAGGTACAGTAACTTGAATTATTAATATTTTCCCACCAGTGCTCAAAGGTGGCCAGAGAAAGCTTTTCCATTCATTTCTTATGAAAACATCTGAAAAACTATAAAAAGTGAGAATACTGTGAACATATATCATAGTAGAGAAGATTTACTGTCCATCATATTCAGATGTTTGGCAATGAGATCACAGTAAAAGGTTGCATGTCCTTCCTGCATAGTCAACAACGGGTTTAGGCAGCAGCTTCAGTAAAAGTGTTTTTAAGACAAGCAGGTGAGATTATCGTTTCTCCTGAGAAACACAGCGGAAACCAAGATTAGAAGCTGAGCTGTCCGGTGTATTTTGGCTTCTTGCCGCACAGCGATACCTGTAACAGTAAGACTGAAAAAGGGGGGGAACGGGGGGGGGGGGGGGGGTACTGTGAATGAACTGAATAATGTCAGTAACAGACACTGCTTTGTGATATTTTACTGTTTGATAGTCAAGACTACTGATATTAATCTTGTAGACAGCCTGCTTATGCACAGTCTCCAATCACTGACCTCTCGGGTCCCTCACACGTGTAACTATAATGTGAAACAAGAAGAAAACTGTGGCCAGTCAACATGTGACAAGGCAGTCACTAGCATCAAAAGCCCCATGTACCAGAAAGGAAAGAATGAATACATCTATCCCTTTGTTATCCCACAGGTGGAGAGTAACAGAGAGCAGAGAGCTACCCTACTTCCTCTTAGAAATGCTAATATCAGTTGTCTGGATTCAGTGTTTCCAACAATAACATGGTTTCTCCAACAGCCAGAACCGTTTTACTTTCACTGATCACTTTATTCCAAAAAATCCCACAAAATCCCAGTGAGTGGGGCCCTTGGTATATTTAACAAATAAATAATTAACCACTTTTAAATTTCAGATTTAAAAACTGGATGTTTAACATAATTTTTTTCATACCCTGTGGCACATGTATGACCCTCCCTTCTTCACTTTATCTTTGCCTGAGGGAGGCCCCGTCTGAAAGAGAGCAATGGTAGATAATAATTACAGAAAAAGAAAAAATAAACACCCATGACAATAACAAAAGCCTGAATGTAATCTGTCATTACTGGGTTGCGTTGCGGGTCCGTGGTGTGATGCACAGTCCACCAGTCTGCTGTCCATTCCCATGCATTCCCCACCATGTCGTACAGACCAAAAGCATTGGGAGGAAAAGACATCACCTGTAGGGTATAAGGGCACTACTGTCACTTTACTGCAATGTTTTTAAAAATACATTATTGTTAATATTATCATTTCTAATTTCTAAATTCTACACTAAGTCTAAAAGTAGTCTAATCTATCTATCTAAAGGATATTTAAGCCCTGTGGCTTGAAGAACTATTGTGCATGAATATTTGTGTCTTTCAATGGTACACACAGTATATTATGGTAATTAGAACACACTAATACTACAGTATTATTTGGCCTGTTAGTGCTGCTGACAAACTGATATCCTTAATCACAGTGAGAAAATAAAATGAATAAATACATAAGTAATAAAGGTTTTAGGTTTTAAATGCAAAAAACGGGTCATTTTAGCCCTTTGCCAAGTAGTTTCTAGGAAACATGATGACACTATAATATCTGATATAGAGAAGAATCTTTAAACTTATTTTGGTTGCTTAACTCCTCCCAGTATAGAAGGAGTTTGTAGACAAAGGAACAAACACAGAGATTTTCTTTTATAGTAAGATACTGTTCATTGTTGTTAAAATAACTTGCAAAAAAGATGACTGCAGAAAATTGTTTATTTACACATGCACAGATTTTTAAGTTACGTAAACAAAAAAAAAGTGTCAAGTTAGTGAAGCTGAGGGTTGACTTTACAGGTTTGATGGGTTCAGTGACATTCTTGGAAAAAAGACTGGGCATTTACATGGTAGATGGAAACTGAAAAGCTTTGTTATCTTAATGCAGAAAGCAGAATGTTGAAACACAAGTCAAACCTCCAAACCCACTGGACAACTAAAGGGATTTCTTAACTGAGCTCAAGTTCCCCTATTACTTCAACATCAGTGACTGCCTTTTACCCTAACAAGGTGACATAATGCAGATTAGAATATCATTTTACAGCAACACCGTAAACTCTTAAAGGTTTCACACAGAAATCGGATATTCAGGATTCATACTAGAATTGGAACTATGAAGTTGCCTCTGTTAAGAAAGATTGGATTTATGTTGTCTTTTTGTAATCTATGTAATCTCTCAAGGCTGCAAGCTTCTTTTGTGACTTCATCGAGCTTTGGAATGCGTTATGTCTAGTATTTTCCTGGGCCAAACTTTTTCTGACTAAACCTGAAATATGAGATCCCTCAACACACCCATAATTATGGAATTTCTTCATTCTTGCTTGTGTCTCTTACCGGTGAAGTTTTGATATACCCATCTTCTCCAGAGTTGTGTGTGGGGAAGTCTCCCTGCCAGAGGTTAGCAAAGTGTTGTCCTTTTGGGTTCAACTTGTTTCCCCATGGATAAAGTCTAAATGTAGGCGTGGTATACCAGGAAAGTAATCTGAGACATATTTCATGTAGGAAATGCACATCTCCAAACATCTTTCACAGAAAAGTTCCTTTTGCATTTGTGCTTATAAATCTTCTGTTCACTTTGGTCATACATTGTCATTATTTACATTTTTGAATGTACATTTCAGACTAGAGGTTTGTTAGTATTTCCCCCTCTTATAAACTGTGTGTTAAGCAACTGTAACAAAGCAGTTTCCCTACATGGATCAATAATGTGTTTTCTGATTATGATGTTGATCATTAGTTAACATCTTACCTGTCTTTCAGGCCACCCCTGCAGGCATACTCCCACTCTGCTTCTGTAGGGAGTCTCTTGTTAGCCCAGGAGCAGTAGGCAACAGCATCTATCCACGAGACATGCAAAACAGGATGATGGAGCCTAAAAAACACAGATTTAAAGTAATTTACTGAGCTCTTATCAGCTTTTCATAAATAAAAGAAGAGTGAAGGTTTGATGCTTGATAGGTGTTTTATATAAATGTGGAGCGTATTATTGAAAACTTTACGAAGTTTTTAGTAAAAGAGAGTTTTTCTACCTGTCTGTGATGTTGGAGTCTGGGCCCTCAGGGTGCCTCCAGGAGGTTCCTTTGACTGGAAGCCACCAAGGGGCAGCGGCCACCTAACAACAAATGGTAGTAACAGTTGTTACTGACCGCATTATGCTTTTCACACTTTCTTTTCTGTTTTTCTCTTGCAAAGCCCACTGATGTGCAACCCCTCAAACAACAGGCCATTTTCAACACTCTTAAACAGTTGTAGTATAAATCATCACGTCCAGCTAAAGACAAAAAACGTGCTCTCTGAAGGTGCAGGTTAAAACTAAAATGTAATTATTTAAATGAATAAAACATACTGTGCTGCATTTATAACATGCGATCACTGTCAAAAGCTGCCTTATTTATTTTAATATTATTTGACTGGAGCAGCTTACAGTTCCCAAGAACAACATTTGTCATGATGCTGATATTGATGCTGTGCTGCTAATTTTTAATATATCTGAAATGTTTAATGTAAATATGTGAGATATATTATATTAAAGTGGTCATTTATACATTTATGACTTTATTTTAGGTTCAGATAGCTATAGAGACACATGCATGTGCACAATAATTGTTGTTAAGACCCACCTTTTAGCACATCCCAGCACACCCACTCACTTCACCAGATGCACCTTGTTTAGTTCTCTCACCTTTGATTGGGTGTGGTGCTTGTCCTTAATTGCACTCACCTGTCACATTATATAAGGACTGCATTCACTTTTGGCTCACTCTTTTATAATAAAATATGTGTAACTTTAATAACAGCATCACACTTTTAGAATAAAGAACTTTGTTGCCAAATTGCAACAAATGTATAACTTTCAAACTGGGACTCTTTGGGAAATAATTAGCAGTAATTAGTGAAGTTATTGTGCCATATGGGTAAATGTGTGGAAGCCTCTAGGTTTGAGGGTCATACAGAAGACTTCTATAGGTAAACCTGTCAAGCTGTAGGTATTTAATGAACACACAGTGAAAACTAGAAACATCAGGAAGCACCAAACACCAATCTCTTGGAAATGTTCCATCCAAAACCACAAAAACTATCTTTAGCACGCT
The DNA here is from genome assembly GCF_900408965.1 of Simochromis diagramma. Classification (NCBI taxonomy): domain Eukaryota; kingdom Metazoa; phylum Chordata; class Actinopteri; order Cichliformes; family Cichlidae; genus Simochromis; species Simochromis diagramma. The sequence goes on along the minus strand of NW_024386835.1, from coordinate 2,850,310 downwards.
CCAAAGTTCATAGACTCATGTTGCTGCTGAAGTGTGGTAAAAATCTTCAGTCCTGTGTGCATAAAAATAAAAAAAAAATACTGGAAGCTGCCAGTGCTGCCCCTCCACCTCCTAGTAAATACACCTAAAACATCAACTTAAAATTTCTACATTTCTTCTTTATCAAGTTACTGCATTTACAGACTTGTGTATTCACGCCACCTGCCTGCCCACCTGGCAGGGTGACGACAGTACCCCCATCAACCTTTTACAGCTGACAGGTAAAAACTGTTTAAGGTGACTTTCTGTGAAGGAGGTGCTTTGAGGCTTCTTCCTATTTGGCATGATATTTTTATTTTTTATTTTTGCAAAACACAAGACTGTAGGTGAAACTGTCACATGCCGAAGAACTGGATTATCAAGCCTCTGGGCGTTTGATAAACAAATTAGCCACATTTCATCATGCAGCAAGCTAACATTAGGGTTTTCCATCTGTTGTGGGGACCCTGACATCAAAAATAAAGCCGATCCACTGTGTCCTCAGATTCAGAGCATGCATAAAGACTCCTGTGTTTCCTCTTTTGCTGCCAAAAACAGAAAATTTGGCGTGCTTTTCTTGTGACTGGGACATTTTAGAGTGAGAGAAGTGGCTCAAGAAAGGGTGGACTGCTCATACCTTTGTTTGAGGGCATATAAAATAGCCACAAGGTGGGCATGATGAAAATGTGATATAGAGAACTCAAAGGAGAAAAGCACGGGGTTCAAATGAGACCTTTGACCTAGCTCAGCATCAGTGTTGTTTGTGGGAGAGAAAAACTCCCTTTGGGAACTTTAGCTACATGTACTTAAATGAACAAAAAAGCTTCTTACACATAAACATTTACAGACATCTAAACACAGCATGAAAGCCTGTGAGGTTACATTTATTACAACACTTTATATTTACTGTTGTCTACTAAACATAGTGTGTGAACTTGGACCTCTAGTCCTGCAAGCTACGAATATCTATGTGTAAGCAATAAATAGTTTGTTAGATCATTGCATAAGTGCAAACTAATGTAGAGTGCATCTTTGACTGTGTGCTCGTTTTGTGCAGTGAAATGGAAAGAATGACATGTAGCCTGCACATGTCTTCCTTCAAAGCTACAACTGATGTAGCAGGTAAAAAGTGAGCTGCACAGGTAAGTCGCCTGCTCAGTGGTACACTTACTGCTTGAGTGACTTGGCTTTTCACTGGCTCACTCAAAAGTCCCTCAAAAACAAACGAGTCTCCAAATTTCTCTGCCTAAAAATCAGAAAAGACACAGATTTTATGGGCAAAAAAACAACACCAGGATAATGAAAACCACTCACAGAAAAATATGGTTTAATTTTTAAATATTTTTTAAAACCTCAGTCACATATCCTGTCGCAAGGACGAAGCTCTGAAACTGTTGGTTAGTGACTTCATGGATGTCTATGTTGAAGGAGTCCACATACACCACTCTCTGGGGGCCCTCACCGTCTGGGGGGATGCCTGGGTTGTCTGTTCCCATCAGGAACTCCCCTCCAGAAATCTGCACCATCTGCACGGAACAAGTACATTTTTTATTTACATATGCAAACAAACTGTGCTAGAAACTGGAATGTAGATTCAGGATTAATAACTCTTATGAGCTACAAGATCATAACAACCAATAAAGAACACAATAAAACAATGAAGATCTATAATATATCTAGTAAAAATCTAAGTTATTAGCCAGCTATAAATAATAGAAATACTAGTAGAAATAAAAAAAAAAAAATGACACCAGAGTGCCACAAATGTGCAGTCTTAAGAGGGTAACTTACAGGAAACAAAGGCTAGGCTGTCAAACTTCCTGCTTCTGCATTCAAGTCATATTTACAGCACATGGTGTTATGGTTTATTTAAACACACAACTAAAATTAGCACATATGTGGACACAATTTTGCAACCCCTGGTTTTGGTGTTAATCGACAGATCTGTGTTGCAGCTGATTGGCTACAAGGCCTTGCTTATGCATGGGAACCTCAGGAGGCCTAATAGTTCCAAGAACGATTAGATTCGACTTTGGTAACAACTTTATGACATTTTGCACGCATAACCTTATCTCCACACTCTCACAAAATAGCGGTGGTTTTTTTTCTGTAACAGGAGTCGCAACATACCGGACTTTGTGTTTCCCGCTCATTGTCCTGCACCTGATTCGTCCTGTCATTTGCGTCTTTTGAGTATTTGACATCAGGATCTGTGGAAGCTGCTTTACCCTCATCCTCGTCCAAGGGATCCACAGTTGGAGCGTCTCTAGTCAGCTTATCACAACCGCAGCCCGCCGCTCTTTCCGGGCCTGGAGGTTCTGCGCTACATGAACTCTGAAGACACAACACTTTGCTCACACATCCAAATATGAACAATAGGGTGAAATAACGCAACATTTTGATGGTTTGTTTCCAAGGCATAGCTCAGGGTCCATGCATGATGTTGACACTGTTGCTTCCGTAAAGTCACGTGGTCAGTCAGCTGGCTACAGTGTAACAAAACGTAACCCTTTCCTTCCCGAAGTGAATGTTTGCTGTGGACTAAACTCTGTTAATCCACAAAAACACTGCAAATTCTGATCACGGCTCGCAAATACAGCTACATCCGGGGGTGTATGATGATATTAATACAATCGCTTATCTGAAATACACTTCAATGACATTCGCCCAAAATCACACAGATTTTTGACCTTTCTGTTTTGTTTTGTTTTTTTACATAAAAATAGACTTCTTCGTATAAATCTGGGCAGCGCAGTAGCAGGAGTGATAACCCAGCTCAGATTTTCTTAGCGGTAGGATGGGGCGACGTGGACATCATTTCCCAGCTATCAACACTACGGCCGCTTGAGAAGAAGAAGTGGAAGTGAGCCAGGCAGTTTAACCAGCCAGTGCCTGCCTGCCTCAGTGAGCACAAGCTGCGGGAGCACTGAGAGGCGCGGAAAGGTGTCCGAGCTGTCAAAAAACTGGATTATTACAGTCGCTGACGCCTGGATGTCATCCCCCGGCCCGGAGGAGAGGAGAACCGCAGTCATGTTGTCTTAGCTGGCCCAGAGACAGCTAAATACCCGAGCACAGCCGAGGTAAAGTTGAGAGCTTAACTTGAGCAGTTTGCCATCATCCTCCTTTCATATGTCTATCTTCTCGCAGCGGAAAGGGGGGGAAAGGATTTAGTTCTCCTTAAATGGTTAAAAAAAACTCAGAGCTCAAAAGCGGCGCTTTTTAGTGAATAATATTTTTGTTAAAGAGAAGCCCAACAAGATTGTATCACGGTCGGGTGGATCTTACACCGACAATGATTTCGGGCTGCTGTGAAGCAATGTGATAGTGAGCCGCGATTACAATGCTAAGGCTGGATGTGCTTTCTCAAGTTTCGCTGGCGCTTCGGTGCTTAGATGAAGAAGATCCGAGCTTTTGCTGTGTGATCGTTGATCGTTTGGTCGGGCTTGCAACAGACGGCGGTCGGAAAGCCACCAGAATAACTTGTTATGGGGCTTTATCGACCTCAGTGAGAGGCAGTGCTTAAAAAAAGAAAAACACACAGGCAGATAACCTGAGTGGAGGGGACCTGCATTGCTCTCTATCAGCTTTCAGTGGCCATGACCTGTTGCAGGTGCATAAACCTTGCTGGCAGCTGCAGCTCCTAAACATGTAAGGCGCAGCACAACACCAGCGGGGCTACAGTAACATCTAATAGACATTTTCTCTTCCTCTCTATGCAAATCCTTGCAGCCTGACAGTTGTGTTTAGTGTAGTCTCCACCTGCAAGGGAACCCGCTCTCTCAAAACTGCTTCTAACTTGGAACTATTAATTTGCATATGGATACTGAATAAATGCATGATGGTATGTGTCCATGACAGGCATGTTATATTAAATGATCTAATAATATCCGTATTTTCTCCCAATTTCTCTTATACAGGTGCTCCCTTGTGTGCCAAACATGTCGGACAAAATGTCCAGTTTCCTACACATTGGGGACATCTGCTCCCTGTATGCAGAGGGATCAACCAATGGTTTCATCAGCACCCTAGGGTATGTCCCTGTGCCTGTGTGGAGGGCCCACTTCACACTTTTCTTAAAAAATGCTGCTCAGTCATGATACTGAGCCAGCAGTTTTTGGAAGGGAGGAAATCACACTTGTAGTAGCAACTGTTAACCATTTTGATGACAAAGTCGAGAACAAGCACATTTCTTCCCTTTAGTCCGATGCCCGTGTATGCACGTGTTTTCTTACACGCAGCGACAGGGTCATCATTTGGTCTCAGAATGGGATTAAGTAGTGAATGTAATTTGTTGCAACAAATGCAAAAAACATGCAGATAATGCTAAAGTTTGGGGCAGGCCTGGGTTGGAAGGGTAGAGTTTGAAGACAATAAACGGTCTGGTGGTACTGTTGGAAAGCCACTCATTTGCCCACTCAGTCACAGCATTAATGTATCGTTTTCCTCCATCAATTGTCCTTACTTGTAAAATGCATATTTTTTATATGGTCTATCTGTTGGGATTACTTACACTGGCTTACTGCTTGAAATACTGGCCTTAGGATATGACAGAAATATCACAAGCGCAGTAAGATTCAGTTGTGCTGCTTTTAACCTCTCCCCTTTGTTCTGAATCTAAACAAAGCAACAAGAGAAAGTTTGCATTAATGTTTTTGCTGGTATAAACCATCAGGAAATCACAAGACGGTAAACCATGGCATTAGCATTAGTAATGGTATTAGGGCTATCTACTCAGTGTCCTGGACCTCCCCTCCTGGCTCATGAAAAATGGAATGACCTACAGCGAAGACTGAGTCACTATAGAGACACTGTGGCCTTTCTGGAGTTCATGTGCTTCCCACATAGACACACACACGCACGCACATGCTAGCACATGTATTTAGAAAATTGTCATGACGGTTTTGGCCAGAAGCCATCCTCTCCACGCATAAACACCAACTCAGCAGCAGATCAACTGCCCTTAAAGTAAGACACCATACTGAGAAAATTCTGTACACATTAACTCTTTTTCTTCACTCAAATAGCAGTCCAAGTCAACAGCTGCAGAGGGGAGGGGGTTATATGAGCAAATGAAAGGCTACATTTTTCTTTTTCTTTTTTTTGGGGGGGGGGAAATGCTGCTGTGTGCATTGAGTATTTAGCAGGACCCGTCCTGTTTGTGCAGAGGTGTAACTATTAAACTTGTGTTAATAACTGACCACTGTGAAAGCGAAGTTGCGTAAAGCATGCTCATGTGACACCCCCCCGCCCCAAAATACAGTAAGGAGTTTTGATGCCAGATTAACTTCAGCAGAGCTTAGCGTTGATTCAGTAAGACTCCACTGAAGGGCCGCAACACCGTGTTTCCAAAAGATACTCCCTCATTTGGTGTTTTGACAATACTGGTGTTGAAAACTGACTAACATGTTGATCCAAAGGCTAATTCTCATAGTAAATTAGGTTTAGATCTGGTAACTGCAAAGGTCAGCGCATGTGATTCATGTTATTTTCAGCATCAACTTTGTGTTGATTTGCAGTTAGTGTTCCTTCTAAGGGGTCAGGGAGATTAGAGCTTCCACAGTATAGTGGAGCAGTTGAATGCCCTCACTTTAGAGGTGAAAAAGTCAGAGTTTTTCCTTTAATTTGTCACTCTGCTGTTATTTGTCTTAACACGCATGGGTATGTTCGCCCTTTGTAGTCGGTCTTGTTCCCCGAGATGTGCAGGCTGATGGAACAGTGAGGTCTGTTTGGGCAACTTCAGAAGCCTGAAAGTGGATGTGGGATTTGGCCTGTGTCCAGACAAGTGTTATTCTAAGCCAGTGAAAGCTAAATTTGTCACCAGAAATTCCTGTCTGGCCACCGGTCATTTAATCCAGAATATTTCCTTATTTTGTGGAAGGGGAGGCTAAAACATGCTGCAACTATGTAAAGATCCCAGATAATTCATGAAACAAAGGTAGAGTTTTTGCACACACTTTTGTTGGAAATACTTTTTTGCCTGAGTCTCTGTTTAGCACACACACAGTAAGCTTAAACACAAACCCACAGGAATGATGAATTACAGTGACTCTGATATCCAAGAACAATGGCAATCTTAGTACATCTGCAGAAATGTTGACCAGTTATGCTGAGTTGTAGTTCTGAAAATGTGGTGTTGATCAATTTGACTGTCTCAGTATTATGAACCCTTTGTTCCTCCTGTCCTTTTAAATGTTCCGATCATTGCTGTCCTATAAAATTATTAATCAAACACACTCAACTGATGCAGTGTTTTTGAAATTAGCTTGCAACTGGCACATTTTCTTTTTAAATTAAGCAGTGTTTAAATATTTTTTGTACCAATTGATTTATTGTGAGCTCTAAAAATATCATAAACATCAAAATGGTCTAATTGCAGATAATAAAATTTTTGTTAAAATGGTCCAAACTTCATAAGCATTTAGCTCACTATAATAGAAGAATAAGAAAATGATTACATGTTTATTTGAGTCTTGTTTAAAAAAAAAAAAAAAAAAAAACAACTTTAAAGGTGAACTTAACTATTCCTCATTGCTCCTGTGGTTGTTATGCTCGGGGCTTTGCCAGGTTTGTCATGGTAACTTGGGATATGATCTTATTATATGTATAGCGCTTACATGTGTCATGTGTCCGTATTTACAGCCTGGTGGATGACCGCTGCGTCATCCAGCCTGATGCTGGGGACCTCAACAACCCGCCGAAGAAGTTCAGAGGTAAGAGGAGCAAATGAATCTCCCCTCTTCCTTGTGACACTCCTCCTCATAGCACTAACTGCTATCTGTTTATACTGTGAAGCGTGTAAGACCTGCTGCTGAATGTGTTATGCTGTGTTTCTTTGGTGACAGCCACAATATCTCAGCCTCCTGGACTTCAAACAGGCGTGTGTGTGTGTGTGTGTGTGTGTGTGTGTGTGTGTGTGTGTGTGTGTGTGTGTGTGTGTGTGTGTGTGTGTGTGTGTGTGTGTGTGTGTGTGTGTGTGTGTGTGTGTGTGTGTGTGTGTGTGTGTGTGTTTATTAGCTGTGTACCCTAGCTTGCACAGGTCTGTGGAGGTAGAGGCAGATGGAGAGAGTCATCTCTTCTGCTGATTTGTTGAAAAAAAAAAAAGCACCCACTTGAGAATCTGTTTTCTAAATAAAAATCCTTCAGCTGTGTCTTTGGGTGAATTTGCTATTATTAGTTCTCATACAGGAAGTAGAACTCGTGACCTACAGTTCTCAGGCTAGAGGTTTATGTCCCTTGGGGAGAGCTGGCTAAACATTGTACACAGAATATGATTGAAGGCCTGAGCAGTCACAGGCACTGGTACACATTTATAAGAAACGTGCACTTTAGCTTGCTGCTGCTGGATGACACTTAAAGAAAATGTAATACAGCTAGACCGTTGGTAGAGCTTCAACCGCATATTCAGATTTTCATTTTAATTTAAGTTTTTTGAAAGAGAGAAATGTAGTCGTCCTTGGTTCTTTGTTTTCCTTGGCAATTCAAAGTAATTGTATCGGCCATTTCTATAAAAGCCTACGAAAGAGAGTAATTACAGCCTTTCAGAATTGTACGTTTTGAGCACATAAGACATATGAGTACTTATCCATTTGAATTATTTTATTTGTCTTTTAGTTCTTTACTTTCCCATTAGTATATAATACAGATGCATTTGCAGGTGTGAGAATAGGGCTAAACACTGTCTTGGGGATCATAAAACATCTAAATAACACATTCATTAAACTGAATAGCTGTGTAATTATAGTCAGATCTACCTGTTCTTTAGCAATGGAGCAGTGATACCGATAAGTCTATTAACTTACAAAGTGGCAACGTTTGACATGTTTTCTTCCTGGGCTTGATTTCAACTATTGTGTTGCTTTTAGTCTTAATGACTGTACTGTGCAAAATTCTTGAGTCAGCCCTCCTTTCATTATGTTTTGTTTCCAAGAAGCCAGGCTTGCAATTTTTTAAAATTCTTGAGCAATAGTTCTCCAGGCTTTCCGAACGTCTTTCAATGTTTTTCTTTGGAAATTGGCAGTTTATTACACTTCAGCTCCATTCAGTAATCTGGCAGATACTGAGCATAGTTTTCTTCTGCACAGTGTTAATCAATATCATATTGGCCTTCAACTTCCAAGATTGTTACTTTTTCACATTTTAGTTTGGGTTTTACATGATTTAACTTATTATTTATTTTTGTATATGAACTGTTTATATGTGTGTGAGTGTTTATGTATGTATTACTGATAGGAGTTCTTGTTTGTTTAAATGTCTTTCATTATATAAGTGACCTTCCTAACCTTTTTTTCTTTCGGTTTCTTACACCACTTAACACTAACCAAGGATAAAAAGACACCTAGGGATGAAGTATTGCTGTGTCTACACATAACAGACAATTTAGCAAATAACCAATTTGAAATTGTATCTTCAGGCATTTTTTATTTTTATTTTTTTAGCAGCCTGTCGCAAAAATACATTATTTGTTCACTTTTTGTCAGTTCAATCTATGAAAAATACTAAATATAACGCAGTATGACACACATAAAACTGTATATCTGTTCCAACAAGGTGATGTCTTGCCTTGTTGTACAGTATGTCCTTAAAAACATTTATGAAACTGGACAAATAGAGGACAAAAGAAGAAGTGGCAGGCCTAATGATGTGTAGGAGGTCAGGAGAGACATACGACATTGATCATCTACAGTCGTGTGTAAAACATCATGGAGGCTCTGTCGTGGTTTGGATCTTGTCAAAACTGCTGGAATTATGAATACAGAAAGGAGAGGTCAGATTTTGTTCCACCATACAAGCACCACGTAGAAGGACTCTGAATGGCAGAAGCTTTATTTTATTTAGGACTGCAATGATCCCAAGCACCGGCTGTTTATACTACTAACAGATGAGTGTGGAATATTAAGTAGCGAGAAATTTTAATGACTGGACTTATTGCACAGGTGGCATCCTATCATGCTACTACTCTGGAAATTACTGAGCGTGACCCACTCTTTCATGTTTGTTTGAAAAAGCAGTCTGCATGCATAGGTGCTTGATTTTATAAACCTGTGGCCATGGAAGTGATTGAAACACCTAAGTCAATGATTGAATGAGTTAGTGAATACTTTTGGCAATATAGAGTAGAATATAGACCTTTTGTGTCTAACTGGAGTTAGTAACTCATTCACTGTGTCAGCTTGATCAGAAGAGGCCTTAATGCCAGTGAGAGAGGATTCTGGGTGTCTGCTAGAGGGGAAAAAGGTGTTATTAATGGATGTGGACAAAGCCACCTGGAGAAGGTTCCAGTAAAACCATACATAGCAAATTCCTTAAAGGTTAGTTTACTCAAAATGTAGAGTACTACTTAACCTGTACAAATATTATAATCCTTTTGGTTCTGGTAGAGTTTAAAATGTGACAAAGTAACTCTGTGATAACAGCAATGATATAATGGACTTGGAGCCTGTAAAATTTAAAATAGCAACCCTATGACATTTCTTGGATCCTAAGCGAAGGTATGCAAATAAGCAGACATGTCCTTATACAGGCAGGTAGGATGCAATGAAAAGAAGCCTGGACGATGTAAAATGGAGTAAACATCAGGGTGTCTCAGGCCTGCGCATTTCAAGTTTGACCATAATAATCTGTTTGAAATTTTATAGCTTCATTAAAGTGCAGTTCCTGTAGTACCTCTGTGAAATGACCCTGGGTCTTTTGGCTTCAGAATGTTGTGAATGGTTTCGCAGAGACATCTTTAACTAGTCTGTTTCTGTAAGGAGCCAAATAGGAAAGAGGTAGTGTACTTACTTATCTGCTATAACGTGTGCAATATATGTCCCATTAATGGTATAGCATATACTGTAAAGAGAAAAGAAATGGAGCGTTTCACAGCAGAGACTTTAAGATGTCAAAAGAAGAAAAGGCGGCGGTGTTTTTAAACACCGTTAACAATGGCTCTGTTGTATGAAAGTGTCCCTTTTAAGTCAATGTGACAGTGAACCAGGATTAAAAGGAAACTACAAGTACATGGAAGATGTTCATCGTTCATTTTATTATTGACACATTTATCTTTTAGCTGTGACATATGCATGAAGCACGAGCTATGTGGTGAAAATTTACTTTTCAACCATGGTGGGGAAAACCAATCGTAAAACTTAAAAATCTGACAGCTGCCAAACTCATGTATGTGTTCACAATACGTGCTTTCATTGTTTGCCCCCCCCACCCCCAAAACTATGAGGAGTTGCACAGCTGGAAAGAGACCCAGTTGTGCAGTGATAATCCCACTAAGTGGACACCATAAGAGCAATAAGGCCAGACGAGCCATGTCCAGTCTGTGATACGGTCACCGCTGAGGTATGCTTAACATTTCCTCCTAATGTAAACATGAGCACTCTCCACACAATTTATACTCCCACTCGTGAAGCCTTTGTCCATAGGCTTAGACATCAGCCTTTTCTTTGCATTTCACCTTTACAGTATTTCAGATACCTTTACACACATGCTACACACACACTGAGCGACATCCACACACATCTAAGGCAGAGACTGCTTTGTGTTTCGTTCTAGTCACTGTGATTTAAGGCTCTCTTGCACAAACAGTCAGATCAGTTGCTTTCATCAAAGTTACTACATGTGGAGGAAAGCTGCGTTATTCAAAAATGCCCTCCTCTTTAAAATCTGTTGCAACTTTCACTTTTAGCTGTTGCAAAACCTTCAGAACTGTCACTTTTTCTACGAGTTGAAACTGAAAATGCATATTTAAGACTGACAAAGTATGTAAAGGCCCTTATCTAAATCATTGATGGTGAAAACTTGACCTACTGGCAGATACTTTCAATCAACGAGTGTCTGTAGAAACCTTGTCTTTCTAGCTGACTTAGGCAGCCTGTATTTAGCTACTTACTCTGTTGACATATTAGGAGTCATTTGGATCAGTTTAACAGCTGTTTCTTTTATATTTTATACACCTGCCATTGCATTTAAATGTTGTCAGCAATGTGGTTATATGGATGGCAGTTAGCATTTTGTAGATTTGGAGCCAAGAGTATAAATCTTGACGTTCCACCCCATTTTTATTTATTTATTTTAGACCTTTTTTTTCAGCACTTTAATTAATAAAATACTTTGGTTTCCACCCAAAACCCCCATGTAATGATAGTGCGTTGACATGACAACTAATGTACTAAACATACAATACATTTTATTTACTGTATATAGGCACTTGACAAAAGAAATTTAAGAGACAGGGACTCTCTACATGTAAACATGGCACACTTTAGCTTTGTCACTCTGGGACTGTCATCATCACACTGGCCTTTATTTCTCCTAAGAGCCAAAGCTGCCTCTTGACTCGACTTGTATTAACCAATCAGACCTCTTGGCACTTCATGTAATAAACAGCTGAAATCTGAGACGTGTGTACAGTCTCTGGTGAGTGAGACTCTGACCTAAAATTTTGTTTTGAGCTGTGGGTATTCATAACACTCTTCTCTTTGTAGCTTTGAATAGACCTTTGTGTACCACTCTAAAAAAAGTCTATAATAAGCCCCATAGTGTGCATTTGCATTTATCTTTGTTGTAAAGAGAATGTGTAAAACACTGTATAACAATAACAGAATGGTCATAGTTCGTATGAAAGATATTCATTAAATACTTGATAAATATAATTTCTCAGTCAAACTATCTTTTATTTCTTTTCTTTTTTTCTGAATTTTTAATAGATTTGGTTTATTTGCCTGTTTATGAACATGGTAAAATGATGCTTGTCAGTTTGATGTGTGACATAGTGGGTGCGCATTGCTTTTTTTTTTTTTTATTTATTTATTTTTTTTTACCACATCTATTCTGGGTTGTAGTCTAAAGTGCTTTGAGAAGTGAGACTAGAAAAGTGCTATATAATTGCTGGTCTTTTTCTAGAATAGTGTTAATTATAAAGCTCTGGTGTGAGAAACCTGAAACAAACACTAGAAAGGACTCCATTAACAAAACAGGTCTCTGAACAAGTGATTTTTTTTTTTTGCTTGCTTGTTGTACTCTGACATTTTCACTGCTTAACTAGTAGCATGTGAAGGCCATTACACTGGGCAGCGTCTTCTTGTGCTGGCTTCAGATGTTGCCAACTCCTGCCTATCACAACTCATGCCTTGGTTTACCTGAAATAACTTGAAACATTTAAATAGACTCAATTATACTTGAAGTACCAGCTCCTTACCACCACTTGTCTGTTGTCAGGCCGAGCCACTGATGCTGTTACAGACGGACTGCAGAAAAACGCTGGGTGGCTCATCTGCGATAAACACCAGAAACGGGCCTGTCTTTAGTCCCCCTTCCCCTGCTAACAACTGCACAAATTCCTCTCCTGCCTATTGAGATGAGAGGTCTTGCAGGAAACGGTGAAGGGAAGCTGTTGTCAGTAGATCCATTTACTGTCTCAGATGCACTACAAGTGCTTCCTCTATAATACCTCCAACAGGATAAGAGAGATGCAGTGAATAGCACTTTATACAAGCCAGATTGTTGGTGATGTTTCAGATTTAGCAGAGAATAGAAAACGTGTAATGCATTATGTTTCCCCAGTTCCTTAGCTAGACTATGTTGTATATTTACTGCAGGAAATGCTATTTATGTTAGTACTTCTTTGTAAATTGTTCGGCGTAGTTTTTAAAAAATCCAGTACTGTGTTCAGCTACTTTTAGGACAGGGTAGCAGACGGTTAAGAGGAGATAAAGTGAAAGGCTGAATTTCCAATTTATTATTTTTTCAGCTACAGTGAAGTGCACAACTTTATGTTGTCATTCAGTTGAATGAGAAGCTGTCGTACCTTCATCCTGCTGTCCAAGTATGGTGGCAGTTCTGTGCTGTAATAAAACTTTCAATCATCTCTGTGTGCTTTACAGCCCCTTAGAGTTTCTTCAGTTGCTGGCTGCACGGCTTCAAGCATTGTCCTTTTGATCCTCTTTAATCTGCGGAAGTTTGTCAGCATCTAAAAGACGTTCTCATAACCTTGTCTTTAAAACCAGTCTGACAGTGAAATCAAACCAGCACAGATACAACAATAATTTCAGTCACATACTTCTGTTGAGTTAACCAGCTGATACAATATGCCTGATGTATGAAATAAAATGTTTTCCATGACATCTCTCATTTACTGTCAGTGAATGTCTTCTTATAGTCAGTTTGTTGCCTCACTTTGACTTTCAGACTGTTGTCACATTAGATGGTGGCGTTACTTTAAAAAGATGCCCGAATTAGCAACGTTTATGCTATTTGCTAAGTTAAGTCACATATGCATGTGTGTGACACTCGCAGCTCACTTGTTCTCTGTTTATACTCTAAGGCACTGTCACAATCTAACACCATCTTCAGCTGTGAGTCAAGAATCACTCAGCACTGTGTGTGGGAGAGATGGAGGAAGACGACTTTGAATAACTATGAATATATACGTGAATACGAACCCAGCCTTAAAGCTGCTTTCATACTTTGCACATGTTATGGTGATTTGTGGATTTACCCTTTTCAGCACACTGACTGGCAGTAGATCAATGTCCAGCCCATTCATGCATAACTTACTCTATGTCACTGTGGCTGTGCGTGAGCAAGCACAGGGCACTAGCCACCGAATTTCCTCAGCCTATCAGGTCGGCTTTTTTAAACGACTTCTGACAAACTCTCTTTTATTGGGTAGCTTTCTCTTAATCCTTTCCCCATCCTTGGTTTACATCTATTTGTGTATGTGGAAGTGCGTATGCAGGAATGATGTTGGGATATGTATACTTATCTTTAATGTGTTACTTTAATCAAATTGTGAAACACTTTGAAACTCTGTTTTGAAAAGTGCGATACAAAGTTATTACTATTATTAGTTACGGACGTCCTACAAAACAATGAAAAGATATGTATATATTAAAAATCCAGTGCTTCTTCTGCATTGGCTTAAGATTTCTGTCATATGACTTAAGATAGGCTTTTAGCCTTTTCAGTTGTTTTATCATGTACCCGCCTTATAGCTAAACAATTGTAGGTCAGCATTTATAAGTACATACGAGGTGGCCAGTATCAAAGACAGATTTATTTCTGAGCTCAATTGTGAACTTGCGTGCTAAAGAAAGAAATCAGTGACCCTGGAAGAAATTCTCACCTCTGTCTCACTTAAATAGCACGTTTCCCCTCACAGCTGGCTGTGATGCAAGGTAAGTGGCTATTAGCTGATCATCTATCTGTCACATGCACCAAATATTTTCCATGGAGTGCTGCGTGTGAAACAGGCTGTGTGAAATATGTATTCATTGTTTCATTTATGTTTACAAGTTAAAGCCACATCCATTATTGTATGTTTTGATTTATGTGAAACACATAAATGCACACTGATTATATCTAAAAGCTCAATTTCTCCACTTGGTTGACCTTTCTGTGCTCTATTTTACATTCTTTCATTCTCTTCTGGCCTTTCTCATTTCTCTTTCACTTCCTTTTTTCTTTGTTTTTCTAACCATGTTTTGGGCCAAGAAGTAAACCATATTTAATGGGGAGGGGCTAAGGGAGGCCCGAGGACAATTTAGGAGACACAGACGGAGACGTTGACTCCGAGGGAACAAGTTCTGTGTGAAATGGTTGGAGGAATTCAGAAAGGAGAAGGAGAGATGACAGAATATAGGGCTGGGGAGTCTCCACCCTCCTTTCTCTCTTTCAGTCATCCCACTCCCCTTCTTGGCCGGCCTTATTTGGTCATGTTACTGCAACTAGAGCTGAAGAAGAGAGAGAATGGAGAAAGGATGGACACATTGCTCCTTTTTTCTCCTCTTTTCATCCTCTTAGAAAAGAAAGCTGTGGTTTGATGAGAGGTGAAGTCAGAGGAAAGCCAGGACTCGCAGGGAGGAGTCACTGTCGAATTGTAGTTGAACTCAGCAAGGAAAGCGGCTATAACTCTGCAGCGAAATGCTTTATCAGTACTCATCCTGTGGAAGTCTCTGAGGGATTCAGCTGTAGTTGCTGTAGAGCTTGTTACAAAAGAGGAAGTCTCCCAGGATAGAAGAGGAACTCTGTTAAAACTGCATCCACATGCAAATGAAAAAAACACTAGTTTCCCTGCAGACCGGTTTTTGCAGTATCTATGCAAATGAGCAGCAAAATCAGAGACTCCTGATGACAGCTGCAAATCATCGTTGCTACAGTTACAACCTATGAGTGACCACAACTTGTTGTGTTGCTGGATCACATTGCAGACACATAGGTGTGTGTGTGTGTGTGTGGTAGTCCAACCACAGCTTATAACCATACATTACTATGATCATACATCTGGTAAGCACACACAACAAACACATGCTGTGTTGTCTGTGATGACTGCTCCGTGAAGCAGACAAAGACCTTTGATCTTCATGCAGGCAAATTATTAATGCTTTTGAAGTGCAGGAACACACATGCATGAATTTTTTTTTCTGGAGAACTGAAAGAATAATGTGTGCTTAAATGTTGTGGTTATTTAATATTTGAGCACATAACTTAAAATGGCAAAAAAGTCTAATTTATTTAGGTGAGTGTCTTTAATAATCCTTACTGTGGTGTTTTTGCTGTTCACGCTGTTGGTTTGTGTGTGAGCTGTGGCTGTTACCCATCTTCCACACAGCACCGACCTTCCCAGGCTTTACACCCAGTAGATGAATATATTTTGTACACATTGTTTGATTTTTAACTAATTTACCATTGTCAGCTATAATAAGTGTGGTCTGCAACCAAAACCATTTTTGAGAATTTGCTCCGATTTCAACTGGTTTGAGAACTGAACATTATGTAGCGTCTGATGTGGACGGATTCTCCTGACTACAGCAGGTCACATATCCACTAACATCAGTGAACCCAGCTTTCATGGCTGGATAAGGATCCACCAGTTTGTGAAATGAAAAGACTTTTTTTTTTTTTTTTTTTTTTTGAAGATTTTTGTACAGACGTGTTTCAAAAGTGTTGTGAGATCAAAATGGAGATGTACGAACAGTCATTAGCCATAAAGGGAAAATAGAATCATGTGCAATCTTTTTACTTTTTCTGTTCTTCTGTTTCTTCTTTTTTCAAAATTGTTACACAAATTATTTGCATTGGACTCAGAGGTATATTTTACATCTGTATTAAATGGAGGAGAAGAGAAGGAGTGACTGGAGAAGACAAATGTGGACAGAAACAGACGGAGCAAATTGTGACCATTTTCTCTCTTTATAACCATCTGGACTGATCGTTTTTTGCCTTTTTTCAAAGTTATATGAACATATGCATATTGGTAAATATGTGGATTTAGCCCTGGGTGACCAATTTCTTTTTCTTTCCTGGGTTTTATTTTAGTTTTAATGTTAATTCAATTATGTAAATTAAATAAATATATATTTATTTTTAAAATCTGTTTTTAATAACTGTTTCTAGACTGTGCACCAGCATGATATCATTGGAAATCATGTGATTAAATGATATTTAATGTGATTAAATGATACACACATATATATTATATCTCTTTTTGAGTGTGTGTGGATGTTTACTAACATGTTTTTGGATCCAGTTTTTCAGCTAAAGCTAGTGATTTCTATCTCTGTGCAGACTGTCTGTTTAGACTGTGTCCCATGAACCGCTACTCAGCCCAGAAGCAGTTCTGGAAAGCGGCGAAACCTGGAGGGAACACAGAGTCAGTGCTGCTTAACAAGTTGCATGTAAGTGAAGTGAACCTCCCAGCAGGTACTACAGACCACTGCAGTTAACACCCATGTTCCCAAAAGCTCCCAAGATAAACATTAAAGAAAGAGTCAGATTTTTTTTTTTTTTTGTTATTTTAACTTTTTGGGTTTAAATGATCTTGATGAAGTCTAGACTTTGTAGACACTGAATTAAAAAACAGCATAGTGAGTTTATCACTCTATCGATTGTGTGCACTCTGTGTCACAGTTTCAGGTGGGTTTTTAAAGGTTTTGCAGGTATTTTATAAAGTAGAAGTCCTTTTATAGACTTTTCTGACATTTCCCTACTACTGTCCTATCTTTCCACCCTCTGCATTTTCCTTTCCCTTTTTCTGCTGCAATACATTACCATTTAAAGCAATCTGCAATCTGACTACACAGTCATAAACTGGAAGATTGTGATCGTGCCTGCGTTTCCATGGAAATGTGAGCCTGAGCTTTAGCTAAAAGTCTCTGCTGCGTACATTTTTGACTAAGAACTTTGTTAATAATGTGGTGCCTTGTTAATGGCTAACCAACATGATTGGGTCTTTTGGAATTACTGTGTAAGAGTGTTGGCAGTGATTTATGTTGCAATAGCTGTTAGATACGGTTTTGTTTTGTTTTTTCTCTCTCATCTCTCTTTTGTATCTCAGAGTGCGGCTGACTTGGAGAAGAAGCAGAACGACTCTGAAAACAAAAAGCTTCTTGGAACAGTGATTCAGTATGGAAATGTCATTCAGGTGTGTCTCTGGAAAATGGCTGTTTACAAGCTGGTCACACAAACTTTGATGTAACTAACACCTAGTTTGCATTCACCTGACATTAGTCATCACTGGCAGAAATAAACCGATTAAATAGAAATTATAAAAACAAGCAGAAATTTCATAGAATTTCTTAGGATTCCTATTTTAATATACTGGGTATATGTTACATTGTGCTGACATGTGTCAACTCACTTATATTTATTCCACATGTGATTTTGTGTACACACTATTTTTCTCTCTCTGTTTTTTCATGTTTGTTAAAGATATTTAACAGTCTTCCAAGGGGTGCCTCACACCTATAAGAGTTCACTTGTTATTGGAGAATATTAAAGGCACATTTTTCAAGATTTTTTCCTTTTTTATGTTTCAAATACATATTTTTGATGTTTTCCAAAAAGGAATATAAGAAAAACACACAATATTTTCTTATTTCTGTCATTGTATATTTTTCTGCTACATGCTTTAAATTGTATCACGTGCACTAGTTTTACAGGAACAGGTCATATGATCATATATAGTGCTGCCATTTTTCACTAATTTCTAGAAATCTTATACAAACAACACCAATCTTTAGCATAACTATTCAACCACATAAGGTGTGATTTTCATCACCTTGCCAATGTTAGTTTCAATGTTATGACCATTGGTTTAGGAGGATATAAAAGTGGGGAAAAAACAAAATTTCCTGAATTCCAGAAGAACACTGAAGTTTGAAAAATTCCAGGCCTCTGCTGATTAGTCAGATGCAATTATATCGCTATCAGTCACGCAGCCTGATCTTTGCTGATTGCCTGGGAGAAATCCATGTGGTTCTTCAGGCTGGCAGGCGAGCGTAAGGCCAGTTTTGATGTCCAACTGAAGTTACCAAATATGGTTATTTGCCTTATAAATGGAAATAGTAGGTTAATAAGATTTAAGTTAGTATTAAAAGTGTTTTTAAAAGTATTTAAGTGTAAGCTTGCTAAAGGTAGGTATTATGGCTAAGTGCAATTAAACTTAAAAAACTGCTGAAGTTTGGTTAAAAAACAAACTACAGTATTGTATTGCAATACCCCTAAACTGAAATGAGCAAATTCATGCTGCACACTAAACTGAAGTGACCTTAAAAAAATATCCTTAACAAAACATACTGGAAACAAACAAATTAATGACAAATAATCTCTCCATTTCATATCATATATAAACTTTATTATATAAACATCAGACACTATCAGGAGTGCCTTGATCACAGGCTGATGTCCATCAAACACACTTCCCTTCTCACACCAGATTTCAGCCTCTGATTTGTCTGCCATGAATTTAATTCATTTCATTTGTTTAATGTAATTCTGCTCAGCTCCTCCACCTGAAGAGCAACAAATATCTGACCGTGAACAAACGACTGCCGGCACTGCTGGAGAAAAATGCCATGAGGGTGATGCTGGACACTGCTGGAAATGAGGGTTCCTGGTTCTACATACAGCCCTTCTACAAACTTCGCTCCATTGGGGACAGTGTGAGTCATTGTGTAGATAAGAGTGTGTTGCCACTATACTGTATGTAATTCAGTGTAAGGAAAAGCAAACAACTGAACTGTGTCTGGGAGTTTTTTTTAATCCTGTATTTTTAAGACATCCCTTTAGAATGAAGTGACTAATGTGCAGTAGTATATTAGTATGGTGTGAGTAGGAGATATTAAACTACAAGTACTTAATATTATTTTCATAGCCATCAGTTCTAAGCAAAATGTTCACCTTCTTAATTGTAAGTTTTCATTTTTCCATTTTAAACTTTCAGCCAGATTTATGGTATGTTTGTAAGACGTTGGTTATACAGGTCTGCAGGGAAGATAAAACAGGCATTATCTACATTTGTTTTTTAAAATTATAGAACTCATACTAATATTAATTATTTGAAAGATTAATTCGTAATGATATATTATACATGGGGCCTTTAAGAGGCAGGTTGCCTTTGCCCTCCTTAGCCTTACTCTTGGGCATCTGTTTGATCACATCCCTGAACAGAATTCAGCTCGCGCCCACTTTCTCTGATCAGAAAGCTGTTTTTGGCAACAGCTCTTCTGTCCTACGGCAGGAAGTAGTAGGCTGCTGTCCAAGGACAAAATGAACTACAGTGGAGTCCAGGCTTCCCTGTTAAGCTCCTCTCAAATTAGTTATGGCATGAAGCCTAAGCAGCAGGTCAAGAACAAAAAGATAATTGGAGTCACTCTCAACCTGCTGAGAATAGACAGTGCAGTGGCATATAAATGGATGGTGATACTCTCTGACCATTGCCTGTGTGCATGTCATTGGCAGATGTTTTTTAACTAAGTCGTTTGACACAGTTTACTATAGATTGACTCAATTTAACCTCCTTAAAGTCAAAGAATCACAAATTTTACAAAGCAGCCAGAGCATGTACAGTTATGGAAGTACCAAGAATCAAATGAAAGTCGAGGGATGTCAAAAAAATTTAAAACTTCACAGAATTTGAAAATATATTTTTTTTTAAAGCTGTAAAAGATAAAAGAAATAAAACAATGAATCTGCACAACTATAGTTAAGACAGCGGAAGAAGTAAGACTATTATTTTTTTTGTTAATGTTTTTATTTTTTCTTTGTTTTAATGGCAGGTGGTGATCGGGGACAAAGTGGTCCTGAACCCAGTGAATGCTGGTCAGCCGCTTCATGCCAGCACACACCAGCTCGTGGATAATCCAGGATGCAATGAGGTTTGAGGGATTATCGCTTTTTCCGGCTTGGCTGACAGCTGACTGTTGTTAAACTGCAGGCTTCTTCTGGTGTCCTCCTTAGATTGAGCGCAATCAAACAAAAGGCTAAAACTAACAATACGTTAGGAGAGTTGTCCTGTTTTTCTGCTCTGTGTTACTAAGCAACATTGTTTTCATTAATTTATCAAAGGGCATTAAGTAGAAACACAAAAAGATTAAGAAATAAGTGCTTTTATTTTTCTTCTTTTTGAAAAGCAAACACAAAAACTTTTGTATCTCATTGATGACTGCAAGTGGTTTAAACATAAAGTGAAAACATAAATCTTGGATGTTAATGGCATCAAACAGACTCCAACGGAGGAACCAGAGGAATAAAGTTCAGTTCTGTGTTTGATATGTTATATTAGTTAGTTTCATATTTACAGTAGTATGTTTATCTAATCTTAAAATAAATGATTTTATGATGATTTTATGTTTTGTTTTTTTGATTTTTGGAGAATATGAGAAAACAAATGAAAGGTCTAGTGTCACTACATGATGCTACAACTCACATTCTTCTGATTGTTTGTTTTTCAGGTAAATTCAGTCAACTGTAACACCAGCTGGAAGATCGTCTTGTTTATGAAATGGAGCGACAATCAGGATGCCATTCTTAAAGGGGTTTGTCTCACAGTAGAAACCAGCCTAGAAAAACTGTCTATGGCTTTTAGAAAATCATTGCATATGTGTTATAACCAGAGATGGGCAGTAACGCGTTACTTGTAACGCGTTACTGTAATCCGATTACTGTAATCCGATTACTTTTTTTCAAGTAATGAGTAAAGTAAGGGATTACAATTGCAAAAACGGTAATTAGATTACCGTTACTTTCCCGTAGGAACGCTGCGTTACTGCGTTACTAAAACCGTGATTTTTTTTTTTTTTTTTTGCAAGAATGTCTCATGACAGTGACATAAGCGAGTGCGACATTCATGACAACAGCTGTGTGCAGATCAACAGTGGATAATATATCGAGTGCGGGAGAGAGTATCAGCGTTTAAAGCGTGGAAGTACTGACCTTACTTTAAGTTTGATTCCATAAAAAGTGACAAAAACATTAGTGTCCATTGTGCGTGGGAAGACAACTTCTTTTTACAGCGAACCCCCCCAAACTTCCAAGCAAGCACCGAGTGCGCAATGACGTAATGGGAAATTCACAGAGAAACTCGCGGCACTGACCGCCGCGGCACACCTGCACCAGGGTAAACCTCCGCCTACCCTACTCCTGCTTTACAGGTGAAAATAGAGCAAAAGGACCGCTAGTCTTTGATTTTATTTATTTTCTGCTGTGTTTTACTTGCATCTATTTGAAAGAGTGAGTGTAAACACACACACAAAAAAATTATGTGCTGGAATGTGCAGAAAATAGGTTTAAATATTAAACAAATTTCTCCCAATTCAATTCAATTTTATTTATATAGCGCCAAATCACAACAAAAGTCGCCTCAAGGCGCTTCATAGATACAGAGAAAAACCCAACAATCATATGACCCCCTATGAGCAAGCACTTTGGCGACAGTGGGAAGGAAAAACTCCCTTTTAACAGGAAGAAACCTCCGGCAGAACCAGGCTCAGGGAGGGGCGGCCATCTGCTGCGACCGGTTGGGGTGAGAGAAGGAAGACCGGATAAAGACATGCTGTGGAAGAGAGACAGAGGTTAATAACAGATATGATTCAATGCAGAGAGGTCTATTAATACATAGTGAGCGAGAAAGGTGACTGGAAAGGAAAAACTCAATGCATCATGGGAATCCCCCGGCAGCTTACGTCTATTGCAGCATAACTAAGGGAGGATTCAGGGTCACCTGGTCCAGCCCTAACTATATGCTTTAGCAAAAAGGAAAGTTTTAAGCCTAATCTTAAAAGTAGAGATAGTGTCTGTCTCCCGAATCCAAACTGGAAGCTGGTTCCACAGAAGAGGGGCCTGAAGGCTCTCGCTCCCATTCTACCTTTAAATACTCTAGGAACAACAAGTAGGCCTGCAGAGCGAGAGCGAAGTGCTCTAATAGGGTGATATGGTACTACAAGGTCATTAAGATAAGATGGTGCCTGATTATTGAAGACCTTGTATGTGAGGAGCAGGATTTTCAATTCAATTCTGGATTTAACAGGAAGCCAATGAAGGGAAGCCAAAACAGGAGAAATATGCTCTCTCTTTCTAGTCCCTGTCAGGACTCTTGCTGCAGCATTTTGGATTAGCTGAAGGCTTTTCAGCGAGTTTTTTGGACATCCTGATAATAATGAATTACAGTAGTCCAGCCTGGAAGTAATAAATGCATGAACTAGTTTTTCAGCATCACTCTGAGACAGGATATTTCTAATTTTAGAGATGTTGCGCAAATGGAAGAAAGCAGTCTTACATATTTGTTTAATATGTGCGTTGAAGGACATGTCCTGGTCAAAAATGACTCCAAGGTTCCTCACCGCGTTACTGGAGGCCAAGGTAATGCCATCCAGAGTAAGAATCTGGTTAGACACCATATTTCTAAGATTTTCAGGGCCGAGTACAATAACCTCAGTTTTATCTGAATTAAGAAGCAGAAAGTTAGCGGCCATCCAGGTCTTTATATCTTTAAGACATTCCTGCAGTTTAACTAATTGGTGTGTGTCATCTGGCTTCATGGACAGATAGAGCTGGGTGTCATCAGTCAGGGAATGTTGCATATAATTAAATTTTTGCTTGATGCATAAAATTAAAAGATTAAAACTGATAAAACAAGTTTTAAAAAGGGACCTTTCCATTTGATTACATTTTGTATGATGGATTATGTAGAAAAAGTAGAATTGGGCTGAAAGATCTATCGCTTTATCACCTATTCAGGTTGTAAATCGTGTTTTTAAAAAGTAACTAAGTAACTAAGTAATTAATTACTTTTGAAAATAAGTAATCAGTAAAGTAACGGGATTACTTTTTGGGGGAAGTAATCAGTAATTAGTTACTGATTACTTTTTTTCAAGTAACTTGACCAACACTGGTTATAACATAACTGTATTTTATTATAACATGAATAGAATGACAGAAACAAACAAACCAAATAATACAACAGCATCTAAGTCAGTTCAGTCTGGCTTTATGGAAAACCTTTCGGACGCTGTAAAATGCCAGTATAACAAGAATTCCGTTAGTTACATTCATAGTCTATATTTGACTGAAATAGTACAAAGACTACGAGTCCATACGTTTTTGGACAATGACAAATGTTTTGTAATGTTTCACATTACATCACGGAGGATTTTAAATCAAACAATCACGATATGATTAATATAAGTATTGTATTAACTCGTTAAGAATCACAGCTATGTTTCTATATACTTTCCCACAGACTGACGAGCAGTTCCCTTCTTCCTCAATGACAAATGAAACGGATAAATTAGCTTGATTGAATTGCAAGTGTTCAGTTTCTATTTGGTAGTTTTTTATGCAAGCAGAGGAGGCGATCATGAAGGAAAAAAAAAGCTAAATGAATTAATTACACTAATTAAATAAGTAATTTAACTATTTATAAAAAAAAAAAAAAGCTTCCCACAGCAAATGATTATTTCAGTGTAATTCAGTTGGAGTTCACCACTCTGTGAAAGAGTGCGTGGGTAAATGGTTCAGTTATGATGGAATAACGTTTCTCACTAAAGAACTGAGGGTTTAAATCATCTACAGTGATGATGTGATATTAAAGAATTTATGAATGTAAAGAAAGTGGCCAGAAACCAATACTGAAGAGTCCTGCAGCAGCACTACATTAACAGCTCTTCAAATTCAGTAGTGGAAATCGGTAAATCGGCTCAAGGACACAGGAAGTGAGAACCACAGCTGGTGAACCAAATTTGTTGCTAGATCCATAAATGCAATTTAAAATTCTACTGTCAACGGCAAAAGCACAGGTAACCTTGACCCAGAATTTCAGCCGTCTTCTCCGTTCACAGTACGTTTAGGTAAATTCAGAAAATGTCCTGTGGCCTCACTAATCGAAATGTTAACGTCTTTTGGAAGTCATGGAAGCTACAGGCTCAGAGACTGCCGGTTCCGGAGTGCAGAAAGATGTTTTATTTTATTGTAAAGCTATAAAGCTTGTTTTAGTAGGATTATATCAAACCACATTCTGGATATATACAACTGGAGCTTATGAAATCCTATTTGTACTACCCAGATGCTTACAGTGTTAGCATTGTTAAAAGAAGTGGTGATGCAACACACCTCTCGCAGACCGCCACAGCTTTTTTTAAACATTTTGCTGGCATCAAATTCCATATAGGAATTTAATTTCCATCCGTCTGCCCATCTATCCAGTCATTTTTATCTGCTTGTCCAATTCAGGGCTGTAGAGTGGCTGGAGTCTGGAATATCTGGAATTTCTTCTTTGCTTTTTTTTTGGTGCTGTTTTCCATTTCCTATAGAATTCAAATAATTTGCATCTTATTGCATCTCACAGTGTCCACTTTTTTGGAAACTGTGCTCTAACTAAAAGCTGTTGCATAAGGTTCCCTCATCAGAGTTGAGTGGGCTGGTTGCTTGTTTGCTTGTTTTTTTTTATATATATATATTTTTTTTTCCAGTTGAGTATCATCAGTTTACAGAACATTTTAACAAATGTGTATTATCTCTTATAGAAACAGCTCTACATTAGGGGCTTTAACATCTAAAACAGCGTAGGCAACTAGGTCTGCCATGCGACCTCCATGAAATGAAATGTTTGGCAGCAGCCGGAAAATGTTTAATTATTTTTCTATTATTCCTCATATACTGAACTAGTTGAAACTAGTCTCATTTCACACAAGTTTTGGTGGTTTTAAGATTAACCTGAGAAAAGTAACCTACATTTTTCTTCTCTCCAGGGTGATGTGGTACGACTGTTTCATGCAGAGCAAGAGAAATTCCTTACATGTGACGATCACAGAAAAAAACAATATGTGTTTCTACGCACTACGGGACGACAGTCAGCTACCTCGGCAACCAGCAGCAAAGCCCTATGGGAGATAGAAGTGAGCAGGAATATTGTTAGAGCTGGTTTTTCCTATTGTGCACTTGTATGCAATCCTAGGTGTAGATTTTCTGAACTGCAGCAACAAAAACCTGAATAGAGACTGTGATCTGTTTCCTATTTATTTTATATCATCAACTTTTTGTGCTCTTGCGTCAGGTCGTACAGCACGATCCGTGCCGAGGGGGCGCAGGGTACTGGAACAGCCTGTTTAGGTTCAAACACTTGGCCACTGGACACTACCTGGCTGCAGAGGTCAGCACGCCTCCAACCTCCATTTGTTTGTCTGTCTGCTCTTTAACAGCAAGATTATGCAAAAACTACCAGGGCAAATTCATGAAAGCAGGTGAAGAGGGGGAGTGCAGCAAAAAAAGAACCCATTTTTATTTTTGCTGTGGATTCAGACCTCTTAATTCAAATATGTGAAGCTGTGATTTTTAAGGCCCTCTTTGGTTATAATTGGAGCCAAGTGATCTAAACATCCTATTAATAACATGTTACTCATCAGCTTTTCTATTCCAAGAACTTCCATTAGAGTTTATTTACACTGAAGAAAATATCAGTGACCCAACATTCAGTTCATTTTCCTAAGTTACAATCTTCCGAATGCTTTTTGGACTGGATTTATTTATTTATTTTACGAAGTAGTGAATCACTTTTGTGTTTTTTGCAGCTGAACCCAGATTATGAAGAGGAGTGCCTGGACTCACGCTCTTCAGTAAGTAGACGTTTTTTAAAAAGTCAGAATATTTAGAAATATTTAATTGGAATCCAGTGCTTAATAAGCCTTAGTAGGTGAATGTCATGGCCACAGAAAGAATTTGTGTAGTATAGAAGAGCATCTCCAGTCTAATTCTTCAGTTTTTAAAAATATATGCTAATGTGTAATTATTTTCACATATCACATATGTATTTGTATTTTATAGTTTAGTTTAACAGATACCATGTTGGTGAAACTCACCTACTCATTTCTTAATATGGAACCTTGTTTATAATAATTATAATGGCATCCATTTGGGTTTCCTCAAAATCTCAACTTAATAACTCAGAACTTTGAGACAATAACCCCAAATTGTGACTTAAAAATAAAATGAATAAAAAAACAAACAGAAGGCATAGCCTCTTTTCCCGTGTTATAATCAGAGCTGTATTGTTTACCATTTCCACCAGTAGAGGGCTCAGTGTAGCTTTACTGGATGTGAATGTTTTAACTTTCAGCGAACAGCAGATGGCAGCCTTTCACTGTGAATGTGTGTTCCTGAAACGTGCAGTAGCAGTGTGCCTCAGCCATACACTGCACTTGAAGGAGGCCTCATCTCACAGGCCGGGCCGAAGTTGTTCACATCTGTTGGCCAAGCTGTAACAAGTGAACCAAATCCTAGCCAGTCACCTCCTCAGCCTTGCTCTTCAGATTAAAAGGAAATTAGTTTCAATTCATTATAGTTAAGTCTTTTTTGCATATAACATCTTTTGTTTATTGAGTTTTGACTTATTTAAGGTAGTCTTATGCCTTCCGTGGGAACCATTATCAGTTACTGAATTAAACTGTGACGTTTTACGAGGGAAATGCAACTTACAAGGGGAAAAAAAAGGAAGAAATATTTATGGTCACTGTAATACATTAGCAGTATCTTGCTTCAGTTCCTAGAAATCTTTCCACACTGAGTTTTAACACTTTCACTGACATATCTCTGACATTTTTTTTAAAATTATTTTGCTGTTTATTTTTAATCAGACTTTATTTTTTCCCCCTTTCCCTCCAGCTTGACTCAGAGCAAGAAGCTATGAGAGCCCGTTTGAGAAATGTCCAGGACAAAGTCATGTACACACTTGTGTCTGTTCCTGATGGAAATGACATCTCTTCCATATTTGAGCTCGACCCTACCACTTTAAGGGGGGGAGACTCACTAGTTCCCAGGTATGAAAGATAAAAAAGATGAAGCATTTCAGACCCACCCTAATTATTGTGTTATTGCGATACAGAGAAATTCATTGCCTGGTTCCTGCCCTGTCACTTTTTCCACGGAAACCCAGACAGCAGACACATTACAAGCAGGGGACTTCCACAGTATATTACCACTGTTGTAATATGTTTGCAAAACAAGCATGGCAAGTGTGTGCGATAATAATTGTTGTAAGAGAGTCTCTACCTGATGATTATTCACGATAAAGTGGATGTTGGAAGTTACGCAGGTGTAGTTGTTCTTTATGATGGCAATGCAGATAAGGATGTTGAGATAGAGCATATAATAAAGTGTGTAAAGGAGATAATTATTCTGTTCTTATGTGAACGTGTGTCTGTGTAAGTTTGGTGAAGAGTGAGAAAATATGACGCAGACTTGCAGTGTTGCAGAAGAAATGCACCGAATTTCGCTAGAATAGCTCGAGGAAGTGAAAGCTGTTGCCTAGCCACATTTATGGGAAGTGGTCGACTGACCATGTAGGCCCCAGATCATATGTATATTTGTGAACTTTTGTAAGGTGATCAAAGGTTCTGCTTCGAATGCATGATTTTTCTTAAAAAAAGAGCATTTTTTAAAAAAATGGAAACTATTGTTGTCATTTCAAGCATCACCTTTTTCATGAGTTATGTAGCCTTTGCACTTATGATGCACAAACAATTTGCAAATATAAACAAGAACAAAACATAACAATAAAATGTCTTTTCAGAAACTCGTATGTACGCCTCAGACACTTGTGCACCAACACGTGGGTTCACAGCACCAACCAACCAATCGACAAGGAGGAGGAAAAGCCTGTCATGCTGCGTGTGAGTGACACTTAATTTACAATAATGTCTAAATCGGTAGTAAATTGTGCAGGATGCTGAGCTATAATTATGCTGGAGTTTTGGATGTAATGAGTCACCAAAAGTTCAGTGATTATAGTCAAATCTAAATAACATTGGTTCCCTCTTCCTCCTGCACCTGCTGTGCAGTAAATTTGTTATATATTAAGTGCGGGTAGCTCTCTTTTTTTTCACAAAAAATGCTCTTTTGCAGTTTTGATTATGGGTTCTGGGCAAAGAGCTTTAACAAGTGTTTCACAGACCAATTCTTGTTTTGTTTCGTTTTGTTTTTTTCAAGATTGGAACTTCTGCACTCAAAGAAGACAAAGAGGCTTTTGCCATTGTGCCCGTCTCCCCAGCTGAAGTGAGAGACCTTGACTTTGCCAACGATGCCAGTAAAGTGCTGGCTTCTATTGCTGGGAAGCTGGAAAAAGGCACAATCACGCAGAATGAGAGGAGGTAAAAAATGCATAGTGGGACAGTTAAACAGTAAACACTGTTAAGTTCTAACTATAAGCACAATCTTACTGTTATTTCTGCATATAAAATCAGAGCCGTTACCAAGCTTCTGGAGGATTTGGTGTTCTTTGTGGTGGACATTCCCAACAATGGACAGGACGTTCTGGAGATCATGGTTAACAAACCCAACAGAGAACGACAGAAGTTAATGAGAGAACAGAATATTCTCAAACAGGTCTTAATACCGTAAATATAACATTTTCTAGACACTCAAGGTTAAATTTTCCATTCTGTGTGAACTTTTTGAGTCCTACTGACGTACTGAAGTCCCTCTATCTTCTCATGACATGTGGCATCATTGCCACATTTGCTTTAGCAGTATTGCATAGTTGTATATAGTTATGTATAATGTCTTTGTTACAACTGTCTTAACATTTCTCTTAAATTCAGATCTTCAAGCTCCTGCAGGCTCCTTTTACAGATAGCGGCGATGGGCCCATGCTGCGGCTGGAGGAGCTGGCTGACCAGCGCCATGCCCCTTTCAGACACATCTGCCGCCTATGTTACAGAGTTTTACGTCACTCGCAGCAGGACTACCGCAAGAACCAGGTACTTTTTGTCTGGCCTGAAGTCTTCATAAGTGCAGTTCCCATCTGACGTTGGGTACAGGTCTCGCTGTGGTTTCTGTAAAGGTGTATTTCTGCTTTGTGAAATAAGCCATTGTTCTGTGATAACACTGATTTGATAACTGAAGCAAAAAATATTCCGAATCCAAGATGTGTAACTGAAAGTACTCTGAAGTATGCGCTGGTTCATCTGCCAGGTCTCTTTATCAATTTCTGTTGACACAAACACACAAAGCCAGTGTGATATGAGCTCATTCTATAAAGAATTCTTGGAAATGTAAAGTTACCATTTGGCTTTTCTAGGAACAGTCCATTTCTTTGGTTACAGTGTAATAGTTAGAGGAGTCATTTCATTAGGTTAAATGAAGAGGACATTGTGGACATGCTGTTCTTTTTGCACACTGATAAAGACGGGGCAAAATGAGTCAATGATGGCTTCGACTTAAGGTTATGCTTTTTAGAAAGAGCATAAAGAGAGACAGGCCAAGTAATGAATGACATTCTTTAAAATGTGCTTAAGTTTGTCTTTTGTTGCTTTTTGTTGAGAGCGTCTGCCTCCCTTGCAGGAGTATATAGCCAAACAGTTTCGCTTCATGCAGAAACAGATTGGTTATGATGTCCTGGCAGAGGACACAATCACAGCTCTGCTCCATAACAACCGCAAGCTCCTGGAGAAACATATTACCGCTGCAGAGATCGACACGTTTGTTAGCCTGGTGCGCAAGAACCGTGAGCCAAGGTTTGTGTGTGTGTCTGCATCCAATTAAAATTAAATTGAATTTAAACCATTACTTAGTTATGTGTTGCCATAACTGTATGTCTGTATTGTACTTAAGAACATTCTGGTGATCAAATAAACATCCGTTGCAACATTTTGTCATTCAGTGGAGGAAATTATTATTTGTTTGCTCAGTTACAACGAAAGGAACAGTCTCTCATTTTTATGGTAGTTT
This sequence comes from Simochromis diagramma, assembly GCF_900408965.1. NCBI lineage: Eukaryota > Metazoa > Chordata > Actinopteri > Cichliformes > Cichlidae > Simochromis > Simochromis diagramma. The sequence continues at coordinate 2,820,307 of NW_024386835.1, read as the reverse complement.
CATTTGAATGGAGATAGAAAGAATATGAACCACAAATCCAGAAAAAACACATTACATAAACATTATGCATTGATTTGCATGTCACTGAGTGCAATAACTATTTTAGCCCCAAGCAAAATATGACTTAGTGCTTGGTGGGTACACTCTTTTTGGCAAGGACAGAGGTGAGACGTTTTTTTAGTTGGTCACCAGGTTTGCACACATCTCAGGGGAAGATGTGTGCAGTCCCACTCCTCTTTACAGAAAATCTCTCAATCCTCTAGGTTTCTTGGCATCCACCTGACAACTCAAGACTTGAGCTCCCTTGAGTCTGGAGACAGGCTAGGTCACTGCATGACTTTAATGCACGTCTTCTTTAGACATTCCTTTGTTGCCTTGCTGGTATGTTTTGGGTCCCATACATGCTGGAACACCCATCCAAGACCCATCTTCAGTGTGCTGGCTGAGGGAGGGATTTTCTCATCAAAGATCTTATGATCCATCCATTAGCCGCTTAATGCGTTATAATCATCCTGTGCCTTTAGCAGAAAAACAGCCCCAATCATAATGTTTCCACCTCCACGCTTGAACAGGTCAAGGTGATGCCAAAGGGTTCGATTTTGGTTTCATCAGACCACAGTACTTTCTTCCAAGCCTTCTCTGAATCATTTAGATGTCCTATGGGTGATATCTGTGTGCCACATGTGTTTCTTTTTCTGGATTTTTGGTTGATCTCCCCGCTTTAAAATGAAACCAGCAAAAAAATAGACACTGATCTTTTCTTTGTAAGTGAGCAAAACTGATAAATTGGAAAGGGGATCAAATAATTATTTCCCCCACTGTAACTCTTTGTGACATCAGAAAAGCTGAAGCCTCGTTTCAAAGACTCATCACCTCTCGTGCTTTGAGAGATCGTGGAGGTTTTTAAAAGAAGACTTGGGATTAAATGTTATACTTTTGTTTGTTCAGGTTCTTGGACTACCTGTCAGACTTGTGTGTGTCAATGAATAAGTCCATCCCTGTGACACAGGAGCTCATCTGTAATGCAGTGCTGGATCCAGCTAACGCAGACATCCTCATAGAAACGAAGTGAGTCCTCATCACTCTCTTGACCTCCTCCCTGTTCCCTCCGTTTGATGTCACTGTGAATGTACTGAGGTTTCACTTTGACAGTTGCCCATTAATTGGTGTCTAGAAAAGGCATTTTATCCAGTACTGTGATTAAAAATACAAAGGTTATTTGTCGCAGTTTTGGAATAAATAAAACATTTTTGATACAAAGGCTTTCTTCTGCCCACATGATTACACTAGCAAAGCAAATAATGTCTGTTTGTATTAAGTTTTTTCTTGATGATTTCTTTTTTTCTGTAGACTGGTTCTTTCGAGATTTGAGATTGAAGGAGCATCACTCGGGGAGAACTCTGTGGAATCAGAGGAAGACGAGGAGGAAGTGTGGTTGTTCTGGAAAGACAACACTAAAGAGATCCGCAGTAAAAGCATCCGGGAGCTTGCTCAGGATGCCAAGGAGGGTCAGAAGGATGACCAGGAGGTGATCAGTTACTACAGGTAAATACCGCACCTCAGCCGGCTCCTTGAAGATGGAAAAGGTGTATCCTGTGATGGCAAATAGCTTGGGTTTTGAGTGTTCAACCACACTTTCCTTTCCAAAAGGAGAGCCTGACTTTACCTGTGTGGACACCTTACAGGTACCAGCTAAACCTGTTTGCCAGAATGTGTTTGGACCGCCAGTATCTGGCAATCAACAAGATCTCTGGCCAGCTGGATGTGGACCTGATCTTGCGGTGTATGTCAGATGAAGACCTGCCATATGACCTACGAGCCTCTTTCTGTCGAATGATGCTGCACATGCATGTGGATCGTGACCCTCAGGAGCAGGTTACACCAGTCAAATATGCACGGCTGTGGTCTGAGATCCCTTCAGAGATTGCTATTGACGAGTGAGGGAGTAGACAAACTATATAATCATATTGTAAAGCATTTCTCATGTATGTGTTTGCAGTTTCGTAACTTGTTGTTTACATATGGTTTACTTATAGCTATGACAATGATGGAACATCTAAAGATGAAATTAAGGAGCGATTCTCACAAACGATGGAATTTGTTGAAAACTACCTAAGAGATGTGGTGTCTCAGAGCTTCCCTTTTGCAGATAAAGAGAAGAACAAACTCACCTTTGAGGTCACCCTGGTGCTTTCTTGATATACTACAATTACACTCATGTCATAGTAGTCATGCTCCGAAAATCAAATCAGCAAACTCGCTGAAAGCATCTACTTTCCATGTTTAGGTGGTGAATCTGGCCAGGAACCTGATTTATTTTGGCTTCTACACCTTCAGTGACTTATTGAGACTAACCAAGATCCTCCTGGCTATTCTAGACTGTGTCCATGTCAGCACCATTTTTGCTTTCAACAAGCTGGACAAAGGAGATGACAGTAAAGGTAAGGGGACACAAGCTGGCAAGATGAGGACCGGAATCCCATGGATATGAAGTTCATTTGTGTGTTTTGCGTGCGTGTCAATGCTTCCAGGCAGTAATGTGATGAGGTCAATTCATGGCGTTGGTGAGCTGATGTCCCAAGTAGTGCTCAGAGGGGGGGGTTTCCTTCCCCCATCTTCAACCAGGGCCCCCAATGGTGACGCAGTCAAGACCCAGACTGAACCAGAGAAACAGGACATATTGGTCATGGACACCAAGCTCAAGATCATCGAGATCCTGCAGGTGGAAGACATACAATATTGTTATACTTCAATATAACCTTAATAAATACAGCACATTATATATGTATGTCGTTTGTTTTTGATTTTTTTCTTCACTGCAGTTCATCCTGAATGTTCGCCTGGACTACAGGATCTCCTGTCTGCTATCGATCTTTAAGAGGGAGTTTGATGAGAGTAATTCCCAAAATGACATATCTTTAGCTGGAGCAGTCGAAGGACCAAACAACATGCCAGGTTTAGAATAACATAGCTACATCATACACAAATGTGTGAACAAGTTATGGACTTTGTTAGTTAGAGAGATATTTTCTGTGATTCCAGGGGCTCTGGATTTTGAGCACATAGAGGAGCAGGCAGAGGGGATATTTGGTGGAAGGTAAACACACATTGAGTATCGAAAGAGTCGAAAATATGAAATAGAGAAGTGTTTCTGAGTATATGTTCTGTTTATGTCTAGTGAAGAGAACACCCCTCTGGACCTGGATGATCAGGGTGGCCGAACCTTTTTGAGGGTCTTGCTCCATTTAACCATGCACGACTATCCTCCTCTGGTGTCTCGAGCCCTGCATCTGCTGTTCAGGCACTTCAGCCAAAGGCAGGAGGTCTTGCAGGCATTTAAGCAGGTATCCTCACAGTGACTCCCCTCAACTTAAAACTAAAGCAAGGAAATCAATAACCCGTACACTTGTTTGTGCTTTGACATTTGCTTAAGTATATTATGATTTGCAAATACTTGTATTGCTCTAAAATGGATGAAAAACATTGAAATATTAAGAATTATTCTTTGGAGGATCTTTCTAAACCTCAGTGACACAAAATGCATATTCAGGTTTTCACAGTAACATTTTGTGGATCCTGTATAGCTTTTTGCTCTGCAGTTTGCCTAATCTTCCAGTAAATTTTTGTATTTACAGGTCCAGTTGCTCGTCACCAGCCAAGATGTGGAAAATTACAAGCAAATAAAGTCGGACCTGGACCAGCTGCGCTCCATCGTCGAGAAGTCTGAGCTCTGGGTGTATAAGAGGCTGGGGCCAGACGAGGGCATGGATGTAGTGGACGTGCTCGCCGCTGAGCCAGAACATAAAAAGGTGCAGGGTGTTATTTCCTGAACAGAGCCAATCTCATAACCCTGAAAAGCCATCCACCAAAAAGTATTCCTTTTGTTTTATAGTTGTTTTTTTTACCAGAGTAAGGCTATAACACGCTGTTATGTCGTTCACAGGGTGACTCAGGGGGCATAGACAAACCAAAGAAAGCAGAAAGCACAAGCAGTTACAACTACAGGGTGGTGAAGGAGGTAACAAGTTTTCTACCTTGTTAAAAGATTGTTTTAACATATCTGAATATTTTGCAAATGTTGTTGCACAGCACTAGAGTTTTTCTACATATATTTTCCTCTCATGTTTTTGCTTTTTCTCACCTCTCCCTCACAGATCCTGCTGCGTCTCAGCAGGTTGTGTGTCCAAGAAGGTCTGTCAGGTAGAAAAAGCAAGAAGCAGCAACAGAGGCTGCTGAGGAACATGGGGGCTCATGCTGTGGTTCTTGAACTCTTACAGATCCCTTATGAGAAGGTGTCAATGGTTCTCAATGGGTTTATTTTTTGCTTTTATTTTTAGTAGCACATTCTTTTGTGTGTACGAGCGGACAAACCTTCACGTTTGCCCTTTTCCACTCCAGGGAGAAGACTTACGCATGCAGGATATTATGAAGCTAGCCCATCAGTTTCTACAGAATTTCTGTGCAGGAAATCAGCAGAACCAGGCGCTGCTACACAAGCACATCAATCTTTTCCTCAACCCAGGGGTGAGCTGTCTTGTGCACTGATTGACGCTTGCAGTGTTAATGATACAAAAGCACAGATTTTGATTTTGCACAACAACAACATCTTGGAAAACTGGCTTCTCTTGTCTTTGTTTTCTTGTGTTCAGATCCTGGAGGCCATCACCATGCAGCATATCTTCATGAACAACTTCCAGCTATGCAGTGAAATAAATGAGCGTGTGGTTCAGCACTTTGTCCACTGCATTGAAACACATGGCCGCAACGTCCAATACCTGAAATTCTTACAGACTATTGTCAAGGCAGAGAACAAGTTCATCAAAAAGTGCCAAGACATTGTCATGGCAGAGGTGCTAAATCAATTCTACACAGTTTTTCCCCCCCCCACTGTGTTTCACTTCTGCCACAGTTTCCTTATGTTCTAATATGTATCCGTTTCTTCCTCCAGCTGGTGAATGCTGGTGAAGATGTCCTGGTCTTCTATAATGACCGTGCCTCCTTCCAGACTCTGGTCCAGATGATGCGATCAGAGAGGGATCGCATGGATGAGAACAGTCCTCTAATGTACCACATACACCTAGTGGAGCTCTTGGCTGTGTGCACTGAGGGCAAGAACGTCTACACAGAGATAAAGTGTAATTCGCTCTTGCCACTGGATGACATAGTGCGGGTGGTGACCCATGAAGACTGTATCCCTGAGGTGAGATAAGCTGGAATGTTTGAGAGTTATGAGAAACAATAAGCTGCACAGTTTGTCATTTTAATGTACTGGAAAAATTGAAGAAATAAAGATAGGGAGCCATATCTAAAGATAAGTGTTACTGCTTGCAATAGGTATGCTATAGAGGCTGATTATCTAAAATACATTTGATTTCGTGTGGATTGCAGGTCTTACAGATTGCTAATGCAATACAGTTATTCATTGTTTTTGCTGCATGTCAAGCTTTAAAAATGTCACATAGTTAGCTTTAGTGACAAATGTATCAAATAGTACCACATTATGAATTTTGTCCATAATGTGGTACTATTAAATCCTTAACTAGGAGTCTAGAGCTAATTGTGGTGTATCTAAAGTTACAAATTCTACAGGTATTGCTGTTGTTTTATTAGATTAGCGCCATCTTTTTTACATGAACTTTAATCTTAACCTTTCAGGTAAAGATTGCTTATATCAACTTTCTCAACCACTGCTATGTGGACACTGAGGTTGAAATGAAGGAGATCTACACCTCCAACCACATGTGGAAACTCTTTGAGAACTTCCTAGTTGACATTTGCAGAGTAAGAAACCCCATATTTATTTCAATAATGACATAAAAGCTATATTAAAGGAAAAAATAAAACAACAAACAAGCTAAAAGACAAAATGTGGTATTTCTGTTGTTTAGGTGTGCAACAACACAAGTGACCGTAAGCATGCAGACACTATTCTTGAACGCTATGTGACAGAGACAGTCATGGGCATTGTGACCACCTTCTTCAGCTCACCTTTTTCTGACCAGAGCACCAGCCTGCAGGTAACCAGTTACAATAATGCAAAGGGGTTTTAAAAAAAAAAGCTTTTACAGTAGCTATAAATATGCTAATGTCAATATCAGCCCTGGTATACTTCAACATTTTGAAAATAACAGTAACGTGTAGAGTTCATGTAAATCTAACTGCCTAGACTATCTTTTAGGAACTAGTTATTACCTGCTAACTTTAAGCCTAATAGCAAACAGTTTGTCCTTATGTGGCCATCAGAACAAATATAAGTATAAAATATACTGTATGACTGTTGCTTCATGTAATTTTATACCAATAGCCCGAGTCTCTCTTGCAAAAGCACAATTATGGGAAAATGCCAAGACACTGCTTCCGTAAGTGGTAAACTCAGCGTTTCCTCAGACTTCCCGAGAACTGTGTCTGCTGAGTAACAATATTTGGAGTGGTTAGGTTGGGTTGTTGGCACCATGTTTCCTCTCTCTTCCCACTTCTGTTTTCAGCATGTTAGTCAACTTCTGGTAGAGGTAATCGGGTATTGCAAGATCAGACATGGCCAGTAGTTATTTACAATAATCTTGGTTAATGAATCATTTTTTCTTCTTTTCCTTCATAGGGTTTAAAAACTGTTTATAGAAAAAGTTTATTAAAGGTAAAAAAAAAAAAAAACCTCGATACAGTGTTTATCTGAGTAATCACCCTTATCCAGTGATGAAACATCTGGGTGTAGTTGATTTCCGCATGACAGCACCTTCATCGACAGGGATCATTAAATGGTTGATGAGCACAAAAATGATATGAATCATAAGCTATGGTTTCACCGCCTACCCGACTGAACATCTGTGAGATTTTGGACCATCGGACTAGATAATGCTTTCCACTGCCATCATTAAATCTAATGAAATAACTTCAAAGAATAGCATTCATTGCTCGAGTAGTGTTTCAGAGAGCTAACAAAGGCACATTTAAGCTGCTCTTGTGGCACAATGTTGGCCTAACCCTTTACTATATCTTGGTTTGCTATTTAATTTGTCACCTGCTGTATGTTTTCTGTGCTCTTCAGGCTTCTCTTTTGGGGAAAATATTTCAGGTATCGGTTACAATTTAAATAAGGGCACAGAAGATCTGGGTGCTAAGATTTCTTTATTTTTTTAAATAATATGAAAGATTTTCACAGGTGCGTTTTGGGCAAAGGTCTGCTTGATGGGTTAGCAGTAGCAACTGACCACAATAGCATGCGGGGATTAGCACAGTAATATCACAGCAGCTCAGGTACAGCACTGTGTGCGCGTGTGAGACACATCTATCAGAAAACTTCAATCAAGAATAAACTACAGTTTCACTTGTTTTTCTCTTATTCTTCTTATTTTTTTACCCAGACCAGGCAACCAGTTTTTGTGCAGCTGCTGCAGGCTGTCTTCAGGGCCTATCACTGCAACTGGTTGATGCCAGTGCAGAAGGGTCATGTTGAGAGCTGTATCAAAGTGCTCTCTGATGTTGGTAAGACCAAGGTCTTTCTCAAAATCAGTCCATCATATTCAAAAGGTTTAACAGTTTATATTAATCCTAAAGCGATTTGACACTAATGTTGTATGTCTTTCTGAATCCACCAGCCAAAGGCAGAGCAATAGCCATACCTGTGGACCTGGACAACCAGGTGAACAACCTGTTTGTGAAATCCAATAACATCGTTCAGAAGACAGCCATGAGCTGGAGGCTTACTGCTCGCAACGCTGCACGCAGAGACTCTATAGTGACTGCGTCAAGGGATTACAGGAATATCATAGAGAGGCTGCAGGTTAGGTTTGTTTGAGTTTGCGCTGCTTTATGTCTCTTTATTGCACAAAAACCTTCAGGGTGTTGCTTTATCTGTAATATAGGACATCGTGTCCGCTCTCGAAGACCGTCTTCGTCCACTGGTCCAGGCTGAGTTGTCCGTTCTGGTGGATGTGCTGCATCGGCCTGAGCTGCTCTTCCCTGAGAACACAGACTCGCGCAAGAAGTGCGAGAGCGGAGGATTTATATGCAAGTAAGGAATGCTGCGATCAATGAAATTTACAATTAAAACATAAAGGCCCTCATTAGGATTGAGACTAAAGCTCTAATGTTCATTTGCAGGCTGATCAAACATACCAAGCAGCTGCTGGAGGAAAATGAGGAGAGACTGTGCATTAAAGTTTTGCAAACGCTTCGGGAGATGATGACTAAGGACAGAGGTTATGGAGAGAAGGTAGGAGATGCTGCAAAGCACAGGCATATTGTATTTCTATGGGGAGATGATTCACTTCACTGTAGGCGGTATGACTGTACATTTTTTACATTGTATATACTTTATTGTATCAACGCAGGTTTAGAATAAAAGATGTTGATAGTTTCTTGCTATTTTTTATGTCTTTTAAAGTGCTGGGTTTAAAAAAAAAAAAAAAAAAAAGAAGAAGAAACTTTTCAGCAACTAAGTTTCATTCGTTTTAACTAAAAGTGAAGCACAAAACTCCTAAAATGATGCATTTTCAAAAGGCAAGTCCTCACACAAAAACAGCAATCTGATACAATGTTTACTATGATTTTATATATGAAAATGATTTTGATGTCATCAAATCTTTTGTGTAGTTATATAGAGTTTACACTATATACACACATACTGCATCACACGTACCCCAACCAGTTTTTTGAAGGGATTTGGCTTGTCCTTGGTTTTCAGTTAAACAGGGGTGGTCACTGCTGTGTGAGACTGTACTAATTATACTCACTTTTCCTAATATCCATGCAAAAATACTGCTCATGGATATGGCACTGTATCTGTGCTCCTGAATTAGATTTTTTTTCAGCAGTCTTAACTCACTTAACTAACATGACATGCTTTATCATTGACCTCTGCCTTAACTTCCTGCTTCCTGCATTGTTATCTAACCCCTGAAACCCTCTGTTCTCTTTCAGCTCAGGGCCTTTGATGATGAGATGGATATGCCTAAGGTTGTTTCTCTTTATCTTCCATTCATGCCCTTGTTTCCCAGAGCATCTGTTACATCTGTGAAACTATATTAGCTGTACTTTAACATTAGCCTACTGTAGCAGCTGCTTTGGCTGTGTTGTAGTTAGTGGGGGTTTGGGCACAGCTGGTAACAAACAGTCATAGACCAATTCTGTCTTAAACACCTGCTGCATTGTCTGCTATAAAACGGTGTGTAGATCAACTGAAAACGTGAGAAAAAAGAGAGGCTGGGAGATGTGTTCTGTTGCTGACTGCAGGTTGCTCAACTGAGCTTCCATTTTCCAAGGTAGTCACTTACTGGTTGGGCTATGTGCCAGTGCTATATTTTTATCCACTCAGTGTCCTTGCACTGTACATGACTTTCTGCCAAAGTGTTGGTTGAAAGTCATTTTTGCACACATTTACTGTATTCAGGTCCAGTTAAGGGAGTTATCTTTTTATGTAATAAACTGCAGCCCTGTGAAAAGCGGGGTCAAGAAGTTATATTTTGATATAGATTAGCTACAAGGGAAGACTATAGAAATAACACAATTTTACAGAAACTGAAATCATCTTTAAGATTAACGGACTGATGCAACAGAAATACTGATAAGAGAAACAAACTGACAAAAAAACTGAATAGACATGAGAGTGCAGAATGCAATGACCATATGACAAACATCACACAAAAAACCCCAAACACTAAAAAGCTGATGATAATATAAAGATTAATGTATTAAAACCATGAGATTTCCCATTGCTTAATTTCCTCTCACTCTGTTCTCACGAAGATTATTCATTGCCCTTTCCTTTTTATATTTTTATATTCCTTTGGGAAGGGGGGCTGGGTGTCTCCCCAGTATCTCCTGCTCCAATAGGGGGCGCTCTGACTGTGTGCGTGCTCTGTATATGCGCCTATTAATGAACGTGTTGGGCTGTGAAGGGCTGAGGCAGTCACTGAGGCTGTGTCCTAGTTTTCCTTGCTTGCGAGCTGCACGATTCCTGGGTGCCTGCCAACTCTGGGCTGAGGTTACATAAGAACCAGGCTTTTTTTTTTCCTGGAACTCAGCCCCGCCGCTGATGTGTGACCTTCAGCAGTAATTGCCAATAAAAGTGTTGAGGAGCTGTTTATCCACAGAGCAGTTGTGTGCGCACGCATACATGTGCATGTGCACACCTGTGGGGGGGAAGTGAGGTGGGGGCTGTATGAGTTTCTCTCATGTGCTGCATCTCTGTCTGGCTGTCTACACGTGAAAAGCTGCTCCTGTGTAAGAGTGGCAGGAAAGTGGAAACCCGTGCCGATCTTCATATTTCTTCTCACCTCTTCCCCCTTTTGGCCCCATTAAATCATTGTGACATAATTCCTTAACTGCTCCAAATACCCCCCCACTTCCACTCGCACCTTTTCTCACATGGATGCAAACACACACCCGCTCTGTGTAAACGTAATGAAGTTGGCTGTGAATGTTTGCGTAGGTGTGATATGAAAGTGCGTAGCTGGCTCTTGTCTCTTCTGTTGATCTTTGAGCAAAGCAGAATAGCATTATATATGGTATAGAAGAAGGATACATGTTTGTGCGTTTGTGTTTAACAGGAAACAGAGTTTATGTGGGTCACATGAAGTCGATTTATGCAGCAGTGTCTGCAAAGTATTATGGAGGCATTTTTTGAAATGGAGAAATGGAAACACAGACGGCCCGAGGTATATTTCTGACCTCGCTGATGTGTGCGTACTATCCCATTGCTAAATGTCAGCGAGATGAATATCAGCTTAATTCATTGCTCTTTGACTGTCGGAGTTATGTAAGAGCCAGAGGAATTCAGGATACACAGTGTTAGGCTTTCTACTCTCAGGCTTCACCTGCCCTGATGTGTGTGCGTGTGTGTGTGGTCTAGTCAAAGCAGTTATGCAAGCCTTCCATGTTGGAAAATAAGGCTTGTATCATCCCTTTCACTGCGCTGTTTCTTCCTGTGGCTTGCAAGAGTAATCTTGCTTTTTTGACTTGCTTTATTTATATCTACTTAACACATTTTCTCACAGCAGGTTTTTCCATCTCTGGTCAAGACAGAAATTTGTTTTACAGCTCTGGTATAGAAGTGGGTCAGCTACAATGTAAATGACAGAGCACAGCCTTTTAATTTAAGTCTGCTCTACTGTCTGCCCATAACAAGCAGTCGAGTGGTAAACCCCAGTTTTCATGTCATTCACCGCTGGTTTAAACATGACTCAGCCTCCACCTGCAAAGATGTGTTTATTTATGCACTGTCAGAGAAAAAAGAAAACACACACACGTAAATTAGAATGAATTTTTTGGTACGCGCATGTGTGTCCGCATACTTTCTTCCTTTTATGTTCAACTGAGAGGTGTGAGACTGATCGAGGGGTTTGCCCTGGGGAGATTCCAGTTTGGTGGAATATACTGTAGTTTGGGCGGATGTGGCAGACGTGAGGGGTTAGCCTGTGGTCGTTGTGGTGAGGTCGGGGGGTGGTGAGCAGCATATATCTACTCTGATCAGCGTTTTGCATTGTGGTTTGATGTAGTGACAGGGAAAACATGTCGATAGACTTGTGAAAGATGCTGATCCTCCAGCGTGTGCATGCGTAGCCCCCAACCTGATGCTGAACTTTATTATATCTGCTGCTGGGATCAGCTGTTGTGTTTGTCAAAAAGGCTTAACACTGAGAACCCAAGCCACGTGTCATATCACACCTCACTCGATAATACTCTTCATATGAAATAAGTGTTGCAATGAGCAGAAGGCATAAGCTTTTTGATAATCATCAGAAGTGCTGGAAACATTAGAATCAGTAGATTTCATAGGTCATAGCTGCTGCTTATGCACAGATAATCATTTTAAAACCTGCAAGATTCAGGCTAGACTTAATTGTGTCGCTTTTTGATGCCATGTGCTAAAATCCCACTATTTGCATTTCAGCTATTCCAAAGAACTCATGAGTATATTCTGTGTTTTCCCTTTCTTCTTTTCTTGCTGTGTCTCCGTCTGTCACTTTCTCTTTCTTCCTCTGTCTCATTGTGCTTTTTCACCCCCACCCACACGCACACACCAACAAACAAAATGCGTATCTCATTTTGCTGTTAAGAAACATGTTAGAACACATTAGAACGGTCACATAACTGAAAACAGTCCTGCTTTTTATTCTGATTTGGGGAGATATTCTTAACTGTGAAGATGTTATGTTTAAGAGTAAAGGGTTAGAAACCTGTATTTTTTTTTTAAGGGCATTTATATATGTGTGTGTGTGTGTATATATGTGTGTGTGTGTGTGTGTGTGTGTGTGTGTGTGTGTGTATATATATATATGTGTGTGTGTGTGTGTGTGTGTATATATATATATGTATGTATATATATATATATATATATAATAAAATATTAGGGGTGCAACGATACACAAAATTCACGGTTCGGTTCGATACTTTGGTGTCACGGTTCGATATTTTTTCGATACAAAAAAAAATGTTCATGCCTTTTTAATTTGTCATTTATTAAAATTATAAATATATATTTTAACTCAAAAGTACAGTTTTTAAATTTAACCCTAACCCTTGTGCGTGTTTTTTATTTTGACAGCGAATGCGCACCTGCGGACCACTTATGTGCAGCCCTGGTTATTTAGCTCGTCATATTGCAGCCACAGAAATTCTTTTGTCCATGAAACCATAAAGCTGCACTTTCTTTTTGCCTTATAGTCTGATTTGTCATAACTTCTCCGTTTTGTGGTAAGCTTTTCTTTGGCTGTCACTTCTTCACCCTGACCTGTCTTATTTGGCTCAGAAAAACTGAAATATAAATCCTGCTGCTTTTACACACGCACTCACATAAGCTCAGCGATTCTCTGCGCGATCAACCTCTCACAAGTTTAAGCTTGCTGCGGGAGATTTCACTTGTCATGTTTGCATAGTAAGCTAATGATTAATAAGACGATGTCAGAGGAATTGGTGCACAAATTATCATCACTCACAGATCAGTGCTGTCGCTCTCTATACACAGTTCGCACGATTGCAAAGTGAAAGCAAAAAAACAAGCGCAAATTCAAACGCGATTTTAATATGTCACATATTGACAGTGGCTCACCGATGCCAATGACATAATTACCCAGCTACATTTCTGAAAGAATGCAAAAGCATTGACATATTTTTCCTTCCTACAATAGCCCGACGGGCAGGGAAGAGATAGATTTTGGTAGCCCGACTGAAAAAATCGCTAGCTCCAGGACGTCGGGCTAGCGATATTGCAAGCCCTGTATCTGATTGAGGAATCACTCATCTTTGGAAAAGAGAGTTTATTACAGAGAAATGGCTCTTTCCAAAATAAAAGCTATACTATCCGCTTCTTCTGGGCTATATTCTCAGCAGCATAAGGAGAATCATGTGCTAACAGCTGTCTAAATGACTCGGCTAAAGTTAGTAGCATGCTTGTTGTTTTTGTCTTTGCACTAGGATGATGTCGGCGTAAATGTGCAGTCATATTCGTTGTGTTCCCACTAGTGCTTTCAGGTTAATCTTGTTGAAATGACCTTAACGCCACAACACGGCAAATCTCCGTTAACGAGCTACCGCCGATCGCTCCGTGCATGGGGCTACACGGCAAACACGTTAACGAGCTAACTGCGCTAACACACTAGTTCCCACCAATGTAATTGAGCATTGCATGGCACATCCAACATACTGTTTTACTTTAGTCCATGACTCGCTTACCTTCACGGTCATACGTCACATGAAAACCAAAATAATTCCAAACGCCAGATCTATGGAGTCATGTTGCAAGTAGAGCTTAACTTCTGTCTCGCTAGCTTGCCCTGCGCTCTTCCTTCTGACGATGCTGTCTGTGTTGAGCGCTCAGTGGATCTGCGCTCGACAGTGCAGCCTAGGCGGAGTAGTCAAACGCAGATTCACTGAGCGCTCAACACAGACAGCATCGTCAGAAGGAAAGTTGATAAAATAAATTACAAATGTTGTATTGTTCGATACATATGCGTACCGAACCGAAAGCACTGTATCGAACGGTTCAATATCGATACGAATATCGTTGCACCCCTAAAATATATATATATATATATATATATATATTTTTTTTTTTTTAAGGGCATTTATATGTATATATATGTGTGTATATATATGTATGTATGTGTGTGTGTGTGTGTGTATATGTATATAAATGCTATTTTAATATACTTTTTTTACTACAGGTCCAGTGTTAACTATGCCACATCAGGTATACTCAGGGTGTTCTTTAGCCTCCTCCTTTACTGCTTGACATTCATGTTAGCAATTTTTGCGTATCTTTGAATACTTGCAGAGCTTTTGATGACACAAAAATGTATGCAAAAGCCTTAATAAGTAAGTAGAAAAGTGTTGTACAGCATATATCTTTCATAACTTTTAAATATTGAATCCACCTGTCTGAATCTATTTTGGTTCAGCTGTAATCCACACAGGATCAAAAGTGCATACAGGCTTGATAGTGGTGCGCAAGGTTATACAGTATGTTTTAACTGCACAAGGTCTGTTAACTTCTCATATGCAATCCTGCTTGATTACAGTTGGTAGCTTGTTGACAGCACTCATTGGATTGACACATACTGAGAACAATGGGAAAGCCCAAAGACCTCAGTGAAGATCTAAGAAGTGAACATTTACACAAGTTGAGTAGGTCAGATTCCAAGATCATCAGTTCAAACAATTGTGTTTAAAAAAGTATGTAAAATTTTAAATGTATTGAACATTTCAAGATAAACATCACAAAGTGCTTCACAACAAAATTCTAGAACATAAAAACAAAAGTTAACAAGTATTAGTTGCTATTTGAAAGAGACAATGCACTTATTCGATGTGTCACCACTTTGCTGAGGTCTGGGAAAAGACCCAAAATGTTACCCTCAGATGGGTGGAAATTGGTTTGGATGTTCAGAAACAACCCAGTAACCACCAAGGCTCAAGCCTGACATGAACTGGAAACTGCTGGAACATCAGTGTCACTGTCCACAGTGACACTGATGTTCCACTGATGTTTTACATCGCCATGGACTGAGAGGGTGCCAACCAAGAAAGAAGCCCCTGCTCCAAAATCGACCCCTTCAAGCTTGACTAAAATTTGCAGCTGCCCACATGGACGAGACAATGAAAAGGTTTTATGGTCAGATAATGACAAGAGATATGCCCGCTGGAGTAAAAGTGAGGCTTTCAAAACTAAGAACACTGTACTGTCATGTATGGTGGCAGTAGTATCATGCTCTGGGTCTGTTTTGCTACCAGTGGTACTGGCAGATTGCTCAACCTCCAAATAGCTAGTCAGTAAAACTTGGACACAACTGTGTATTTCAACAGGAAAATGATACCACAAACTAATCAAAACAGGTTTTGGAAAGGAAAAATAAGCTAACATTAAGCTTCTGGAAAAAGCCTTCCCAAAGCCTGACCTCAACCCTATTGAAAGTTTGTATTCTACATTTAAAAGCCTGGTCTATGCCAGGAAACCAACGATTTTAAATGAACCCTTTGAATTCTGCCAAGAAAACATATGCCCAAAGCTTGTTGATGACTACCAAAAGCATCTGGTCCAGGTGCAACTTGCTAGAAACATTTAATCAATCAAGAGGAGTTTATGTGAGTATCTGAGCAAACCTCTGATCATCATACTCTTGAGTTCAGCTTCAGCTCACATGAATACATGAAAACATACTCATAGCATGTTTCTTTTTTTTTTTTTTATTAATTCTGTCTCTGCCTTTCACTGGTTTTCTTGTTGCCCACTGTGTTTTTGGTAACAGATGGCTTCTGCAAGCATCTCTGTGTCATTGGTTTAGTGGCCTGGTTTCTTTTAGAGTGATTATGTAACTCTAACCTCATCGCCCCTCTCCTGTCTTTTCCCCTCTCTTGCCCTCTTACACTGTCCTTTTACATAACAATGTATGCACAGCAGTACCTTATTCTGGTTGAATTTTTCCCCAGTGAACAGAAGAATTATATAGAGTTACTGAATTTTAATATTAATCTGATCTGAACTGCCACTGTTTTGGTTCTGCCAATAGGACTTTAGGAATTGAAAATAGGAACACAATGCATCTCTATATTACTGGAGTGGATCATTGCACTTTTTGTCATGTCCTACTCATAGCATAGTTCAAACTGAGAACCTCTCACCTCATTTGTATTTTCTCATTCCTGACTACCTGACAGTTGCAGTGTGATTTCAGTTTTGGTTCATCTTTGTGTGTGTGGGTGTGTGTGCGTTTTAGGAGGGGAGCACGGTGGGGGGAGTCTAAGTTATTAAAATGATAATTGTATATTTTGGAGAACAGTCCAGTAACAGACTTGTGACACTGCCAAGAAGTATAAGGACCAAGAAGTCCTTATACTTCATGCAGCAAGCCAACAATAAGCCTTAGGAACTGTAGGGTTTTCAGTGGCATCTAGGGTGCATATGAACATTAAAAAAGTTATACCTTTCTAATGCATTTGTATCATATGCACCATCAGGGATTGTAGCATCTAGTCCTTTTACTGAATCAGAATAAAGTAATTACTTCCCTTATTGAAGGCAATAATGGAAAAGGGAAAATATATACACAAGTGACCTCATGCATATATTTTTTTTATGAGTTGATTTCAAGCTAAATTGAAGTTTCAGCTGTCTGAGTAAGTGAAATCAGACTTTCAGATTTACTGGCTCTTTCACAGGAAATCCTGCATTGAGTTACTGTCCATAACTCAGAAAGGAAATACTATCTGCGGAAGCAAAGTGGAAATTTTAAAGTTGAAAGTAACGTTCTTTTGACTCATACAGTTTTTACAGAAAGAGTACTGTAGACTTTGTCTCTGTCACTCCTTCAGACGATGATCAAAATGGTCAGCATTAATGTTTTCAAAAAGCAAAATGTTTCTTTATCCTTCATTGGAGCATGTGATCTTTTAAAACAAACTTATAAAATATACTTGGATTTTTTTTTTTTTTTTTAGACAGAGCTGCACTTTTTTATAGTTTACTTGTCATTCTTTAAGCTATGATAAGTTCAGCTGCAGAGTTTTCATATTTAAAAAGAAAAGCCATATGAGAAAATGATATTGGTCTCCCAACTCAATAGTGAAAAACCATATTATCCAGCAGGTTGGACTATACTTTTAAAAAACTTGATGGCTCATTTGAAAAGTTACAATATTGTTTGTTTGTTTTTCAGACTAGGCTAAAGTGCATATCCTCAGTTTTAGGCTGGTTGCCCTTTTTCACCACTGAAAGAACTGTTTGAGGGGAAATGGCCATTTATACACATGTTATCCAAGTTGCAAAAATCCAAAATCAGTTGGACAGTTGACCAATAAATGTTTAACGGAAAGTTGGTTTCTGACTAAACGCCTTCTTTAGTCTTGGTCTCTGAGTCACTTGGATGAGTGACAAAAAGTTTCTCCCACTGAAAACGCTACATCCAGATGAAAAGAATCAACTTTTTGGATTTCCTTACCTGGATCCTCGATCATGCATCAAAACTTTTTGACTAAGAGTTAAGATCTGGCATTTAAACTCAAATAGAGCAGGCTGTTTGTATGAAGAGCACATACAACTGAAGATTTAAAAATGAACAAACTTGGTCAGAGTTCTCAATAATAGCTGTGTTGCATCAATTCAGAAGAAACTAGCTGTGAATAGAAAAACAAAGTAGAAAAAGAAAGGAAATAACAAACAAGCAGGTATGCAAGAAGCGCAATTCTGCTGAAAAACGCACGTTATGACTGATTCTCTGGATGTAGGCGTTGATGTTTTGTGGTCAAAACTGAAGAGAAGACATGACAATAATCTGCAAAGGATTCACTACAAGATGCTTCCCATAAGCCTCACAAAACAGGTCTGGTTACGGTTAAATGAATGTAAAGCTTAAGCTGTTGTGGCTCTAAATAAAACCTGTCCACTGGTATTTATTTGTTTTTTGTTTGGGGTTTTTTGCTGAATAAAGCAATAGGCCAACAGAGAGGTAGACAGAAACATCCTGCAGACTCAGATTTGGCCAAAAAAGCAAAAGGTCACTGGACAAGATTTCATCATTTTGGCGATTGGCTGAGTCTTTTATCTGATCTCAGTCCTACTGGGCATGTGTTTCACTACCCAAAGACTGCATATGAAATACCAAAAGCAAGAGTTTAAGTGAAGCAGTAAAGACTTGGAGGGCATCATCCTCAAGGGAGATAAAAAAAAAAAAAAAAACCAAGACTGATAAAGTTTAGAATGATAACCTTTATTAAAATTGAGATTAAGCATCTATTTTTCAATAGCGTTCTAGGCTGATATAGGCAGCATTAACCTAGCATGTTTTTCAAAGCCGAGCGTGTATTTGAACAGAACGTCATGGTTCATTGATTCAGTGGTTTTGTTTAACTTCATGCGTAAGTGTCTAAACACCTTTGAACCTTTAATCTCTGAGCCCAATGTGTGAAAAAGGTTACAGTTTTGTTTCTGCAGGGAATTCAGAAAATGAACAAAACATCCACTGGAGAATTTCACCACAGTCACCGCAGTACACATCTCCTATCACAGCTCTCCTAAACGTAGCCATAATGTTTCCTCGGTTTCTGACCTACCAGTAAAAGCATAGCAACTCACACCGAGCAGACCTTTGCATGGCCACTTGAAACAGCTGAATAGGTACAAGATGTGGTAATTAACCTGACAATTGCCTTCTCTGTGCTGCATGAATACTAACCCTGTGTTTGTATTTGTTCAACCACTATGCGCACACTACTCACTGCACGCAGCAGCTGGATAACAACCAGCCTGAGAAGTTGGTGGAGGACCAAAAGAGGGTAGGTACTTTTTAAGAGCATGGTAACCTAACTGAAAACCCCAACACTAGACAGATTCATACTGATATTTACATGTAAAGCAGTCATGCATATAGAATGAAAAATTCCCACTTTGTGATCTGATTCTTTTTGCCTTCTAGGGTTATGAGAACTCTTCTTTTAGTGTTTTAAGTAACAGCCAAGTGATCAGTCATGGTGATTGTGTAACTGATGAAGGAAAACATGTTTTTCCTCTGCATTCTCTCTCTAATGGTGTTTATGACAAAGCAGAGACTTTACAGAGCCTCAGGCATGTCTGTGTCTAATCAGTATTTTTAGAGGCCGCCACTGATGGGTTCATCAATATATAGGACTAATCTCCTAGAGAAAAACATTTTTCACATAGGTTTAATCACTGACCATTCATCCTATCATTAAATATGTGTAACAAGATATCCTGACTCCTGGCATCTTGCATGTAGTTATTACCAAATAAGCAGTGAAGGTTTTATTACCTCCAAAGGCCTTTCATATCCTAGAGTTATTGAATGTCTTTGAATGTCACAGAGAAACTCCTGTTTTACTTTTTGGAAGAATTTTTCAACAGCAAAAATGTTGAAGTAAAAAATAGTAGAGGTAAAACTTACAGGGGGACGAAGATGGATGAAACTTATTTTAGCGCAAAATTTGGATCTTTTTCATTTCCCAATAACCATCGAAATTTAATATTGATTTAGATAATGCTTCAAAAAGTTTGTGCCTGCTGCTTAATAGTGGCGAGTGGCAAGACTTTGTTATAGAGTTGCTTTGTATTGACAGTTTAGATAACCTCCTGTTCAAAATGCCATAAGGGTTTGGCTCATGCCTCACGACTCTAGAGATCAGGGAATAATTTTCTGACTCCATCTGATTGTGCTTTGCCGTTAAGCACGATGCATACCATTGATTAACCTCCAACCAATGAACAATGAGAATAGTGTTCCCTGCACCTCCTACATAAAGTAATCCTGACCTCTGGAGCATAACTATGGCAGCGGAGCTTACATAACTCCTCCGTCGTCTATCAAGGACCACCCACAGTTGATGATTTGCACATAATTGCACACAAACACAAAAAAAAATCCTTCTCTTTCATTTCCTTCACTTTATCCCATGGGAGGTCTGTCAGGTAGCTATGGGCTGCGGTTTCCATGACAACGCCAAAGTCGTGCTGCTGACTGCTCGACAGAGGATGAGTCACAGTGTGGGAGGGCTGGCCCCAGGTCTGTCTAAGTGAAAATCAGGACCTCACATTGTCACTACACAGAGTCACTGCTGCGATGAAACCCATAACAATATTGTAATGTTGGCGGTAAATATCAGAAAGTTTATCCTATACCTAAAAGTTTGTCCAGCACGGAATTTTAGGAATTTTTCTTTTATTAGAGATTTAATTTACTCTTTATTTAACTTGTCTTTAGTCTGTATTACTCTGAGGCTGCGTTTTCTTGCAGTCTTCACAGAGAAAAGAAATGTACAATGCATCATTAATGATGCACGTTATCCCGTTACACAAGCTGTTCTTTATTTCTCTCTCTCCCGCCACAGACATCACATCATTACGTCCTTCTCTGTCTTCTCTTGCAGGGCGAGGTGCTGAGACAGATTCTGGTGAATCGTTACTATGGCAACTTCCATAGGAGTGGTGGGCGGAGGGACAGCCTGACGTCATTTAGCAATGGCCCCCTCGGTCAGGTTGGACCGGGCAAAAGCCAATCAGGTGGGACGCAACGACGATTGTTACTCATCTCTGACAACCAGCATAGAAGTTTGTTGTTCATTCTTTTCAGTGGTGTTTTCTTCCTGCATGAAAGGCCAAGGAAACCCATCTTTCAGTATCTCTAATAGACCTGGTGTCTGTGTGAAGCATTTACCAAACGCATGCTGCTGAAGAGGAGGGGGATTGTGCTGCCAAACATGACTACAACTACTATTATTTAAGATCAAAGTCTAGATGAACCTTTTGCATTTTTTTCCCCTGCCTCTGAAGTTGTAGTGTGGCAAACCTCTATTGGGGTTGTTATATAAGGATGGGGCTTTATCTGTCTGGCCTTGAGCTGGTTATCAGCTCCTGAGTCAGGCTGTGAACTGCCCTTTGAGCATGCAGAGCAAAATATTCTTATCACTACCTGATAACATTGCTACTTTTTTATTATCTGCAGTCAAAATACTAAAGCAATGTGTGTATTTTCTTCTGTTTTTTGAGCGATTGGTTGATTTTTGCCATGTTTGATGTAAGACATTTTATCATAATATAGATTCGGGGGACACACGGACACTGTGCTGGTGTCGGTACAATGTACTGTGAGTCTGTTAACCTAATAATCTGAACACTTTCTATCTGCTGTGGCAAGAATGCTACTGAACAATAATAATAATAGACAAAAGAGGACACAAAATATCAACAGAAAATAAATGCAATTAAGATATTAAAAAAGAAAAAAGAAAAAAAAGGGCAATAACAGTAAAAACCACAAAAAACCAACTGTTTTGACAAGTGATTTAAAGGACATCACTGATTCACTAAGCCTTGTGATAAGTAGCTCAGATGTTTGTACAAAAGCTCTTTCAACAGGAGTCAAGAACAGAGATGATTAAAGTTGTACCCAGGTCTCCATCTTTCCCTTTTGTGCCAACATTTTGGCAAACTTCCAGTCAGCAGGAAGTAAACCCATCCCCTCCATGATCCACTTTTTACTGTTGCTAGGTGACAAGCTGCTACTTCCTGTGAAAACAGACTTTGCACCTGTTGCAGAAACAAGAGCCACACTGAGATTCCATATGTAGCCTGAAGCTTGGGCCTCAAGGGGGGATGTACAGGCAAAGGCTTGTACAATGAATCACACCACTGGACAGTTGCACTGCACAGGTGGTTAGTAAAGGATTGATAGCACGGCATGTTTGGGACCTGTTTAAGTTCATCTTTTTGGACTCTTTAACAAAGAAAAAAGTTTGTATATTTTGCAGTGAAAAACTAAGTACACCCCATGATTCAGTAACTTTTACCACCTTTAGCAGCAATAACTCAGTTCATTGAGATTCATGGGTGCTTGTTTTTGCACAGCTCTCTCAAGATCACATCACAGCATTTCACTCTGGTTGAGGTCTGGACTTTGATTGCTGTGCTTTGGGGTCAATATCCTGTTGCATGACCTAGTTTCAGCCAAGCTTTAGGTGTCTAAGCGATGGCCTTGTATTTGACTAACTTAGTGACTGCAACGTGCCCGGGTCCTCTATCTACAAAACAAGCCCAAATCATCACCCCTCCACCACCATGCTGATAGTTAGTGTTTGTGTGGTTGATTGTGCTGACATGCTGTGTTTGGTTTTCTCCAAATTTGACACTTCGCATTATTACCAGACATCTCCACTTTGGCATTATTGCCAAAGTGGAATGGCATCATTATCTGTCCAAAGGCCATTATTAAAGAAGTTATGGTTTGCTCAGATGTAAACCTAAACCATGCTGCCTTGTTATTTTTAAATAAAAGAGGGTTTTTCCCGGCATCTTTTCTTCTTCTCTTCAAAAAAGGATCTTTCTTCAGTCTTTTTCTGCTTATACTGTCGTGAACTTTAACACTTAACATATTAACTGAGGTCTGCAGAGTCTGCGATGTAGCTTGGCATGAATTTGGAATATCCACGACTGGGAAGATTGTGCCATTGTGTTTACACACACCTGTATATGCCAGACTAGCAAACTGCTAAAACCTCTGATTTGACAGTGGTGGTCACACTTTCTGATGACTCACAGCATTATTAAAGCAACAAAAAGTTTTGAGCACATTATATTTCTTATTTAATTTTAACTGTGTATGTATACTGTTGGGTCCCTGAATATTTGGAAAACAGCACATTTTTTAGAGCTTTGTCTCTGTAAACAACCACAGGTTATGTGATGGAAGTGAAGACTTTCACCTTAAAGGGATTTAACCAAAATATGGCATCAACTTAATAGAAATTATATAGTCCTCCATTTTCAACTGTCAAAAGTAATTTGACAGTTGACTCACAAACAGATTCGTGGCCAGGTTGAGCCATGTTCCCTCATTATTCCATAATGAGGGAACATGGCTCCGTATAAAAGCAGAGTTGATTCCAAGTCTTGAAATTGAATTTGGTAGTGTCTTTGGTGTGAAGTCCAAAGACACATTGATGCAAATGGAGAAGCCATCGTTAGGTTAAAAAAGCTAAATAAACCCATCAAAGAGAGAGGAAATCATTTTGTGATGACCAAATCACCAATATGCAACACCAAAAGATTTAAAGGACCACTGAAGACAAAGAAAACCAATGACTGGAGAATTATTGCTTGGTTAAGAAAAAACATCTAGCCACTAGCTACATGAGGAATACTCTCACAGAGCTGCATGCTGAGTGAACGTCCTTACACACAGGCAGGTTGTCAAAATCCACAATCAGGAGTCTTCTTCGTGAATGGCAATACAGTAAGTTGCAAACTACTGATTACACTTAAGAACAGGAAGGCCAGAACGCATGTAAAATTGCATTGTTTGTTCATGAAGCACACCACATGATCTCTCAAATATTGTGTGGGCAGCGTCAGAGAATGAGTATCTATGGCTGCAAGTACAGTAAGTTCACCAGTGTTTTAGGCAAAGAAATAAGATGTTCTTCAGTGGCCAAGTCAGTCACCTGATGTCCACCCAACAGAGCGTCTCTTCACTTACTGATGGCAGAAAAAACCCTAAACAAGCAGCAACTGAAGTCATTGACTTCCTTTGATTTCCATTAAAGTATTAAAAACCAAAACTGAAAATTTATTTAAATTCACACAAGACTGCAATTACTGAACAAATACTACAATACGTCAACACTGCAACTCACTTGCATATTAATTGTTTGATTTAAAGCGCACTGTACTGGTGTAAAGATGAAAAGAAAAAGAAAAAAGTCCAAATACTTAACCTCACTATATGTTTTAATTGGACTATAAATTTACTAAGAGCAAAGTAGTGTTTCTCTGTTATTATCTCCAGATGATTTAATAAGCTGTTAAATGGTTATAGTTGTAGTTCCCATGTATTTGCAGGAAATTTTCCAAAATAAACCAGATTAGAATGAAAAATGAACGCCACATGTCTGATATAGCCTGTTCTGAATTGTCCCATTGCCTCATCTCGGTCTTTAGGTGGATTAGGGGGACATGGGGGCCTGAGTCGTGGGGAAATGAGCCTGGCAGAGGTACAGTGTCATCTGGACAAAGAAGGAGCCTCTGACCTGGTTATTGACCTCATCATGAACACCACGAGCGACCGAGTCTTCCAAGAAAGCATCCTCTTAGCTATTGCACTACTGGAGGGTGGAAACACCACCATCCAGGTCAGTTAACCAAACATTTCAACCTTAAGAATATGGACTTGTGTCTGTTGTCTACTGCGAAACAACTGATTTGTGTATAAATCTGCATCTCACTTTAAAAAATTATACACTTTAAATATGATCTGCTCCAATACGATCAGTGTAAAGAGCACTGTGTAATTGAGGGAATTTTTCATCACTAGACAATCTTCAGTAAGTGGGTCAGTGTGCCACCATAGCTGCACATGTACATTACTGTGGCACCTCCCCCTCACGTCTAGCCCTATATAACTTAGCTGGGAGACCAGACCAGCTGCTAATAATGTCAATAGTAGACCTAAAGTAGACTTTGGATCAAAAATGTTCATGTGTTTCTGTTTTTTCATTTTAGAAATTCTTAGGTGTGTATTGGGTAGTTTAAATAAACTCTCCTCCTTTCGGGTTTAGCCCGAGCTGCTCTGTTTCCCCCACCGTCCATTCTTCCTATGTCTGTTGTTCTGTCAGTGGATCCCCATTTTTCTGTTTGTGTGTCCGTCTACGTTGTGTAAGCAAGGAGCTTGCATAATCAGATTAGAGGAAGCCACTGTTTCAGAGATAATGCATTGGCTTCCCACGGCTGCTGCAGAGCCACATCACGTGATCCGTCTGTGTTACATAAGGTCTGTGTGAATGAACAATGAGGAATGTCTCAGCCTTCAAAACATTCCAGCCTCGCTCCCTTGCGTTCTCTTGCTGGCCCAAACTGGGTCACGCTGGGCCTCCGGAACTGGGGCAGTGGGGAGAGAGGGCGGAGGGATGAGGAAACACAGAGCGGACTGAGGAGAAACTGGAGCTCCTCTTACCCTCGCATTCTTAAGTTTGTTCTGGAAAGGGAGATTTATTTGCAGGGAAAGCTATCCTGCAGTGCTAGAACTGCACCATACAGTGCAAATATTTATGTTCTTTTACTTACTGGATGGCTTATAAAGGAAGCCTGAGATAAAAGCCTCGTTTCATCTCTATAAATACAACAATGATGATTGTGACTGACAGCTTAAAGCTTGAATTTGAGATCAGGCGTTTCTTTTGTTCTCTCTCGTCTCTTCAAGAAAGCACGCCATGGGAAATATAAGTGGGGTTGTGTGACTGTCGTGCTGAGCTGAGCACCTGTTGGATCTTGGGTGTCTTGTACTCACGTAACACCGTTAACTATTTACTCATGGCCTACATAGTGCACAGAAATAAACCACACAGAATAACCCAGCTGCATGCTCAGTTAAGTCACTTACACATGCAGGCTGTTTGCTGTCATGCAAGGCTAATGCACGGATCCACTAGAGGTTATATTTCACATTCAGGCTCTTGCACTCCTTTGCTCCTATATTTCAGTCACATAGCGGCTTTTTATCTTTCTTTTTTCTTTTTTTTTTCTTGCTACAGCTATGAGAGATCTCAGACAGCTGTAAATTCTGTTGTTACATGACAACTTTTAACATTTTACTCGTCAGCCATCTGGCTTCTAACTGCATGGTGTGCTGCTTCGTTTCCCTCCAAAGCCCTTGATGTGCAGGTGTGCTAAACCAGAGTAGTCAGTCTAAAAAAAGGAAAAAATGTGAATGCAGAGGTGGCGAATTTAAAGGAAGAAGGAAGAAACTGAGGAACGGGGAAAAGGTCTCGAAAGAGCGTAGAGTAGAGAGGAGCAGCAGCAGTTCCATTTGGTTTACATGTGGCGCTGCCTGACATGAGAGGGAGGGTGAAAGGAAAAGGGAGCGCGAGTATAAATAGCTGTTACATAACATCCCTTTGTTGATGCCAAGTGGCGGAACGGAAGGAGAGAAGGGAAAGCGCTATGACCTTGTTTTTCAGTGTTGTCCGCCCCCACCCCGTCCTGCTCTTCTCTGTCTCTTTCCACTTAGGGTTTGCCTCCATAGATACAGACAGGCTCTGTGTTTACCCAACACTGCAGGGGCCCGTGACATCTTCGTCCCTCTCATCTATCCTCCTTCGTTACTCGTTACTATCACCGTGTTCTCTCCTTGCCTTGACCACCATGTGTTACTTCATCCGTAACGTCATCTCTCCATTATGCCAGTCTTCCTCCTGCTTTTCAAGCGCCATCAAAACACAGATGGTGTCTTGATACAGCAGCACAGATTTCGTAAACCAATGTGTGAGGACTGTCGTCCAAATGCTACACAATGTAACAACGTGGTTAGATGTGAAAGTACAGGTTTTCACTTCTGATTGTTGTCACATACGTTTTCTGAAGAAATCAGAAGAGGAAAGCTTTGCTGTGGTGTTTTTCTTTACTGTGGTGTCCCTTACTTGTGCGCACGTCCTTGTTTCAGTGAGTCACTCAATTTGGTTCAGTTCCTAAGAACTGGTGTTTAAAAAAAACAAAACAAATACTCAGTTAGCTCTCAGGTGAAAAAGAAATGATGCTGGGAAAAAGAAAAGAACGCTCTGGCATGTCCCAGTACATTCACCTCCACTGTCGCTATTGCAGCGAATGGCAATAACTCAGTTTAACCTGATTCACCTTATCAAATACTGTAACTCAGCACTGGTGCTAGTCTTGCTAGGCCTGAATGTAAATGACTAAACATAGTATCTCCAACATAGGATATTTTACTTGAATGACAGGCTGTGAAAATGATTGATGATTACATAAGGATAAAGCTGGCATTCGCAGAGTTTAGGAGAGAATACTGTATTGCAGAGCATGTGTGATATGTGGGTGTGTCCTCTCTGAACTGGCATGTGCCTATGGCGGAGACAGCTGACCCACTTTTGTGAGTGTAAAAGTCAGTAGGCGTATTAGCGTATGTGCTTTCCAGCCTGCGTGTGCTGGTACTGTACGAGCATGTGTGTGTGTGTGTGTGTGTGTCTGTTTGAGTTATGTAATGGTAGGGGTGAGAGAGTGCTGGTGAGTGCTCTCCTGTGTTTGCTCTGGTTTAATCACTGTGTGTTATCCTACCACCACTCCTCATGCCTCACCCTTTGCACCCTGCCTTCCTCCCCCCTCCCTCCCCTACCCGCCCTGCAGGCCCACGCTTTAGCCGGCTGATGGAGGGCAGTTATATGAACAAAAAAAGACGGACAGGCATGACCATTACTGTCCCCTCAACCCTTCCCTCCTCAGGCATGCTGTGATGTGTGAGCAGCGAGTGGGCTGCCAGTGTTGTAGCTAATCCCCGTCTCTGTACTCCTCACTTTGTCATCAACTTGTTTATTGCACGATGGCCTTGGTTGGTAGGTCTCCCCTCCCCACGCTGCTGTCTCCTTGTTCCTAAGTTGGCAGAGTGGGTACGTGCAGGAGTGCTGCTGCTCAGTGGTGGAGGGCCAGGGTGGGGCACGAGGCTCGAGAATCTGCTTTGGGGCACAGTCACACAGTTATGTCATTGTTTCTTTAAAGGAAACTAGGCTGTAAAACCGGCGTATCCCTTCATTGAGTCATTAATAAGCCAGATAAATTCTCACTTTGGCTCCTTAATTGGTTTGTCACTATTTTTACTTTTGAATGAAAAATTTAGCACACGAGCCTATTAAAAATTAAATTGCATCGCATGCAACCGCCACAGTACAAACACATTTAAAACAATGTCCTCGGAGGAGCAGAAACAAAGCTTGCTTTGTCTATTTTTGCTTAACATTTTCCATGTGACTATCATTTACTGTATTTGTTTTCTTAACTAGCCCAGTTCTACATCTAACCTGAAAAGACCATATGGTTATGTAACAAACTTTGAGAGCTGGCCTAGATACCACATCTGATAAGATTTTCTCCCTCCCTATCACTCGCTTTTGTTTCCCCTCTCTCGATCATAGGTTCTTTCCCCTCCTTTTTGCCCCTTTTTTCCCACTTCTTGGTATCTATCTTTTGCCTCAAGCTTTTTTTTTCTCTCACAACTTCCCACCATCTCCATTTCTGTATCTGTGTAAGTAGGCCAGGCTTCTCCCTTTCATGTAATTTTTTTTCACCCTTTTAGTGTGGCAAAGCTGCTTTGGCTCGTCGAAGCCGTTCCATAGACTGTGCTGCTAACAGCTCTTACATAATCAAAACAACAGACCTGTGGGTTGGGACACAGTGTATACATCGGGCATGGAAGTGTCCTAATTCTGTGTGACCTCATTCCACAGCCATAGCTGCAGCGATTAAATCCTCACATCACTGTAAAATTAGACCTGCTTCATTAGAGTTTATAATATTTTTTGAATAAAGATTGGTTTTCCTATAAAGAAGAGTTTTCTGATATAAAGTAACGATTTGTTGTTTGTTTTTTTTACTGTAAGCCGAGACAGTGTGCTAATTTGTTAAAAAAAAAAAGTTTGACCGTTTATTTGTTTTCTTTCTTTCTATTTTATCTCTTAAATTTTCTACAATTTTTTTTTATTAGCTTGTTTTGTTTAACCATTACACCAAAAGATATTAAATTTTCCCGTGGTATAACCTCCATACTATATACAATGAGGGAAAAAACTCTTTGATCCACTGCTGAATTTTTTTTATGGTCGTTTTAATAAAGAGAGATGAAACCTCAACCAAAAATCAAGCAAACCACATACACATACATAGAAGTTACAAATATATTTGCATGTCATTGATCGAAGTAAGTATTTCATCCCCGATAACCAAGCCAGAATTCCGACTCCCACAGATTACAGCCAATCAATTACAGATGCTCCTGATCTCAACTCTATATGTGTGTAAAGCACACCTGTCCAGAGAATCACTTTCTTCCATTTCAACCTCTCAACAATCATGGGCGTGTCCAAAGAGCTTTCAGAGGATGTCAGGGGCAAGACTGATCTGAGCAAAGCTAGAATGGGCTACAAGACCATCAGCAATAAGTTGGGAGAAAGTGGCAACTGTTGGTGAGATTATTGGGAAATAGAAGTGATAATCAGTTGCCCTCGGTCTGGAGCTCCATTCAAGATATTTCCTCGTGGGGGGAGGATGATCAAGAGACAAGTACATGGGAGGAGCATTTTAATGATCTGAAGGCAGTTGGGGCCACAGTCACCAAGAACCCCATTAGTAACACACTACACCATAATGGACTGAAGTCTTGTAGCGTCTGCAAGGTTAAGAAGGCACATTTACAGGCCCACCTTCAGTTTGCCAGTGAACATCTAATCTTAATGACATAAGGTTTGGGAGAAAGTGCTGTTGCTTTGGCATTAACTGGACCTGCCATGTTTAGAGGAATGAAATGCTGGGTATCACCCAAAGAACACCATCCCCACAAGCATGGAGGTCGAAATATTATGCTTTGGGGTTGTTTTTCTGCTAAGGGTACAGGAGGACTTCACCACATGAGGGGCCAGTGGACGGGGCCATGTGTCATAAAATCTTGGACAGGAACCTCCTTCTCTCAGCCACAACACTGAAGATGGGTTGTGGATGGCTCATCCAGCATGACAAATATACCCCAAATATGCCAAGGCAACAAAGTAGTGTCTAAAGTAGAAGCACATTAAGGATAATGAGTGGCCTAGCCTATCTTCAGACCTCAGCCCTGTAGAAAATCAGTGCAGACAGCTCAAGCTTTGAGTTCTCAAGCAACAGCCAAAAAAACCTAAGGGTTTTAGAGAGTTTCTGTAAAGAGGAGTGGGCCAAAGGTGTGCAAACCTGGTGACCAAGTAAAACAATCATCTTGGCGTTGTGCTTGCCAACAAGGGTTTCTCCACCAACTGCTAAGTCGTGTTTTGCATTGGGCTCAAATGTGTTTTTTCTGGATTTTTGGTTGATATTCTAACTCCATTAAAACTACCATAAAAATCAGAAACTGTTCATTTCTTTGTATGTGAGCAAACTTACAAATTCAGCGGGCGATCAAATAATTATTTCCCCACTATATATGATAATCTTATCAGCATAGTAGCAGATTGCTTTTCTGTTGATCAACTGCTCTTATTCCGGTTCTTCATATTGCAGGTGAGCGTCAACACATTCAGCAAAGAATCTGACACCACTGAATGTTCGTTTCCATTTTACAGTGATACAGCATGTACCGTGGTTTTGGAATAATTCCAGTTTGCTCTTCTTTCTCTGTGTCTCCAGCGCTCATTCTTTTGCCGTCTGACAGAAGACAAAAAATCAGAAAAGTTCTTCCGTGTCTTTTATGACCGCATGAAGTCAGCCCAGCTCGAGATCAAAGCCACGGTGACAGTAAATACAAGCGACCTGGGAAACAGGAAAAGAGACGATGACAGCCAGGACAAAGAGCCCCCTGTTCGCAAAAAAGGTCAGAGGTCACCTGTAGGGTTGTTAACACTAAACAACGCCCAGTTTGAAAACTGCTGATTTCATGTTTATTTCTAAGTTTAAAATAGGACAAAAAATATTTGAAGGTTCTTTTAGTTGTGACTCAGTTTATAGTACGAGTTCTATGTCTCTATATAGCAAAAGACCCAGCTGTGGTGATGACAGAAGACGTGAAAGAGCAGCTATTAGAGGCCTCGTCTGCCACAAAGAAAGCCTTTAACTCTTATCGGCGAGAAGCTGACCCTGAGGACCACTTCACCTCAGCAGATGGTCAGCCCAGCACGGGGGACAAGAACCAGGATGAAGGAGAGATGAGTTTTGTGATTGTTATCATGCAGCCTATCCTTCGCTTTCTCCAGCTACTTTGTGAGAATCACAACCGTGACCTACAGGTGGGTCAGACTGAGCGTCGCAAATTTAGTTTTACAGATTTACTTTAGAGTGAGTCCAGTTTTACTTCCTTTTAATATTAAACTGAAGCCTTTAGAGTCCAGACACAATTTCCAATGGTTTTTATTACCAATGCCAATAGCTTTGTATGTCTTTGTAAAGTATCTTTATTTGCAGAGATATCAGGGCTTCAAGTTTCTTCTATTCAGAGAGCCTCGCATGTATTTGTTTTCCACTGAGCTTGTAAAGCAGAGATTTTCTGTTACTAAGCTCTTGAGTCTTGAGGATTCAGGCTCTGTTTAATCAGTTTTAGTTTCTACTGATGTATCTGCAGAGGATGTTGGTTCTTGGTAGCTCTTTGCGTCAAGGCTTGTTTAGAGACTTGAACAGTACCACTAATTGTACTTCCCTCCCCCAAGATCCTCCGAGATGTACAAAATGAGATTTTATCAACTGTTTACTCATATGCAGGTTTCTAAAAAGACTATTATTTTGATAGAATAATTGTATTTTCATGTATAGATATTTGCTACCTGCTTGTTAATATATGCCATGTTGTTATGTAAAAACAGACGTCCACTAGCATGCACGAGCTGTTCCTTGGACGTTTCACTCTTGAATTTGATGTTGTTTACATGCTGGTTAACTGCGTGAAACGTTCACTGTTTTTTTCCTAGAACTTCCTTCGTTGCCAAAACAACAAAAACAACTACAACCTTGTGTGTGAGACGCTTCAGTTTCTAGACTGTATCTGTGGCAGCACCACAGGCGGCCTCGGTCTGCTCGGACTCTACATCAATGAGAAGAATGTTGCTCTCATCAACCAAACACTGGAGAGTCTAACAGAGTACTGCCAAGGCCCTTGCCATGAAAACCAGGTACAAAAGACACTGAACGGTGAAGGAAGTTATAATTCCTTCACCACTATTTTTTTTTTAATACAGTTATTCCTTTCTCCCCCAGAATTGCATTGCCACTCATGAGTCCAATGGCATTGATATCATTATTGCCCTGATTCTTAATGACATTAACCCACTTGGGAAGAAGCGGATGGACCTGGTTTTAGAGCTCAAGGTAAGTTGAGCCAGATCTCACTTTTACTTTAAGACTAGAGTTTAAAAAATGAGGGGAAAAACGCTGTAGTTTCCTTTCACAGCAGTAACACCAATAGGCTTGACGTGAAAGAGCAGGAAATTCACCCGTCTGAGCTAGCTCTTCTGCATACCTGCCAAGAAAAATAGCAGCAGTCTATTTTCCTAGAGCACCAGGTTTTCCGTCTGCTTTACTTGGATGAAGAAACTGTAGTTCTTATCTTTTCCAATTCTGACTCTCAGAACAATGCATCTAAGCTGCTGCTCGCCATCATGGAAAGTCGTCATGACAGTGAGAATGCTGAGAGGATCTTGTACAATATGAGGCCTAAAGAGCTGGTGAGAACCTGTTGTTGTCCATCTTGTCATTGAGTCCTGAGCTGTTATTTCTACATCAAATGTAAAATCTACTCAGCTATAACCTTGTTTTTGTTAGTACATAACAACAAGAGCAAAGAGACAGATTCATTTGATGTTACCCTGTAAAAATACTAGGGTGTGTTATATATATATATGTGTATGTGTGTGTCTGCAGGTGGAAGTGATAAAGAAAGCCTATCTGCAGGGGGAGGTTGAGTTTGAAAACTCAAAGGAGGAGGAGGATAACGGAGAAGAAGAGGAACATGATGCTGCTTCACCACGAAATGTTGGACACAACATCTATATCTTAGCTCACCAGGTGTCTTATTTATCTCTTTTTGCAGAATCTGTATATGCTGTATCTTAGAAACATGCATTTTCCTTTTGTTGTCCCTTGTAACCAACTCACTTGCTACCTGTGTGTCCTTTATACAGTTGGCACGTCATAATAAAGAGCTGTCCTTGATGTTAAAGCCAGGAGTGTCTAGTGGAGAGGGGGATGAGGCCTTGGAGTTCTATGCCAATCACACTGCTCAGATAGAGGTCATAATGCATAACCCCTGTCACAGAATGTGAATCGGAACATGTTTTCTGTACATTACGTCAGAAATGGTCACAAATTGTGGGCTTCCCTCGGAGGTGACTGTGAGTCTCTCTCTGCAGATTGTGCGTCAGGACCGCACCATGGAGGAGATAGTTTTCCCTGTACCCAACATCTGTGAGTTCCTAACTTCAGAGTCAAAGCTCCGGGTGTACTACACCACAGAGAGAGATGAGCAAGGCAGCAAGATCAATGACTTCTTCCTTCGAGCAGAGGACCTCTTTAATGAGATGAACTGGCAGAAGAAACTCAGAGGTGAGTTTGTCTTCTCTGTGTGTGTGTGTGTGTGTGTGTGTGTGTGTGTGTGTGTGTGTGTGTGTGTGTGTGTGTGTGTGTGTGTGTGTGTGTGTGTGCGAACAACAGTCTATCAAGATGCTCCCCTGACTGTTTTGACGGAGAGTAACTACAGGTGGAGAAGGTGAGAGTCTGTGTACTAAAACAGGTACTGAAACATGTGGCAACATGCCCCTTTTGTTTTCTAATGGCAAGTACAACTTCCGTGCATTTTTTTTTTCTGGGAATACTGTGCTTCATGGATAGCTGAAAATTTCTGTGTGTAATTTGCATGCTCTGTTGGGTGTTTTACTTTCTTTTTTTTCCACAAACATGCAGGTCATGTGAAAGGGGAAACTCCAACTTAGCCGTAGTTATAAATGTGGGGTTTTTTTTATGTGTATTTAAGTGATAGACTGGTGGTGACCTCCCTCCTAAATGCAGGATAGAGCTCAATCCCTGCTAGCCCGAACAGGATAAGAGTGTTTGGAAAATGGATGAAAGGATGTGCATCAGCACCTTGATGGCAGGGCTAAATATGTCATCCTGTGTGCGCTCATGTTATGCATGTGCATGTTTCCACTGTCTAAAAGCGGACAGGGGTTTTCCACATTCTTTGAGCCATGAAACATTTATACAGTAACCTTATGAATCACAAGTGAGAGCGTGCTTACGCATGCACACAAACATACACACGCAGACCCACACCCACACTCATTCACACTTCTAATTCACGTACTTCATACCCACACAAACCCTTATTTTGTCTTTCACGTAAAGGAGGGGATGGACAGAGAAAAGTCCCTGCATCTGTTTTTTTTTTTTTCTTTTCCAATTAAACCTGAGTAGGCAAAATGTTGTGTTAAAAGGTCGAGGTGACATGTTTTGCATCTTGAACTTTTAAACCATTCATTTTGTTTTTGACAGCTACGCTTACTTCATATTTACATATCAAAGACACTGAAGCCGAACTTCCTCAGTTCTTCTTTTCAAACTTGCAGCTTGTTGATGCATAAACCAAATACTGAAATCAGCTGAACATGCTGGTCCCTTATATTTCATTTATTCTGCATAAGTTTTAAATATTCAAAGCTTCTCAAATATAAGAATTTACTTTTAGGTTATTTGAATTCAAACTGCTGAATTGGTATTTCAACATAAGCAACCCGCCAACTTCACTTTTGGCTTTTGGAGCAGATTTTAAAAATAGAATCTGTTTTGTCTTTCTTCTTCTCTTTAGCCCAGCCGGTGCTGTACTGGTGCTCAAGAAACATGTCGGTGTGGAGTGGCATCTCCTTCAAGCTGGCTGTGCTCATGAATCTCCTGGTCTGCTTCTTCTACCCCCTCGAAGGGGTACATGGAGGTCAGTGAGGTGGCACCCGAGTATGAACCGTGACTGCGCGCACATCCTGTTGCTAAAATAGGCGCAAGCATTTCTGCAACATTTCCAGTTAGTTAATCGTTTTAGACTAAAACTTTGACACATTTCATTTGACATTTTCTGTCAGGTGTTCCGATGAGGCTGCCTATCAGTCATTCATGCATGTGACATGCTCACAGACCGTATAGAGATTTTCTTTTTTTCTTTGAATGTAGATATTGTTTTGATGCTGTTTTGCTTGAGATGATTTGTATCTAGCGCCATGATGGTGCAATCAGATTTCTTTCGAAACAAGGGTCAGACAAAGGTTATGTACTCAGGGGGAAAAAACAGGAAGGACAGGGGCTCACTGACATGTTTTCTTCCTGCTTCAAAGCACATCTATAACATTCTATAACTCACAATGGGTTGAGAAATGCAAATATAGACAGCTGTGTAGAATTTTTCTAAAAATGATAACAATGTTGTGAGGCAACAATGACTTAGGAATCAAGTTTTAAAAACGACACCAAAAAGAATGAATCTGTAATGTACAGCATGCTACACACCCAGAGAGGTACACTTTAAAGAGCTGGGTGACTCTGCTGGACGTGGCCACTGACCCACTGATCTCATTCTGCCACGGTGTTCTTACATACTGACTTCTAATCACCTGGTAATCTGTGTTTGAGACACACCCGCAGTAACACCATGCCCTTAAAGCTTCAGCTCATATTTACCTTGTAGTTCTATGGAAACCGTAATAAACAGAGGAGTGGTGCACTTTAATTTACTGTAAACTGAGCCTGCATTGTCTTAGGTAGCACAAGCCATATATATGTATATATATATATATATATATATATATATATATATATATATGGTGGTTGAGAAAGTCCTACTTTACACTAACAAGACAAACTGTCTAGAGCGCCTTAGCAATGTGTGCATTCGTTTTTCTGCTCTTTCTGTTAAAGTCTTCTCACAATCTTTCAAAAAAAAAAATCAAACAATGAACCCATTTCCAGGAAAGAAGTTTGCCTTGCTTTAGCAATCAGCACTTTATTTTGCCTTAACAGCTTTTCTGATGGGTTTGTGAATTATGTGTGATGACAAAAAATACTGCATTTTGAAATGAAAACTAAAATCTGGTGCGGTTTCTCATAACGTCACCAACAAGGTCTTACTGAACCACTTGACCTATGTGTGAGACTCCAGCATACCTTTGGCTTAACCCTCTCAGGCTCAAATTAAACTTTTTGTTGCTAATGCACAACCAAGTCCTGCAGTGGTACTTCTGAGTAAAAAAATATGTATGTGGGGTAATCAGGTTATTAGTTTTTAACTGTTGCAAATCTCCAACGCCTGCCTGGAGAGGGTTAAATAGTCACTTTTATGGCTTTCGGCCTATACCTTTGCATACATTGCTCTCTCCTAGCTCCACGCCCTCCTTTGCTTGAGGCTTTAGAATGAGGGTTATAAGAGCAGGAAATCTAGGTCAGTGTGTTCTGCCTGCATGCATGAGTGACTGGCTTTTGGTGAATAGCTGTGGCTAGCGTCACACACCCATGATACATAATCACAATCAAACAGCGCACGCTTTTTCAGCTTTTCGACTGCAGACTTTCTAGCTGTTTGCACACAATCATTTGCCTGCACATTAACCTTAGGTGTGCAGCGCATGCAAAGCTTGTGAGTGCACGTAAACGCCCCTCTTTCAGTCTGCGACATCACTCGAGCTGTGCGTTCCTCCCCGCTCATCCCTCATGAATCTTTCAGCTGAGGTATTTTTAGAGAACAGTGTTATGCAAGTGGCACCTGTCATGTGATCTCAACAGGGACTGGGGAGGGAGAGGAAAAAAGGAGAGACAGGGAAGGAGAGAAGGGAATAGGGGAAGGCAAGGTGGGAGGAAACAAAGAGTGAGAGGGAAGGTAAAGAGCGGTGCCTTCATTGTAATATCCCCCCCTCTATTTTGTCACCCACTGCTGCACTTTTTCATCTTTTTCAATCTATTAAATTCTACCCCATTTATTTTCCTCATGTATCCGCTCCCTGAGGTCGATCTGTGAATAGAGTTCACGGAGTTCTTACAATAATACACACGTTTTAGAAAAGACATTGCTTAAAGAGGCAGCAAGTTAGGTATGGCCTTGTTTTTAGGCTCCTGAAACATGGGTTTAGCTTGAGTGACACACTGTCACATGAAACCCCTGACTAGGACACTAATCCTGGATTTACCACAGGATCAGGAGGAACATCAGGTGCGCACGCTAACACAAGAAACTGTGTCATACACTTTAAGTGTTATGTAATTGGCTCTCTTTGAGTTCAAAGTCTCCAAAGTAGGAAGAAGATAGCGGATCTCATAAAAAAAAAAAAAGTTGGATGATACTGAAAAGTTCCAGACTGTACATGTATCCTCTCAACATGTCCTTTCATATTTCACATGTGTCACAGTTACTGTATAACGAGTTGGCTGGTTTGTGCATTTACCTATAGCTTGTTTGTGCTTTGCACATTTAATTGTCTTCATGTGTTATTTATTACCTGCAGGTATCCTGGATCCCCATTTATCTGCCCTTTTGTGGATGGGAGTCTTGGCAGCGCTGATCATTGTTATCATCATGCCACAACCACTGGGCATCGGTGCCTTGGTCACTGTCACAATCCTTCGTCTCATCTTCTCTGTGGGCCTGGAGCCCACGCTCTTCCTTCTGGGTGCTTTCAATGTAAGTGAGCTCACAGGGAGGGTCAGTTAACCCAAATCACCACCACCAGTGCCAAACATCCATTTGTGCATTTGTGTATCCAGCTGAATACAATGAAAGAAAGTTTTGTAAAAGTGAGTATTAGCTAATGCAAAGGAATTAGAAATCGCTATAATAGGCAGATTATAACTGAATCCTTGGTTCAATCTTTCAAGCTAACATGGCAAATATTTTCTTATTTTCAGTAATTCTCTAATCTAAAAAATATAAAGTAATGTAAAGAATAACTCAATAAACTAAATATTTTAGGGCTTTTGGATTGGTCATTTGAACCTCCAAGCAGTTTGAAGTAGATGTCACACTGGGCTCTCAGAAATAGTTTCATAAGCTAACTGATCCATAATAATAATAATAATAATAATAATAATAATAATAAATGATGTGACAAGTGGGCAAACTGTCCAGAGTGTACCCCACCTCTTGCCCTGTGCCAGCTGGGATGGGCTCCAGCCCCACAGTGAGTCTGGATAAGCGTTAGAAACTTGATGCATCTAGCTTTTCAAATTTAGACTGACAGGGCATTTTAAGTCTAAACTACCTACATGACAGACTTTTTTTTTTTTTAATTTGGGTTTACTATTTCACCCACACCACTACTTTCACATACTCAGAAACCTTTGCCACACCAGTTCCACTTCTCCTTTCATCTCTCACTCACACTTGAGCCCACTTGGCATGCCAGTGCCGCGTCTGCCTGTAGTGTTGCCCCCAGCCTTGTATGCTGGCTGTGTTTGGCTGTACTTTGTGGTGTTAAGTGCGTCACTGGATCTCAAAGAGGGTTACACCGCCCCTTCACCCGCCAGAGATTTTCTAGATGTGCTCTTATATACTTTTACACACACACACAATGCAAAATAAAGACTCAAGCGCTGCGGTCATCTCTCCCTGTGCAGGCTGTGTTTACATGTACACACAAAAGCAGGTTATTGGGAGAAACCAGGTTAGGGCAAGAAATCAGAGACTGGAGTAGCTCTGGTACACTGAAATCTAGTTTATGCACAGCAGGTCAAATGTCTTCTGGCTATGTATTTGACATATTTTAACATAAATTTTTTTTTGTAAAGATTGGAAATGGAAAGGTGGAAATATTCAAATAAATATCATATTTTTACTGTGAAACTTAATTAATTGGTATTTAGTGTTAGTTTCGTTCTTAGTCAGGCTATAGATTTTCATTATCTGGGTCAAAAGGCTGCGGAGTGTATGACCTTTCTTTTCATCACTCTCCAGTATCGTTGCATTGATACTACACCTATCTGAACTCTTTATCAGCCAAATGTGCTCTTTTAAAAACCCCGTGGAGAAATTTGGTTAAACAGATGTGTCTGCTCGAGTCGCTAACTTTCTCAAGCAGGTATCTACTCGGACTGCATTAACCGGGTTTCTGTTAATCCTTTAACCCGATTCAGGAAACAGAGTTTCTTGTTTGGATGATGTTCAAAAAAATTAAGTTACAGGTCACACATCGGGGTAAACACTTTGTGACTTTGTTTAGCTTAAAAGGCACCAGAGTCATACTGTTGTCAGGGCTTTCAGAGCTTATCTTCAGTGAAGGCTGTTGTCGTTTTGTTTTGTTTCTTAAATTGAATATTAAAATGCTGATCCATTACTCAGTATTGTTGCTATTAAAGGCAGCTTGTCTTTATCTTTCAGGTTTGTAATAAGATAATCTTCCTGATAAGTTTTGTTGGCAATCGAGGAACCTTCACACGAGGCTACAAAGCCATGGTGATGGACTTTGAGTTCCTCTACCACCTCATCTACCTCATCATCTGCTGTTTGGGGGTGTTTGGCCATGTTTTTTTCTACAGTCTTTTGGTAAGACAATCACACAAATGAATTCGCTTTTTAAATACACATCCGTCCTGAGAAGAGATTAATACAGTCTGATTGAAACTGAACTATGACTAAAAGGGAGTTAATCACTATAGCAACCCACAAACCCCACCTATTTTTGTTTTTCTCATTAAACTGCAGTCGTGATGCCTTCAGGGCCATATCCTCCTAGAAATTTCCTTTTTTGGTGTTTTAACAATGTTGTCGTTGAACTGTTGACTGCTATTCCCCAGTGCCTCAGGTCTGCTTTTTAGCGCATCAGTCTGAGTATCCAAGTGTTTCTCGATGTTTTCCTTTCACGTGGGTCCAAGCAGCTCAAAAAATAGCACAATCTTACACGAACATCTAATATTTTGTGGCAGACAGAAAATGCCAAATCATGCAAGGAAGCCAAGAAACCTCATGGTGTGTTCTGATTTAGTCTTTTGTTCCTCTGTAATGTGTGCTTTGTTTCCGTAGCTGTTTGACCTGGTATACAGAGAGGAGACCTTGCTGAATGTGATCAAGAGTGTGACTCGTAATGGACGCTCCATCGTGCTGACCGCTGTGCTCGCCCTCATTTTGGTCTACTTGTTTTCCATCGTGGGTTACATATTTTTCAAGGATGACTTCATCCTGGAGGTGGACCATATCCCCAACACAACTATGAGTGAGGAGAGACTGCAATTATTTATCAGTTTTCCAAGTAGACTAATTATAGATTGTTAGCTCCACATTAAAAAAGGACTAGAAAACATTGCCTCCCTTCTTTTCTAGAAAGTGGAGGTAGTTTGGCAGGCGAGTTCCTGTCTGCAGCAGTGTGTCATGGAGGTACTGATGAAAACTGCACTACAGATGCCCTCCAGGAAGGTAACCCTATCAGGCAACATCAGAGTCTTCCATTTATCTATAAATAGTGTTTAGATGTTGGAAGAAGGACTGACACCCTCCTCTGAGATGGTTTAAAGACATTAGTTGTATGCATGTGTGTTTAACTTAAGGTTGAGATATATTTTACATTCCTCTTCCCCTGACTACCCTGAGATAGGAGAATATCTTGAGGAAGATGGCAAATTACTGGAAGTCATGTCTAGTCTAGGTTTGATCTGTTGTTGGATATAATTGTGAAACAACAATAAGCGGAAAGGAAAACTGTTGCACTGTTTCCCTTTTTTATCCGCACTTCAATCCATGTGACTCGATTGTCTTTCATGTGCCTGCCATTTGACCTAAGAAACTCACATGCGACCTTATCAACCTTCATGTGACACAGATTAATGACAGTCACAAAAAAGGAATAAAATTTCCGGGGAACTTCCCGCCAGCTTTGTTGCCATCAATGCTACCCGTTTGAAAAACGGTTTATGTCTGGAGCTGGAACCAGAATGATGGTTGAAAATATTTTCAGTGATGTGACTCATAAACTGGACCGTTCTCCATGTTTACATTTGCTCCACAGAGAAACTATAAACTCTCCTGGGGTTCACCATCTGAGTTTCCTTCCCTCTGCCATCATCACCGACATAGCAATAAAAATACTTTGGCCCAAAACAGCAAAGAGATCACGTGTTCTACTCTGTTTTTGATTTGACTTTGGAAGAGGTCCTTAAATTCAGCATCTATTTTACATTCCAGCCAAACAAACACTTTTGCTTTGACTTAGAGGCTTCACAGCATGAACCAAAACATACCAGCATGGCTGCATCAAAGTCAAGGATATTTTATAATAGAATGGCAGTCGATGTCTTATATTTAACGAATGACTACATGGATAATTCCACTTCCTACTATAGAGAATTATTCTACATGTATTATTTATCATAAACCAATTCATAAATGCTGAATATGAACATTGCAACCACTATGTCACAGCATCTCAGTTATACAGCATCGAAAAGTTTCTAATGCAGTCAATGCATCTTGAGTATGATGTCACACGATTTGATATGAAGTCCATTAACTCTATATGATAGCTGAATAAATGTGGAACAAACTCAACACCTATACTGATAGATAATAAATATTCATAGGGTATAGGGTGCATTTTTCAAAATCAAAGATTGCTAAATGTATTATAAGACTGTGGGAGCAGCCATCGATCAGCTAACTGCAGTGCGTCTGCACCTCACAGCCACTCAGTGCATGTGGTTGATATATATATATATATATATATATATATATATATATATATATATATATATAAAAAAAACAGCAAAAAAAAAGGGGCGATTAAAACCTAACAAATTTGGGTCAGGATATTTTTTTTTTTTTTGTGTAACGACTCGAAAATAAATATGCATTTGCAGTTTATGACTTTATTGTATTTGAGCAGGCAGAGAGTTATTTTAAAACTATGTCAGGCTGCTGTTATTTTCAGAGGTCAGTGTTTCATCATGTTATTATCTGTTACAATCACTTCAAGTCACACCTTGTTGTTTTGATGCTAGATAAACAGATGATTGCGGGTTCTATATGTGCTGATTTCCTGGTTGGATCAGTCCGGTCAAGCATTATAGTTTAAGACTTGTTATAGGCTTTCTCTAGTGCTCCAGTGATGCGAATATGCAACAATGATTTGTTTAATAGTCTCTCATTTAATTATTGTAATTATTAAACATGCTGTCTTTTCTGTTTCCTCAGATTTAGGGAATGACATTGAGGAGGACAACATGGAACGGACGTGCGACTCTTTACTTATGTGCATTGTTACTGTGCTGAGTCACGGGTTGAGGAGTGGAGGGGGAGTGGGGGATGTTCTTCGCAAGCCTTCCAAAGAGGTACGTGCAACTGCGATTAGGCCTCAGGCGCTATGTTGCATGTGTGTGCATGTGTATATGCGTGTGTTTTTGGCTGAGAAGGTGTAGCACCCGCAGCTGCGCCATGGATCATGTGAGCTCGCTATGAGCCACTAAACTTGTTATTGTTTCAAAAGTATGGAGGTTTCGCAATGTTTCCTTACAGCTGCGCTGCCTCCGCCTTGTGTGAGAATTACGCCTCAAAATAGAATTCCACTGAATGAAGGCTTAACCACTTATGATGTCAAAAGAGGATGTGAATGTCTCAATCACGCATTCGCAACTCGACTCTGAGACCCTTACTAGTTGTTAAAGCAAATTACAG
This sequence comes from Simochromis diagramma, assembly GCF_900408965.1. Lineage (NCBI taxonomy): Eukaryota > Metazoa > Chordata > Actinopteri > Cichliformes > Cichlidae > Simochromis > Simochromis diagramma. The sequence continues at coordinate 2,778,176 of NW_024386835.1, read as the reverse complement.
CAGTCGTAGGACACGGGTGGCATGGTGGCTCCAACTTTATTTGGTTTATCACAAACAAGTGGGGGTAATATGCATTGTGTGGGTGGCAACTGCAGGGTGGTCGAAAGAATCCAGAGACAGGCTCATCCCATGACTTTCTAGAGCAATGAGTAAATAAGCAAAACGAGTCGGTGAATCTGACCGGTGTATCCGAGACGGGCTGCACCGCGTTGACCGGCTTTCCTGTCGTCTCTGTTACTGTAGCATCTGGCAGGTTATACCCACGGCTTTATGTTTCCATGAACAACCGTGAGGACCAAGGTTAACCTCGTTTTATACTCATAACATCATCCACAACACCTGCTTACATAAAGGCCTGCCTTTTAGGTCATGCCATTAAATGGGACAGGGGGTCCTCATTGTTTCCCCTCCCTATATTAACCTCACTCAAATTAAAGTTTATAATTATTTTAATGTGGGATCATGACCCTAATGTTCATACAAGCCTGTTTTTTGTATCTTACCCAGGAGCCACTGTTTGCGGCGAGAGTGATATACGACCTGCTGTTCTTCTTCATGGTCATCATCATTGTCCTGAACCTTATTTTTGGTGTAATCATTGACACCTTTGCTGACTTGAGGAGTGAAAAACAGAAGAAAGAGGAAATCCTGAAGACCTCGTGTTTTATCTGCGGTAAGACCGCTCAATCTAATGTGTTAAAGGGGATGTGTTGTTTTTTTCCATATACGTTATTACACATATATCCTATATGTATGTATATGTGTTTCAACCAGACCCGTAAATGAGAGGCTATAAAGAGCGAGACCCAGTATAACCTTTGAATTATGCAAAGTTACTTTGGCAGAGTCCAGGAATAAAAATATGAGGAAGCTGCATAACTCTGTAGGAAAATAGTAAAAGACTCTCCCTCCTGACATGTTTGGTGCCCTTTGCAAATTCCACTAGTGAGACATTATAGGCCAGGTGACTGCTCCAAAATAAAATAAAATAAATAACAATAGAGATAAAAGCTGATAATGTATAATTGCAGCTAAAATGCATACATACTTTAATGTTGTGTGTAACCTACCGGGTGTTGGGCACAGCTTTCTGTCTCAAGAACTTGTGTTGGAATAACGTCCTGTGATGTTAGTCATGGGAAATAAACCTCTTAACTTTCCAGTGTTGGGATGACTTGTCTTAACATAAGGACAGTGTGCCAGCCCGGTAAGGCTGTGCTCTGTTGCTGGAAGGGCTCTGTGTGGTTTTAAAGACTGCTTGTTATTAGAACTCCTCCACAGTCTATCTAATATTACTTTATTCCCAAATTCTCCTCTTGGAATATTAGATTTGATTTGATTTTGGTGTATTTGTGGTTTGTGGTACGCCCATATTAGTTAGTCTATTAGTTTGTTGCTTTCCCCCTCGTCTCTCCCGCCCTCCCTCCCCCTTCTCACTCTGCTGCCGTTCCAAAGAAGGCTGAGTCATGAGGGCTTCCTGCCACTGCTCTGCTCGCCTCCATAATTCATGTCTGTCTCACACGCACAGACATTTTCTCCCACTCGCTCGCTCACTAACTCGCACACACTTAATTTCCTTACCATATGTCTCGTGAGGCTTCGCCGATTGCCCGAACTTTGTCCCTCCGTGTGCCATCAGCCGCATGTCCTTATATGTACATTATATGTAAGTAAATAGCTAAATAAGAACATGCCGTGCAGCGTGTGCGTGTCTCTGCTCATTACTGAGTGTAAGCCCAGAAGTACATGCTGTATGTGAGCATGTGTGTGCATGCGTATGTTGGGTCAGGCAGTCAGGACAAGTGGTAAGCATATGGAATGAGAACAGTATTATGTCACCCAGCCAGCCATCAGCTCTGACTCATTCATGTTAAATAAGGCCAGGCCACAGGGGGAGCTGCTGTCTCTATGGTTTCCAGAAGGACCACGAGAGAACAGGAGATGCAGAGATTAGGGGCTCCGCAGGAGGATGTTAAGTGGCTCAACATCCTCTAGCTTGGTTTTATAAGCCATTGATCTTTCGCTCAGTCTCGTATTAGTCTTTAGGTCTTTGGGGGCTGTTGCCAATGATCGATTTACGTCATGAACTTCCTGCACAGGGATTTTTACCTGTAGCTTAATTTATTGTTGTGCAACAAATCAGGCTCACTGGCACGATAAAATGACCTCCACCATCTTATTGGTTTGGTTTTCATGCTGCCGGTGTCCTTGAGTGAGCCTCTGCTTGCTTCTTTTTTTTTTTTTTTTATCAAACTGTAGAAGGTTTTTATCCTTGGGCCTTTTTTGTTCTGCATTTGTACATCAGTAACACTATTGTGCAGCCCCCTTTATTGAGTAGAAAGATTAGGGTTTATGGGCTTTTAGTGAGGACTAATTGGTTTCATTATGTGCATAATTATTCTTAATGGGTAAAGTAAACCACGCATCACTTTTGTAATGACAGGCTAGCAAAAAATATAGACTGAAATTTGAATTGCCATATTCGGGAAAGTAAGGTTTTTTTTCAGTCCACGTGACAAGTTAATCAATAAATGTGAAACTCGACTGTCTACTTTACAGAAGTGGTTTCAGTTATAAATCCAAAAATACCATCTTGAGAAAATTAACTTTAAGAACAATTCATCCATTTTCCAACCCGCTTATACAACCAGGGTCACAGGGGGAGCTGGAGCCTGTCCCTGCCCACATTAGCTAATAGGATGGGTACAACCTGCTGGCTGTCAATGTCACACTGGGTAACGTTTAAAAAACTTTTAAGTTCATATATATATGAGTTTTAGTTTTCAGACAGATGGTCTCACATTTGACTCTAGAATACTTTAGTATACAACTGAGTTTGTGGTCAAATCATTGTCTTTAAGTGTCCAGGTCCTGTGCCGCTGTGCATTAGGGGCAAATATCTCCACTATGGCCTCGTCTGTCCAAAGGAGTTTCAAGGGTCCTGTGGTTTGTTCAGACGCAATTTAGCAAAAATGTTCCTTTTAGAGAGAAAAAGCTTTTTCCTGTCAGTGCTTCCAAACAAGCCATACCTCTTCTGTCTTTCTCTAACCTTGCTCTCATGAACTTTAACATGTAACATGCTAACCGATGCCTGTAGAGTCAGAATTTCTCTGAGAATTGCACAGCCTGACCTTGGGGTGAATTTGCTGGGGCTTCCACACAGCTAAATGCTCCAGGCTAACAAACTGACAAAACTAATACTTTCATAGAGATGCTCACACTTGCTGATGATAACTTTATTTACGTGATTAGCAGCACATAGCTGCTACTTACCCTCTTAATTCCTGTGGAAGCAGTAAGGGTCTACTTATTTTTTCACAGGACCTTTTAATTTCTGTATGAATGTTGCTTTATTCCTGGAAACTTCTCTTATTTGCAATTTGTTCCCAATGTTATCTTATCTTTTTGACAGTTTTTAATCAATTTTAATTGTATACTTTGCATGTTGTTTGTCATGGTTCTGAGCAAATTTTTTAGACGTTTTAGACATTTTAGATCACTTAGTGCTGTCTGATCAGTGTCAAATGACAGTTACATGACAATAATAATAATAATAAGATACCTTTATTAAGCCCACGAGTGGGAAATTTCATGTCTGACAGACAGACGGCCCATGTCCTCAAGAGCCATTTTAAGCCAATAGAAGAACAAAGAGTCTTACAGCAGATGGTTTGGCACCCATAGAGTCCTGACCTCAACACACTGAGCCAGTCTGGGGTTACAGAAGATACTGCGAAAGAGTGAATACAGAGAACATTTGTTGTTTTTCAGGACGCAATGCAAGGAGACCCCTGTAACACCAAAGTTTGATTAGATTTAACGTTCACTGACATTCAACATTCACATCATTTTAGCAAATATTTATGAATTTAACTTGTTAAAATAATGTGCATTGCATTACTTACAAAACAGCAAGAAACATTGCTGCTTTATTTTTCCAAAACACACTGTGACCTCATGACAAAACTATTCGCGCTGTTTTCCTCATGGCAGGTCTGGAGCGTGACAAGTTTGACAACAAGACGGTGACCTTTGAGGAGCACATTAAAGAGGAGCACAACATGTGGCACTATCTGTTCTTTATCGTCCTGGTAAAAGTTAAAGATTCCACTGAATACACCGGCCCGGAAAGCTACGTGGCTGAGATGATCAAGGTAAACGCAAAGCATGCACACACCCTTAAAACAAAGAGCTAACTGATCTGGTTGTTTTGCAAGCCTATATGTTAAAAACTGATTGACTTCACTGTGAGACCGCACTGTTTTAGAACTAACAGTGTGTAAAATCAGAGGGAATGTCTGTAAAGACTGTGTAATCTGCAGAACTATCTGCATAAAAGTTGCTTAACCTCACAGCTTGATGACGTGAGTATCTTTGACATCATTCCCAAGCCATTTACTAGAAATCAGAGTGCTCCTTGCAATACTCAGTCCTGAATTCAAGAGCGGTTTGGGGAGCATTTCCCTTTGTGTCACATTTTTATGGTAAGCAGTGCTCATCAGTTTATCCTACTGAGTCACACATAAACACGTACCAGCTTGTCACACACACACACACACACACACACACACACACACCACACACCCTAGTAGATTGTGTTCCGCTTTTTTAATCTAAACTGACAGACATACCTGTCATGTCCATTTAAAGACACAAACAGACCAATGGGAAGTATGTGCACTAGAAAGGCAGATTAGCCAAAACTCTTAAAGCTTAATAAGGAATCAGTCACGTGCACACTGTGATTTTCATCGCAGTAGTAGAAAGTTTTCCCAGTTTTTCCATTGGTAACAATATTTTGAATTTGCCTTTTCATTAACTGTTAATAAAAGTAGTTCAACACTCGGCTGATGTTCTCTGTCAATGCCAGGAGCACAACCTGGACTGGTTCCCTCGGATGCGTGCCATGTCACTGGTGAGCAGTGATTCGGAGGGGGAGCAGAATGAAATCAGGAACCTGCAAGAGAAGCTGGAGTCAACCATGAAGCTGGTGACAAACCTGTCTGCGCAGCTGACTGAGCTCAAAGAACAGGTATATCATGTGACAGTCAACTAACTCCCTCGTTTTGTAATACACCATCGAGTTTTTCTGTTTGCGTTTTTTTTGGATTCAAAGCTTTCTGCAACCAATATTAAACTCCAGTTTTTACACTTTGTATTGTTTACATCTTCATTTCTGACTTGCCTTTGTTTGCACACTATTGAGAAATCAGGGGGAAAAGTTATTTCTCATATGCTTGCGTGCTTACAGTCATGTGAAAACAGAAAGCTTTCACAGGACTCTAAGCAGTCCTGTGAAAATCCAAATAAACCCCGTGATTCAATGGCATGTAGAACCACCTATAACAACAATATCCTGAAATAATAGTTTTCTTTAAGACTGTGTCAGTGTCTCACATTGTTCTTTAAGTATTTTGGCCCATTCTTTTTTTAAAACGGAGTTTATTGAGTTTTGTGGGCATTCGGCCACTGCAACACCTTGATTCTTTTCTTTTTCAGCCATTGTGTTGTAGATTTGCTCAGCCAACCTTTAGAATGCTTTGATAGGAGTGATGAAGTTCCCTAATGAAAAAATTTGCACAGCTAACTGTCAAAAACTCTAAAGTCTATAAAAGCTTATGAGAATTAACATCAGGGATTCTATACTGAGATGATGCCTTTAAACTGTCTTGTTTTTTCCCCCTATGCAGATGACAGAACAGAGGAAGCAGAAACAACGAATTGGACTTCTTGGTCACCCTCCTCACATGAACATCAATCCCCAGCAGCCTGCCTGAGGGGCCTTGGGGCCATTTTCACCAGTGCCTGAGCACCCGTAACAGTGTACAACATGTTAGCCAGGAGAATGCCAAAACATGTCCATCTCCAGTATCTATTTAGGTCAATGTATGGCTGTATTTTCCAAAATACTCCCTTAGACGTGAGTAAAAGTTATCTTGGTGTGTAGTATAGATGTGTCAGTGTGGGTGGAGTGTGCACGACGTGCCTCAGGACCTGAGAAGCCAGTCCTGTAAGTTTCTGTCTTCAGCTTTACTACCCTGAATGCCTTCTGCATCGGACCTGTCAGACAGCATGCCAAAGTTTAGCCATTGTTCCTGAGGGAATATTCCTCTCAAGTGGCCTTGTAATGAGGATTTCATCCTCTGTGTTGCACCAGCAAACTCAGGTCACATGTGGATTTGAAGTTTTGTTTGACCCCTACAACACGATATTTAATATTTTGCTTTCATCAGATGGCAATAAGAATGCTATTTAATATGCAATGACTAATTAAGAACTAACTAGTTTTGAGAATTTTGTTTGCTTTTTTTTTTATTTAAAATGATTTATCATGTATTTAAAATATAAGACAAAGCTGTAAACAACACTGAAGAGGTCACCAAGCTTTTCCAAAGCATATAAAGATGTTATTAAATCTGTAATCGTTTGTTTCTTTGTTTTTTTAAGTCGAGAGAAAGCATTTGATACTACTTTCAGAATTCTTTGTAATCTCAAACTAAGGTCCTCCTTGTTCCAGGGCAGTTTATATAAGAAAAACAATCGTTGGGAATACATTGTACCTTTTTTTGAAGATAAATAATTCTGACCCGTTACAACTTTCGAGAAATATTTTTTTGTATAATGAACATTATGGACTTCCTAGAGAGCTGAAGCGATTGTTTCACCCTGACACTGGGTCCATGATGTATTTAACAATGTGATTTATGTGGGATCTCATTAAAACCACAGATCCAAACATAAAAGATTTTTGGGAACAACATTATCTTCATTATCCTTGATGTCTGCACTGACTTACTTAATCTTCGTTTAACCTGTTTAGATTGAAGCACTGATATTTTCTGTAGCACAGAAGCAATCGTTGCTATTTGTTTGGTCACTTTGTAAAGAATACAAAGACTGTGTTCATGTTAATGTGAAGAAAGAAAAAACTACTAGATTGAATTTGGAGTGCTGTTAAACCAAACTCAACTTTTATACTTACTGATGGATTCTGTCTGAACTGTACATTGCATCCTTGGAGTCTATTTAAATAAATAAGTGTGTCAAATATGGTTGCTGAAACCAATGTCTGCATCTACAAATGTGACACAAAAGGAAGTGAAGATCTGGTAATTCCCTAAGTCACAGCCATGCACTTTGATACTGCAGTGAGCATGAAAAAAATGCAGCATGCAGAAGTCATAATCGGGAATTGCCGGCAGATTATCTCTTATCCGAAGTCCTCTAAAAATGAGGAAGTGCACTTCTTCGATTATCATACGGCATGGGGAAATGTCTGCGCGTACATGGGTTGCACTTTTGTAAGCTTCATTTGATCTTTTTGTATTTCATCCTTCCGCAGGCAGAATATTTATAGAGTTTAACATTTGTGTAGCTTCCTGTATTTGCATTGAACATTGAAATTGAACAGTACTGCCCAAAAGTAATGCGCCACCCTTAATTTCTTTATATTTTGTTAGGAAAATGAGAATGGTTACAGCTATTTATAGCAGAAAACGCACACAGAAATGCAGTTTCTGAGGCAAAAACATAGTTTGTACAATCCTAACAAGTTTGCAAGTCAATATCTGGTATGAACACCTTTATTTTCAACTCTCTTATACAAGCCTTAGTGGAATTTATTGAAGTAATCTTCAGGAATAGTTCTCCAGGCTTCTTGAAGGACATTCAAAGCTCTTCTTTGGATGTTGGCTGAAACTCTGATGGTGCTTTTTTGTTGTTGTTGTTTTAGGCCTAGCACTTCTTCTTTTGCCCTTCACTTGTCCAGTTTCTTCAAATTTCTGTGTAATAGCTCTTGGGGATCATCCTGTTGGTGCTTTACAAACTGTTATCTGTGGTATTTTTTATCAATTCAACTTTAAACTTGAAGAAATTGCAACAAATTAACTGTTTGGGGGTTTTTTTTGGATGCACTGCTCATAACACTGTGCATAAAAATACAATTTAAAATCGGTTTCTTTCTATGCTGTTTGTTGTGTGAAGATGCAACACTGGTTCATGTCTTGCATTAGTGCCTTTACGCATGAATGATCAATAGGTCAGTCTTAAGTTTCTTACAAATGTCTCTTAAAATGGTCAGGTATAAGGAGTGGACTGAAAAGGAGTGGAAAAGCAGCCAATGTCCAAATCAAAAAAATTCCAAAGACCTCCAGAAAGCCTGGAAAACTATTGCTCATGACCACTTTTAATAAATTACAAGAAAGACAGGCTGTTGGATTAAAATATAACGAAATGAGGGGTGAGAGTCAAGACCTTTGCACAGTGATAAGTAAGGTTTCTAAATATATGCTTCAGATTAAGAGAGTGTTCGTCTCTATTTGTCATCTATATATTGTCGCCTAAAAAGCTGTTGAAATAGCCTTTGACATTCTCTCAGTGGTTTCACAGTATCACATAAAAAACAATATTTTTGTTACCTAAAGCTAAAACATTTGTAAGAAAAAGAAAAGGCTTCTTTACATAAAAAAAAAACAAAAAAAAACAGGATGTACTTGTGTTACGTGTCCCCAGACTGCCTTCAGGGTGCTTTCCATCGTTATGGTTATTTATAAAAGATTGGGATGTGACCGGGATTATGGTTGTTTTCCAATTACTGAGCCCCACTTTATTCACCAAACTCTAGGAACAGTTTCTAGGAACAGTTGATAAAATCACAGGACGAGAGATTCTGGAGGGTTTTAGTGGAAATACAGACTGTTACCAGTTACTGTGAAGGATCCTGATTATCTGAAACAATGAAACGTCTGTTTACACCGGATTCTTTTAAAATTAGTGTCATTTAAGTGAAACTTTCAGAGCTAATGCCTTCTGATGTTATGAATGCATGTTTGATATCTGCAACTTTCTTTTTCTTTTGCTAGATAAGACCGATCGAAAAGATTGCTTTTAGCAGCAAAGCAGGGAGACAAAATGAGCTCTTAAACACAGTAATCATTTTTAGTTTTGTTTTGTTTTTTTGTCAGAAGGAGTAAAACAACTGATGAAAATGCAAGAAGCTTCATAATGTAAAAAAACCCACAAAAACGTGCACGACTTCATCTGATTCTCCATAGATTTTACTAAATGTGCTGCTGCTGTGTTAAAAAGGTGTGAAAACTGGGAAAACCATAAACCTCTTTCACAGTGGTTTCATAATGTGCCTTGAATTTAAAGTGTTGTTAACTACGAGATGAACAATTTATGATTTTCATGTCTTGTATGTTGCTGAGTGACCGCTAAATGCCACTGCTGTCGTTCCTGCTTTCGTCTGACATGTGACACCTACTGAATGTTGGTGTGTTCTCATATTTCCGTTCATTAAGCTGCAGCTGACCCCTATTATTCCTATTAAATATGGAAATACCCTTGTGTATTAAGTTTGTTAGGATCATCATCAAACCTCATTTTATGAGCTATTCTTGCGTGAGAGAGAAAAAAAAGTACCTTACTGCTTATTTCAACATTACATGAGAGTTCTAGGGGATATTTTTAGTAAATGCAAAAATATGAGCAAAATCCTGCAACGTAAACGTCGTCACACCAGTCCTTGTATACCATTTCATTTTGCTGCGAGAAATGCAATCAATGAAGAAGCACGTTTTAAAAGTGTGCCTGCAGCCTGCAGCGGACAGGTGCAGCCGCCGTGTGCCTGGATGAGCTGGATGTGCCCCGCGCGCGCTCAGCAGGATCCAGTGGCCATGAGGAGATCAACGTGACAGACGGCACCGCCTCATGACAGTAAACACGGACTCCACACAGCCGTCCACGCACAGGTGCACGTGGTTCTCCCACCGTGACCGAGCCGTTCTGCAAACAGACCAATAGACGAGACAATTTCATCTTTCCTCTTCTACAGATTCAATAAGTTGTTTGTCTCCATGAGATTAATGATTAATAAAGTGAACTTTTGTCCTTTAGTGCAGAGCTCGTGACGTTTGAAAAGCCCCTTAAATTGTTTTTATTGCCCTTGAAGAAATATTCCGATATTTTTTGCTATTTTGCAGTCGTTACGTGAGATTGTGTGCCTTTAACTGCTCGATTTACTCTTTTAATTTTATTGTGTTCCTTTTTAAAAAAACAAAACAAACAAACAAGAAAAAACCGTAGTAGGTACCACACCTACTCGCCTCGCGAGGTTCGGGTTTGTTGAACTCCTGCGATGGTTCACTGCCAGCACGTTCCCCGGCGCACAGCCTTGTTTCCATACACTTCAGCATGGTGGTACACGGGATCGGTCATGCCCCGCCCTGTGCTCTGACGTCATTCGCCGTCCGCCCACTGAGGCGCCTCATCTGTAGGGAGTGGGCAGTCCTTTCGCCGAGGATACAGCGCCGTTTAACACGTGAGCCTCATGTGACAGAGGTAGATCAGTCTGAGCGGAGAGTCAGAGGGTTTATTTAACTCGTCGTTCTGTCCTCCCCCACTTTCCCAGCGCGCCACCAAGGCTTGACTTCCTCACCGCTGCGGGACCACGGCGTGGAGATCGCAGGAACTAACTTTACAGCGTTTTGTTTTTTAAAAAATGACAGATTATTAAACAGTTTTAACCTTTTTTGACGCATTCTGCGCATTTTTCGTTGCATTTTATCATTTCCTTTTTTATTTACAAATTGCTTTGCAAGTGCTGATAGAGCGCGTAAATAAATGCGTATTTATTTCTGAGTGCTTTTGGAAGAGTACCTCGGTTTTGACAGCAAAATTGGAATACAAAGAATGGAGCGAATTCCAAGCGCGCAACCACCCCCTCTGTCCAAACATCAGGCTGAACTGTCAGACGTGCAGGGGTAAGTTATACTTTGGAGATGTAGCTTTCCCAGACTGTGTCGCCCCCTTTTTAACCTCCAACTAAAATGCACCTAATGTATAATTTTGTGCACTTTACCGTCACAATGACCTGATTCCTTACTCGTGCGCTCTTTTTGTGTTTCTTTAGGATGGATTTCCCAATGTATGTTTATAAACCCAGGCGGGGAATGAAGCGAGGAGAAGAGAGCAAGGTCCGTTCTACGTGTGTGTGTTCGTGTTTGTGGTTGTTTATTGCCAATTGGTAAAGTTAAGTAATAACCATAGAGCTCAAACATCCAGGAATTAGATTAGGAGTTGGTCTATAGTCCCATAAATGGTTGACCTAGTTTCTACTATGACATAACTCCTGGATTCCTCCCTATCGGTGTATCTGCCTCTGGTCATGGAGAACTGTGTGCTCTCGTTTCACTTAAATTTACGCAACATTTCTGTTTATTCTCTTAGGAAACCTACAAGCTGCCTCACAGACTTATTGAGAAGAAAAGACGTGACCGGATAAACGAATGCATCGCCCAGTTAAAAGATCTATTACCCGAGCACCTGAAACTAACTGTAAGTTCATAGTGTAGGTGGGAGGGTTAATGGGATTGGCTGTATTGAGCGGCACGCACCATCTAGTGGCTGTTTAGTGCTATCACATCTTTGTTGAGTGCGTCAGCAGCTCATGCCGATGACGGCTCACGTTAAAGAGAATGTGCTGCTGTTAGATTTTGTTGTTTCGAGTGTATATTTAAAAAAGTTGCATTCAGTGTTGATTTCCTTAATGCAAATGAAATTTCCATAAATTTGTGTAAATTATTTCAGAGTAATCACATATGGTGATGTGTACATGTGTAGTAGAGCTTGGTTTCTGCATGTTATATAAGAGGTGAGGATATGCTGACTGTGTGCGTGTCTCTCCATTAGACTCTGGGCCATCTGGAGAAGGCTGTGGTTTTAGAGCTTACGCTCAAGCACGTGAAAGCCCTCACCTCTCTTCTTGAGCAGCAGCAGCAGAAGATCCTCGCTCTTCAGAACGGCATGCAAATTGGTGAGCTGCAGATCATTTTTGCACACGCACAAACACATGAGGAGGAACTGGATGGGTTTGTTAGACAGAATGCAAATAACGCAGATGAATGCAGAATTGCACCACTGAAAGTAACTTCACTTACAGCTGTTTACAAAAGGTCACAGTCTATATTAGATTTCTGAGTGTGTTGTTTCCTTATGTGTTTATAGAGCAGCCTCCCATCAGCCAGGAGAAGTCAGAGGAGATGTTCTGCTCTGGCTTCCACATGTGTGCCAAGGAAATTCTCCAGTATCTTGCTAATCACAAGACTGACGGAGACTTCACCCCATCCCACGTCATCAGCCACATTCACAAGTTAGCTGTAGAGGTGCTGCACAGTCCAGCCCGACCCCACACCCCTCTTAGCCCTCAACCGGAGGAAATCCCTGCCTACCAACCTCATAAAGAAATGTCTCCCAGCTTAGCCCCTAAGCCCAGCGAGGGCTACGGGAGGAACTGTGTGCCCGTCATCCAGCGGGTGTACGCTTCACCAAGCGGCGAGCAGAGCGGCAGTGATACAGACACAGACAGTGGCTACGGAGGAGAGCTGGAGAAAAATGAATCTGGGGCGCCGCAGGGACATCCAGATTATTACGTTCACGGGAGCCAGCAGAAGCGACTGCTGGCTGACAGGCAGAACTCCAGCATCAAGCAGGAGGATGACGAGCCACGCCACAAACGAGCCCGTGTGGAGTCGTCTGAGGATGAGCTGCTCTCAGGCGGAGAATCATCAACTTCTTCATCCTCTAGCGGATATGGAAGTTTCATGAGTGCATCCCCTAACCATCCACCCCCTCCTCCACATCCCCTCTGCATGCCTTTCTACCTCATTCCACCCTCTGCTGCAGCTTACCTACCAATGCTTGAGAAGTGCTGGTACCCTGGGGCCATGCCAATGCTCTACCCTGGCATGAGCAGCTCATCACCTACCATACCCAGTGAAAGGCCCGGCCCACCTCAGCTTGTGCTGTCTCCCCGGGGAGGTTCTCCAGCCCCAGCCATATCTCAGACCCCCATGGACTCTCCTGCTCTCCTTCAGGCACTCAAGCAAGTACCACCCCTCAACCTGGAAACCAAAGACTGAGAGATAAAGGCGAAAAGACTGCCCTGATATATTGCCCTGTTCTCAAAACATGACTGAGCTGTTCCATAATTCATAATCATTCATCTCCTCTTTTCCTCAGCCTGGAGGGTAAAGCATCAAATAAGAGGACTTGTAGAAATGATCAAGGAGAGAGAGAGAGGTGAGAGCAGCATCCTTCCACGCTGAGAGCAATGCAAAGCTCTGGTTGAATGTCAAATGCTCAGCGGTGTTCAGTGGTATATATGTATCATATAAACTGGATCTGCCCTGTGCACACATAAACACACATATGGTTGAATGTAAAGAAAGAAATGTTTTAGCTGCTGCTGTTAAAGTGTAAACACAGATGAACATTGACGCATCTCACTCGCGATTTTGTAATTTAGAACGTGTTGCACCAAATGTTAGCGATAATTTGCCACCCAAAGTTTGTCGCCTATGTCCTTTGCTCACCATTATGATTACTGAGATGGAAAAAAAAAAGCCCTTTCAGCCATGACCGGCACCATAAAATACAAGGATTCCCTCAAATGTGTACAGACAGCGAGGGTACACCACATGGTAGATGAAGGAAAAGGCCGCCGCATGGCCACGCTGAATGAGAGAAGTGTCGTTTATGATTTAAACAGACGCCTAAGATGGATTTTTCTGTAATTATTGTTCATAGATTTATTGTACATTTCTATTTTTGATACCTTCTCGCACTCTGCCTGCCCCGAGAGGTATACGAGGAGGGCAGAGTGTGGACAATGTACGTCGTGTACTCAGAAACTGTGTACATACTGTAGCACTGTGCTGGACCTGGTCTGCATACTCGACATCTGTTTCTGCTCAAGTCAAACCCGGTGTTTGTGCTTGCTGTTGCCTTTTACTTGTGAAAAGCTGATAAATCTCAGAAGTTAATTCTCTGTACTATGTATGAATCTTGGAGACAAAGGAGCAAGGAAGTGAATGTAAACGTTTTAACCAGAAGACTAGTTTTCTATAGAAAGAGGTACTTGAGATTTTATATTTTGGGACCTACATGAAAGATGTTTGATGTAAATATTTTGTCTATAATTGTTGATATACATGATATAAGTGTATTAATAAAGTATTTTTTTTCCCGTGGAAACTTGTTCTGACCGTATATGTACGAAAGAGAGTGAGAATGTGTGTGAAAACAAATAAATACTTTTTAGAGGTTTTACAGCACCACAGCATTCACGTCACAGGGAACACTTATGTAATGGCAGATCTGTGGCATGGCTCTCCTGCTGGTTAACCGTCTGTGGCCTCAAATGCAAAAACACAAGTAAACACACGAGTATAAACAGCTACAGTAAATCATCTGAGGCAACAGTCAGAATACATATGCATCTTGTCTCTATGGCCGTATGAGACGATAGTAAATACCATTATTCCAGATTTGTGACACATCTCTCTGTATTTAGTTTCCCTGCAGAGAGCTTTACCTCCTGGAGACATGCAAAACATGTAGCTGTATAATTTACAAAAAATGCTACCACTACCTCCTGTGTTGTGCAATCACATTTTTCATCTATGCGATAGCACCTCCAATTATAGGTTTATCTCAGTGCAGTTCAACATAAGTTCATAAGCCAGTCACAACATCTTTGTCTTCCCACCTACACATTTTTTTCCAGTGCCCTTTTTTTTCGGAGCTTAGGCATTCTGTTGCTGGTTTGTTTATATAATCTACAGTTTGAGATTACGACCAGCCACCTAAATGTCATTTATATCTTTCAAACTAGTTTCCTTGAAGCTGATTTCCATTTATTTGTTTCAGGAGGAGTTGCATGTTGTATTGATGTCACGAGTTTGCAAGCAAAACCATTATACATGTACTCACCACCCACTTTGTTATATACACCTTGCTAGTGCCAAGTTGAGCCCTTTTTACCTTCAGAGATGCCTTAATTCTTCTTGGCATAGATTCAACAAGGTGCTGGAAATATTCCTAAGCATTTCCCATCTATACTGATATGATAACATCACACATGATGTGAATCTCCTGTTCCAGCACATCCCAAAGGTGCTCTATTGGAATGAGATCTGGAGACTGTGGAGGCCAGTTGAGTACAGTGAACTCATTGTCATGTTCAAGCAATCAGTTTGAGATGATCTTGTCTCTGTGACATGACCTGTAATCCCCCTGATGGAGTCATCAGAAGATGAGTGCACTGTGGTCGTAAAGGGACGGACAAGGTCAGCAATAGTACTTTGGCCGTGGCGTTTAAATGATGCTCAGTTGGTGCTAAGAGCCCAAAGTGTGCCAAGTAAATAACCCCCACACCATTACAACACCATCACCACACACATATATTGATATAAGGCAGGATAGATCCATGCTTTCATGTTTTTTACACCAAAGTCTGACCAGCGAATGTTTTTCTAGTCTCATCTTATCCAATTTTGATTACCAAGAACTAATTCCAGTGTGGCCATCTGCTGGAAAGACTATCTGCTTTAAGGTTTGTGTTGTGCTTTCATAGATGCACTTTAGCATAGCTTGGTTGTAACAAGTGCTTATTTGAATTACTGTTGCCTTCTGATCAGCTCGAAGCATTCTGGCCATTCTACTCTGCAATTAAGAAGAAATTTTCATCCAGAGAGCTGCTGCTCTCTAGAAATTCTCTCTTTTTCTCTGTAAACCCTAGAGACTTTTATGTGGGAAAATCCCAGCAGATCAGCAGTTTTCGAAATACTCAGATCAGCCTGTCAGTCACCAGCTATCATGCCACCTTCAAAGTCACTTTAAATCATCCTTAAATCTGATGCATGCTTTGAACTTCAGCAGGTCATTTTTACCATGTCTATATGTCTAATGAACCGAGCTGCTGCCACATACATGAATAATTGCATGTAGGAGCACTGAACATGGCTGCTGGTACCAGTCGAGTATTGTTGCTGACTATGTCAATCCCTTTAAGACCACAGTGTACCCATCTTATGATGGCTGCTTCCAGCAGGATAACAAATTAGTGGATAAGATGAATACCACGTTTTCTCAAGTCATATTCGACTGTCCCTCTCTCGTTGTTTCCTGTCTGTAGTTAAAAAATTATGACAAAGCATATGAAAAAAACTTTTGTTGAGCTGTGTGTTAAATAACATATGTGGGTAAAATAATAAATCTAGTTAACAACAGTTTACATGAATTTGATTAAAGCTGTGGCAGTCAAGTGTGTTACTGTCTGAATGTTTTGAGAAAATGATTGTAATCAGTAGAGTAAGAATTCTTCTTCTTGGGGCATAAAGACCCATATCACTTTATAAAAAAAATAACTTTCCAAGTTGTTTTTACATTTTAATTTTATTTTTATAAAAAAAAACACTGAAACACTCAATTAAATAGGTGTTGCTAAATGTACCAGTGTGTCTGTGGACCCAGAATGATTTTCTCTGGTTATTTCCTGTCATCACCAAACCTTAAACCTTTTTTTTTGATCATTGAAACTTTATTGCCACCTGGTGGGGAATTGAAATACCCACATCCTATAAAAAGGCCAAACTTTTGTACAGACATGCATATAGATAAACTAATAGATATTCTGCTAATTTGGCTTCAGCCCATTAAAATGTAAATTATGTTCAGCATTTCTGGCTGTGCTCCATCTCCATCAACTCAACGTCTTTTGTACTTATGTTCTTCTGTGAGCTCCCCTTTGTGTCTAGCTTTGACTTGCCTTTGAGAGTTTTGGCATAACTGATGCTTGTGGGTAGTCGGGTGAGATAAAAAGGCAGAATTATGACAAACGTTAGTTCCAGTCACAATATTTGGTTGCAACTGAAAGACCTGCAGGGTTGGAAAGGGACCCTGGAGTGACGGAAAGACCCTGGAGGAAATCTTATGTTGTGGCTCTGAACTTCGCTGGGAAAGGAAGGATTTGGACGTGTGTGATGCATGATGACGAATGGACTGATGTTTACCCTCTGATGTACAACACGCCGGGTCTAAGGAAAAGGATAGACTCCTTGGCACCAGGGTTGCCCCACTGACACGGCGACGTGATCCCAAACGCTGTGCTTTCTTCTGAGGTTCAGTGTGTACACTCACAGGCTGTTCACATGCCACGCTGCGGCAGGATTTGCGAACAGGGCAGGTGTTTTGACGTTCTGCTTTTCTATCGTGCTCCCTCTTTGGACATGTAGATGTCATCTGGCTCTTTTTCACTTGGTTCTCCATGCCTAAAAGGGGAAAATCAGCAACTGCATGTGGCTTCTGACTGAATTGTTTGTGTCTTGGCTCAGCCACAGCTTGAGATAACTGCTCTGGATGGACCTGATGAGGGAGAGGTGAGTTAGAGATAAAAGACTGTCTGTAATGTCTGGATCTCTTTATGGTCGCTCCTTCCACTAGCAGGTTCACTCCCAAATACTGAGGAACTTCAACTGCAGCCTGAAAATGTGATAAAGTAAAAACAAATCACAAAATTTTCCATGGCATTCATCGTTAAGTAGAAATACCCTGGAAATAAACAGCAATTGGCTTTGAAGCCAGTCCAACCTGTTTGTAAATAAGCTTGAAGCCTCCTGTGTAAGCGCTGGGATCAGTCCTCCAATCTAGCACAACCCTCAGCGTGTCGACTTGCACAGCAGGACAGAGCCGCGCAGTCACAGTGCTGGAGCAGGCCATAGTAGGGCTGGCATTGATCTCTAGAAGCCAAGGCCTCAGATCTCTGCCCAACATAAAATCAGCTCCATAAAGCTCAAAGCTTGCCTTGTGGGGCTCCACCAAATCCTGGGCTGTCTGTAGAGCATGGACAACTGCTTGCTGCATGCCTGGTATCACCACCGACTCCCACTCTGTCTCATGGCCCTCTCGCTGCAGAAAAGAGCGAAACTGTGAGCAGGACCACATATTATCCTCCGGCAGTCCTGGATGGCGGTTACGAGATGGCTGGAAGTGCTTCTGGATGGAGTTGTTGCACAGGTGGACTGAGCTGAGGAAAATGGTAGAAAATGGGAACATCCACAAAGTACTCTAGATAAAAGACACCGTAAAACTTAACTGTAACCTTCATTTTTGTCTTTTGTTTGAAAACTCTTACTGACCTGTCCAGAGTTTTTGTCGAGTAAGGCTGAGTGGAAAACCGCAGGTAGCACTCTTTGTAGAACCAGATAGTCAGAGGGTTCCAGTCAGTTACAAGGAACCACTGACGGAGGTCAAACTTTGTGCAGTGGACAAGCAGGGGGCGTTCCAAGTATTTTTGAACCACCCACTTACTCTCCTTTGTCAGTGCTCTGTCAGTGTCCACAAGTGCTAAAATCTCATCCAGGCGATTCATACACATAATGCCTAATGATGATGAGGGTGTGGGAGTGAAAAGAGAGATGAAAGCAGAGTTGATTAAAACACAAAATCAGAACTGCAATTTTGACAAACTATATGATTCAGCAGTGTTTAAGATGACCTCGTGAATCAAATCTGATGTTTGATGATGGAATCTCATATCTTTCCAGTCTTTTTAAAGTAATTTCACTATGCCAGCTTTCAGTCAATACCATGCCAAATTTCCCAGCATACATTCAAAGAATGGGTCATGTTAATTTCTTAACAACACACATAAAGTCAGTAATGAAATACAAAGTACTTCAAAAATAAAAAAGAAGGCTTGGCTTTACCACTGTTGTGCAGTGCAATAAAGGCCTCTTGTGTGCAGCCAGATGGAAGGAAATGCGACCAAGACCAACAATTCGAGCATGATCACAGACAGAAAACTGTTTGACAGCTCACCAAACAAAAATGATCCCTGGACAAAGTTGTCCTCTGAAATTTGTCAGAAAGTAATAAAAAATGACTTGCAAAGCACAATAAAAATAAGAAGAGCCCTCCAAAATGAACACCCATCTACTAAAGATAAATGAGAGTGACGGCAAAGTAGCTATACCTGCATATATAATTCCACTTAGGCCAGACTACAAATCATATCTTTGTTGAGATGAAAACAGTGGTGTTTAAAAACTTATGTGAGTCTTGAAATAAAAACAGTGAAAGGAGGAAAAAAAGAGTGTGACATCTTTCTTCTCTATGTATTAAAATTAGTAAAACAAAACCGAAAAAACAGGGATGTTAACAAAATATAGGGTTTTTTTCAAATGTTTTTAAGAGAAAGTTTGCACAGAAGACTTGATGCTATAATTTATGTTGTGCTACTGTAGTCTTGGCAGACTATATTGTTATGCACATATAATTTTTACGTATGTGCTGTGTTTTTTTTTCTATTTTGCTGTAATATAACTTCCCAAATAAAAAGGAAAATCTAAAAGAAAACATATTAATTATGTCCATTCATCAGTTGAATGTCTGAAAAACAAAACCAGGCTTGCTTTCTTCAATATTTTTCACAGCTTTTTACCTGTAAAAAAAAAAAAAAAAAAAAAGCAAGCTTGCTATGTAAGTATCATATTAACTATTACGAAGGTAAATTATCAGAAAAAAGCCTAACCTCTTCCTCTTGATTTGGCACCTGGTTTGATGATCCAGATGTTGTTTAATCCATCGGTGTCCAGCTGTGGGCAAACAGCCTGAAGTCTGGTTAACATATCCTGGCAACGCTCCACAAATACACTGCTGCCCCTGATCAGTTTGCCTTTACTGCATATAAACATGTTATTGTTAGAATTGCAAATACAGCATCATTTACAGTATTTGTAATTTTATAGTAGTGGTAGTTTTCTGAAGCCCTCTGTATTTTGAACATGTATAGCATGTCATTCTATATTTAACGCCAACCTTTACTTATTGACTTGACTAAGCCATTGCATGGGATGTACCACTGACAGGTACAAGTGGCACCTGACATAAATAAATCCTCCCAGCAGCTAGAAAAGGCCAGTTTAAAGGACAGCACAAGGGCTCTGATCATGGCGGCACAGGAAACACCAGATGGATGTATGCAGGAGTCTACCGCAGGCGACAGGACCCAGACTGATGCCCCAGAGACAGTCCAGCACATAGTAGCAGGATGTAAGAGGCAGGCCAGGACACCGTACGCTGGGAGGCACAACTAAGTGGAGGGAATAGTGTACAAGAGCATACAGAAGTTCCCAAGTCCTAATGAGAGACACCACCAAACGCGGTTGGAAACATCATGGCTAAGGTCTTGTGGGACTTCAAGTTCCAGACAGACAAGCAGCTGCTGGCCAATCAATCAGACTTGGTGGTGGTTTACAAAGAGCAGAAGACCATAGTTGTGATAGATGCGACAATCTCAGTGGTCAGTAACATCAGGAAGAAAGAGCACAAGATAATAGAAAAGTACAACTAGAGCGGATGTGGAAGCTAAAGTCCAAAGTGGTCCCAGTGGTAATGGGAGAACTGGGAGCTGTAAACCAATGTAAACTGTATGTAAGCTGTAAACTGGAAGATGGTCTCCAGCAGATTCCAGACACAACACCTGAGGTCCAGAAGAGTGCAGTGAGCTAAGATATTGCGCAGAACCCTCAAATTCCCAGGTCTCTGGTAGAAGACCCAAGATAAGAAACACGCACACGTCCCTTATGGGATCTTCTCCTGACTAATGAGAACTCCAATTTTGCTATTTCAGATACCTTTGAAAGTTGTTAGCAACCTAAATTGATTTTTATAAGCAGACTTCCACTGCCAGTAATGAAAATAAAACGAGTGTAACCCGATGACAATTTGTAGAAAAACCCTGGAAGCTCCCAGAAAATCTCTCAACTCACTGCACAACCATGTAGTAGTGTTTAAGAAACTCTGCCCATTGCGCTTCCTCCACCGAGGGCGGTATTTCTGCTGTTACATCAATGTCGCTGTGCTTTAGAACACTGAGAAACTCTTGACACACGTGTAAAGCTGTGTTAATAATTTCTGGACCAACAGATCGATGCTCCTCATTATCCAACTCTGCAGTGAGAGAGAGAGACAATATTGCACCGTTATACTCCCTCTTGTCCAAACTTTGCATCAAAAGCATTTTTATTTCTATGTGTGAGAAATTATTTCTAAACCTTCAGCGAGACTGTTCTTGGATTTTTGTTTGTCCCCCTCTGGTTCATCTCTTCTCCAAATACTTGTCTCAACCACATACTGCAGCAGACTGGTACATGCTGTTCTCCTGAAATCCTCTTTATGTTCATAAAAAAGAGAAAAACAGTCAGAGAAGCTATTGGATAGGGCATAAGTAAACTTAAAAATTCTTTGCACCTAAATTACACCTCATTTAGTCTTGTAGAACATCTTTTTTTCTGTTATATGTAATTTACAGCAGACCTATGAATGCATGCTTTTCATCCTCTGCTCCAAGCCTGTAGCATCTTGGGAAGAAAGTGTCTGGATCCGCTGTGTCAAACCACTGAAGGTTACGCAGATTCACACAAAGTCCCACCTGAAAACAAAAGAATTACACTGCAGGAAAAGAGCTAAATAAAATGTATGTGCCAGCTAATCATTAGAAACGTTTTACCTTTGTGGTAAATGTTCCAGCATTCGCATAGTGATTGGTCATCTGGTCGTGCCGCAAGGAGCGACAGTCTATGTTGTCCCGTCGTGTCGTCCAGTAGAAATACGTTGTTTCATTTCGAACAAGGCGAGACTACAAGAGTCACAACAAAGACACAAGTGAAAGTCCCTTTGGCTTTACACTGGGCAAGATATCTGTGTTAAGTTAGTGGGTACACCTAAAGCTTATCTTACCATGAGATCATACATGTCATCAAGGTTCTCCCCTTTCTCGCCTTCATCCGCTCTCTCTGTCACAAGATAAGAGGTGTGTGTATACATGCATGGTTACAGGTGTTTATAAAGGGGTCTGTGTTAGAGGCTAGCATCTATAATGCAGCATACGATTTCTTGTTTACCAACTAAAGGGAAATCCATCTAACTTGTGTTACAATTACTCTCTGTTAATTATTCCCACACTTAGAGGGGGGCAATCCTTTCTCTTTTTGGCCTTACCAGTAAAATAACTGCAGATCAGCCCATCATTACCATCCTCCTCCTCAACGCAGGGGTAAGTAGGTGATCTTTGGACGAGATGTGGCAAACGACGTTCAACCCACCCTCTGGCCCATAATGCAGCACGGATCACTGGATAGGGTCCCTGCACTGAAAACACTTTCCTTAACTGAGAATGACGGGAAGAGAAATGAAGAAAAAAATATGACACAATCAACTGTGGCATTACAATAAAAATCTGTTTTTACATATGATCACCTTCACAGCTTTGTCCACCAGCGTTTTAGCTGTTTTCAGCCTGTCTGGATTGATCACTGGCAGGCTAGGTACACTGGATCGTATCCTTCCCCCCACTGGAGCAACTGTGGATTGTAACACTGGAACAAACTCCAGATTTAAATATGAAGTACTAATTATGTTTTAACCAGCAGATGTACAATGACTTACCTGGCATTTGTCGCTGAGGTCTGTAGGTCTCTTTTCAACTGACCAATGCACAATGTGAAAGAGAAAGCAAAAATGCACCCAGTTGCACTATTTTTACATCATATTATCCACAGCAAAAACTCCAGTGTTAATTTAACACTCAACAGTGTTGTATTTAACACTCAGAGGTGTGGACCCATATAGACACTCTCCAGTGTTAATTTAACACTGGAGTTTTTGCTGTGTAGGATTTGAAATTATACAGATCTATGAATAGCAAGCTAATATAAGTAGATCCAAATTTATAGGGACATTATTCCAATATCCAAATATACCTTTTCACTGTAGACCTAAACATGCTGTTTAGGCTACTGGCTACTGTTTCCCCTCCAGCTGAAAAATAGAGGAGGCTTTACTATAAATAGTATGGCATGTGGTACCTAAATTTGTCTATGCAGCAGCTGAAGAAGGATGTAAATTGGGTTAATCAGGCATCTTAATCTGAACTGATTTAGGCTGTGATGACTGGCAGAGCTACGCGCAAGAAGGGCGCAGGTGCGCGCACACGAGTAGAAACATAAAACGAATACACCATGACCAGCCGTGGATTGATAAGCCAACTCTCCATAATTTAAATTAGCGATTAAAAAGGCATAACGAATATTTCTAAAATGAATCTCAAATAAAACCAGGTGTTATTTTACAGTGGACATGAATATACAAACCTCTGTTGTCACTTCCCCACTGAACTGGCGGCTCTATGCATGGGCTGTATCTGTATGTGTCCATAGACTTGCTCAGTCCGGCTTCCTTCATGCTGCCGCACACTGTTCCCATAACAACCGTGCATGCTCCCACAGACAGTTTATAGTTGCCCCAACAACAGTGTCCAGGAGAAACAGGACGCCACGCCGGTGGATGAAAAATCCACCACCTTGAGGCATGCCTTGAAGAAACTGGATCACTATCGGACACTATCAGTTGCAAACAGCGTGGCTTACAGGTGTATGCGACATGCACACGGACAATTAAGGCACTCATACATGATATGTGTGTGGAAATATCCCGTTGTAGTTGCACTTTGAATTCAGTGTGAATGGACAAAGTGGTTAAAGAGGGTCAGCTTGCCAAAATTCAATACAGTGCTCTGCAACGTGACTGGTAGGCAAGAGTTCATGCCGAGGTCAATGATGGAAAAAACAAACAAACAAAAAATGTTGCTTTTATTGCCTGGTTAATTAAATCGTATCTCCTTATCTATCAGTAAAGATTAACATGTTGCGTAGTTGGAACCCATCTGTGTTACATCGTAAATAACTGCCTTCAATGGTAAATTATGTCATTTACTACG
The DNA here is from genome assembly GCF_900408965.1 of Simochromis diagramma. Classification (NCBI taxonomy): domain Eukaryota; kingdom Metazoa; phylum Chordata; class Actinopteri; order Cichliformes; family Cichlidae; genus Simochromis; species Simochromis diagramma. Next base: position 2,754,556 of record NW_024386835.1, on the reverse strand, counting down.
CATGGATCTTTCTTTGCGTAATGCATCAGCTTAACACACGATGGCATCCGAAGACTTCTGGTATATTCTGGATCAATCAGATTCTGAAGGTCTGTGTTCGTTCAAGCCGGTGCGCCAAGAAGGCAACACTAGCGTCTGTTACAGCTTAATATTATGTTACCAATCTGCGTATTTTGTAACCCTAAACCCGCAGTCACAAAGTTTAGTCCAGGTAGAGTGGTTTGCTACTGGACTACATGAAAACATTTATTCTACTGCATGAATTTCATTGTTAGGTTGGAAATTTTTACGCCTTTTCCTACAAATATCAGTCTCTTAAAATTAATTCAACTGGTAAAGATGAAGCTTTACCCAAATATGATTTCTAGACAGGATGAAATGCATCTGAAATGACAGTTAACCGTTTTTAACAGCTTTGTAATTGAAAAAGAGGAACACATGAGTGAACGACTTTTTTGCATATATGCATGTTATATTTTCGTAAATGGTACGTACATTTATGCATATATGATACAGCAGCCTTCACGTGATATGCCAGACTTTTAACCTGCATGTTTTTGGTTTTGTTTTTTGTGGATTTCAGTATTTCAGACCACTTACTAGCATTAATAAGATCTGCGTCGTTGTCCCATTAAAACATACCAGCTTCACATTTAGTTTGGTGGGATCTGCGCTACAGTAAGTAAATAAAGTTTATTAATTAAACGTTTTTCACAGACAGAAAGCTAACATACGCACAATAAACAGGAGAAGCACCAATGAACTTTAAACAAGATAAATACTGTTAGTATAAATTATTGTGTAGGTTGAGTTATTTGTCATATTAAGATTATGCAGTCGTTTTAGACGGAATTGAACCTTTTGCTGTACACAGTAGTCGCACAACCGGAAACTGCTGGAAAGAACACTGTAAAGAAGCTCCGTAGGCTCATAATAGTCTTGGCTTCAACGTGTTGGTAGCAGCAATGCGTCGCAGCTCGTTGCTTACCTCTGCGCTCTGATTGGATGAGGCTGCAGTGATGCTCTCTGCATCCTGCTTTCACACAGCTACAGCAGGAGGGAGGGGAGCTCGAAGCGCGACTGGGAAATCATCTCAACACAGGAGCAAAATAACAATTTTCTTCGCTTTAGTCCTTTGAGATAGATGTAAACACTTAATATGGCCGCAGAAACAAAAGGAGCTGATGTAGCCCATTCGTGACTGTTCACTCAAAACGTCCGAAAACAGCGCAAAGCGGCTCAGTGAAAGTCTTACTTTACACTCCGTGAAGGTAAAGCAGGATAACCAGGAGACCATGAGCGCGCAAGTCAACGACCCCGAGAGTATACTGTGCTACCAGGTAAAGTGGTCTTTTACTGTGTGCTGCATTGCTTTGACACTGTGGGCTGGCACTGAGCAGGGTGCACACAACCTCGGACAACTGTAGTCCCATGCTTCGAGATTCTCTCAAACTCAAAGATTGAGAGCACTCTGGAAGGTTTATAATATTCTTTTTATTTCGTTATTCTACCTAAACATTTTAATGGTTAAGAGACCTCAGTAAAACATTTTGTATGGTGTTAAGGTGTGTTTCCTGCCCTACAGGATGATGCTGTAATCGGGGGATGTTGTTGATGTTGTTCTGAGTTGCGAACACGTGCACTGATTCCGGAGAGCATTGAAATGCGCAGAGGGGTCGTAGCTCCTGGGACTAACGCACAAGAATACATGAAGGATTGCGTTCTGGAAATGCCGTGGACACGGTGCTGTGAGAGTGCAGCAGATTATTGATTAGATATTTTCCTCCGGCCCAACACAGCGCTCATTAAAAACTGCTGGTCCGAACGACGCGTGTGCACGAGGCAGAATAAAAGGAAGAGAGTGTGGTGGATTTTCTGCTGACTTTTAGTTAAACGGCGTGTTATTTCTGCTTAGTTACCCTCAAATGACCTTGACGCCATTCTCACATGGTGTTCTATAAAGAGCCGAGGGTCTGTTTCCATACAGGCAGAAGGGGGACAGCTTGTGGGAAAGCTGTGGTTTGAAGGGGAAATTGTCTTGATCCAGTGTCCTGCTGATGTGCATGTGTCATGTCCTCTAACAGAATCTCGTTAGCAGTATGGATAAGAAAGCCAGTGAGCACACCAGGCTTCATTCAAACTGACAATCGTTAACATTTGAACAGACTGATTATAACCACCCTGGCATGCAGTTGGGCAGCTTAATGGACTTGATGCAGCCTGCCCTAACAGTCATGTCACCCTTTTGATTCCTAGCATCCTGTCTGGGCCAGAGACAGATGGAGTAAGACCAGAGGTGAGCTGGGAAGTCTCTGACATGATTAGCCAGCTTTCAGTAAGGGAGAGGAAATGGCCAGAAGCTCTTCAAATATTAGCGTTATGTAAGCTTGTGTTAAAATCTGTATAATTGTCTCTCCACCATGTCTGTGATGTGTTGTGGACCTTTGCGTTTCATAGCACCTGCAACCTGTTGATTTCTTACACGGTGCTGCTGATGGGGCTCAGGTGGTGGGAAAAGAGAGGTAATTTCTTTTAGGAAAATGCAAAATGTAAAAATGGATAACAGCAGTAAGGCTGGGAATAGAACAGTTTCACTTAGATATATCTGCACGATTCAAAGATACGTTGATGAAGGGTTAATTATTACATTATTAATAATAACAATTAATGTAATAATTAAGAATTATTAATGTTTCCTTGGCATAAAAGGCGAATAATGTCAGCTTCCACGTTTAATCTATGATACTGCATTATATATATATATTTTTTTTAGAGGTTTGTTAATTTTTTTTTTTAATATTTGGTTTAGATACAAAGTAACTACATATACAACTACTGGAAAAAGTACAAATCAGTTGAAGCTGAAGTGCAACCATGGAAGAATATGGATATAGGACTGGACAAACAGATGTTGTTGTATCAAGCAAATTGTCAGTTTTATATATATATGTCTTTCTCCAAGTACTAAACAGGCGAGGTAATGTCACGCTTGGGAAATAATTATTGTGTAAATGTTAGCAGATACTCTTTACTGATTGCATAAATTGACTTTTTAGTCCATTCGCCCCATGCAGCCAAATTTGATCTCACAACTAGCACAACCTTTGCATAGAACAAACAGCAACTTGAACTTAATTAATAAACTACTATGTTTTAAGAAAAATAAGTGAAATTTCACAAAATGTCCACATTCAGCCAGTGTGCTGCCATTGCAAAGAACTCTAAGGTCCAAAATGAGTGAAATGCATCATGACAGCTACTCCGGTTAACTGTCACCGGGATGTTGGTCAAAAGCTTCTAATTGTCTTTTTCAACAAAAGATTGTAAAGCTGACAATGACTCAGACCTCCATCTTTGCAAAGCCCTTTGAGGACTGGATTAAATCTTTTGGCAGGGTGGTTTTGGTCCATGGGCTGTATTTTGGACACCCTTAGTTTAACCACTGATAAAGTTTAGTCTTACTGTTACAAACTTGAGTGCTTCATTTTAGTAGGCACAGTGTAATTTTTTTAGTGCCATTCATGCACTGCGTATGCAGTACCTGCAATAAAGGAAAGTATTGTATTGATTGAGGCGACTTAATTTTCCCTCACTACTTTCATTTATCTAACAGAAATGTAAATCAATAAATCCAAATACCAGCAAAAACAAGCCTACAGACACAGTCAAAACAAACTGCAATGACTTCCAGATCTCTAACTAAACCAACTAAACAGGTATTCATTTTCAAATGTTCACAGTATCACTCCCAGGCCTGCTACTATAAGTGATTTTCAGTTACAGTTAATAATTTAGTGCACTCCACATCGTGCATTTGTCTGCATTTTAAGCCCATCAAGCACAAAACTGTCACAGTTCCCAGTTTAGTCGCTTTACAGCAACTATTTGGCATCGGCCCCAAAGTTTCATTTTAATTAGTTTAGTGGTATAGAATCCATTTAGTGACCGTGACCAATAAGCCCCCATCTAATGAATGAATGTGTACTTTAAAGAGCAACATTCTAGTTTCCAGAAGTCTCCACGTTATGTGAAAACTGTACTAAAACTCTCATTTTTTAAGGCGCTCAATACATTATTATAGTAATGAGGCATGACCAGCACGTCCAATTATTGGCAGCCATTTAGTTTGAAAGAGCGTGTATAATCACAGATATGTGAAAAACTCTTCAAAAATTAGGAAATGGTGTAGAAGAGTCTTTGGGAATCATTTGGTCCTCTGGACTTTGGCACTAGTATTTATTTATTTTTCAATTTTTGGGCCAGATGACTGAGAATTAGTTAAAAACACAAAACTCAGTGCTCAGCCCGCTTTAGTGTTTGCTTTTGATTATTTAACCTTATTGTGTACTATATTGTAGAAGGTGTGATTTTTAATTACAGTATATATTACAGTCTTTTACCCACACAGCCATTTGAGCTGGCAGTAATCTTTCTAGAAGGAAAACAATTAGAGAGAGAGAGCTACAGGGAGGCTGAATTCAACATGTGGCATTGAATAAGGTGTGTATGAGTCATGCTACTCGTGGGCTGATACAGTCAAAACAGCCGTCCCTCTCATCCTACCTCCCCCAGCTATCTCTTTTCCTCTTTCACTCTCTCACCATTACCTCTTCCTCTCCACCATTCATGTTCATCCCCTCCTCTTAGTGAAGCGCTGTCACATGCGTCTGCACCAGATCTGTAATGTCACCGTGCTATGGACACGTTTAAATAACCTGGGGCTATGGCGCCAAGTGCCAATCCAGGCTCTCAGAAACAAAGCTCAGTCTGGAAGTGACAGACCCAGTTGTCTGAGTCAGGGTGTATATCCCTGCTGTCAATTCAGAGTGCTTGTGTGTGGGGAATAGCGCAGAGGGGTCAGCATTGAAAAGGGAGGTGGGGTGTTGTTGGAGTTTGAAGATAAAAATAGGAGACGCCAGAGAAACACAGTTAAGGAGGAGAAGGGAAATTTTGTCTCAAAAGATTTGCTGAAAAACTGTTTTGTTACAGAGCGTGAAATCAATGTTATGATTGGTCAAGTCAGGAATGAAATCTCAAAAGACTTGAAAGTTCAGGCTTATTTTTGCAACAATTTTTTTGCTCATACGCGCATCATTTTCCTGCCTCTTGTGTTTTCAAAGCTCTCCATCAAGAGCTCAAAGTCTTTACAGTAGCCAGCGAGCTCTGACTCCACTCACAGCTCCTTTGCAGTCCCGTTGGAGTCAGAGAGCATTTTAGTGCCAAGCATCGATTGCCCCGCTCAGCTAGGACACGGGGATTCAAATCATTGCTGCTCTACTTGTTCGGGACGAACAAGTAGTTTTTATCCTCTTTGATGCTTTTCGAGAACACCTTGTCAAATAATACTTATCTTAAAGATGACGTCCTGCATCACAGGCAGGTTTTATCAGCAGTCTAAGTAGGACATTCAACCCTGCTCTGGGAATCTGACATGTTTCTGGGACAGCCTGCTCGGCGTTTTCAGAGGTATCAAACTCACATTTCATTTTCATACTGAGACACTACACTGAGGTGTTTAAAGTCATCAGCAGGTGGATCTTTGAAATTGGCTAAGTGTAATACATAGAATCATTTGTTTGCATTCTAACAGTTTGTCATTAACTAGGTGAACAAAAATATTATTTCATACCTTTTTAATATTTAAAAAATTCAAAGGGCATAAAACATCAGATTAATTCCCTGGAAAAGGCGCTGTCTTTTTTTCTACGCGCAATTTTGCTTCTTAACATTACTGTCTCTTCACTGCACATCAACAAAAAGCTTCAGTAAAGTTAAAAAGACCATCCTTTAAAAAAGTTGCATTACTTTGGGAAAATCTGGAGGACAAATACCTCTGATGTCCCAAGAAAGCAAAACATAGCTAGAGTTTATTTATAAAGATACAGTGCAGTTAAGTTCTGATCTTTTCCAGCTTTGAATTCACATGATATTTGAATTAACACTATCACGTCTTTTTAGTCACAAAGCAGCTTCGGTGAGGGTCGACTGTTTCCGCCGAGATGCTGGTAAAGGACAGAACCTCAAGGACAGGCAGCCATTTTGGCAGTGAACTGATCCTGTGGTACAGTCGTGCTAATCTGTTGGGGAAATTATTGAGCCATAATCCCACCTCAGTACGGTGGCAGATGTTGAGCTTGAGGAAAAGAGTAAAGAAAGAGGTCCGGTTGCCAGGATATAAAAACAGGCAGAATCACACAAATGACTTGCTCTGTCAGTGGAAAATTACGCACACGTGCGTGCTTTGAGGGTCACAGATGTGCTCCCACAGAGGGAACAAACAAAACTTTGAGTTCCATGTGAGCCTTTAATTAGCTGAAGCATGTTACGTGACACAGGAGAGGTGAGTTGTGAATGACAGGGAACCATTAACCTGTTAAAAACACACACACTTGCATGAATTTGCCATTAAGGAAGTGCTGTTAGTCAACTGTGACCTAGATGACTGCGGGCTGCGAGTCACAAGCATAGACTGAGGAGAAAGAACATCATAATCATGGAACAGATAGATGGTTGTGTAATCTGATCTCGCCCACAGTGGCGACCTTTTATTTCTTTCATGTTGCATCTTTTCCTCTGTATAATGCAGCTTCACTCAGTCTGTAGTTGTAGTTATTGTTTTAGAGTTTACAGTCTGTGTGTCTGTGTGTGTGTGTGTGTGTGTGTGTGTAAATGGAAACAAACTAATTGATCTGATCTGATGGCCTGTCTGGGACAAAGAGCCTTTAGAGGCGTTCCTCTTTTGGAGTGTGTCTATATGTTTAGTAAAGCTGCAGTTCTAATGGAGCTGACTGCCTGCAGCCTGAGCCCAAACCTATAAACTGCATGAAACAACCAACACCTGCACAGCTGCAAAGATTACTGGGGCATTGTGTGTGAGAGAAAATCACAGCTACATGTGAATGCACACAGAGCTTTGAACAGTAGATTTGAATGACCTGGTTTGTATAGATGATATATCTTCCACATGTTCTTCTCGCTCTTATAAATGCAAACCCTAATTAAAAAATCATAAACAAAACTCTGTTTAAAATGTAAATAAAACAGAATGCAATGAACAGCAACATGTCCCAAGAAGTTAGGTCGACCAGTTATAGTTGGCTCAACAGCTGGTCTTTTCAGACATTCCCAGATGTTTACAGACTTAATGGAAGAGGGAATGCTGCACAGTGCTAAACATGGCCCAAAGTGTGTCCCAACTTTTATGTGATGCTACCAGTAAATTGAAAGTGGGCTTCCCAGTTCTTTTGTACATACGGTACTTCTGTTTGTAACAATCCAGTGTTTTCACTTTGGAGACTCAGTTTCTGTTTGACATTTTCTGTTTGACTTTGTTCTAGTCTTCAATTTGAATATTACCTTTGCTCAGGTTAGATTTTTATTCTGATTTAGTATTCATAGTTTTCTTTGTTTGGCCAGCCACCCTTCAGAGGAAGCTCATTTCCACTGCTTGTATCTTCAATCTAGTCCTTTCGGTCAATACCCAAATATCATGACCACAGGTGAGGTTAGGGATGTAGATGAACCTGTAAAGGGTCTGTTAATTCGAGAGCTTCACTTTTATGCTCATCTGTCTTCACCACTACGAACCGGTGCTGCTTCCGCATCACTGCAGTCACAATACCAATCCATCTGTCCATCTCCCCTCTCCCCTCACTCATTAACAAGACCCTGAGATACATAAACTCCTCCACTTAGGGCAGAAAGTCGTCCCTGACCCTGAGCGGGCACTCCAACCTTTTCCGGCTGAGGACCATGGTAGACTTGGAGGTGCTGATTCTCATCCCCGCTGCTTCACACTCGGCTGCGAACCGCTCCAATGCAAACTGCAGTTTTACTGATCAAGACAGTGTTCTGAAGCAAAAGTTGCATTACTATAAAATAAACCAACAAACCAACTGATGCAGCCTCGGCCCCTGTTTGTAAGTCCAGTTATTAGGAATAAAGACATAAATCTTTAAAAACAGATCACCAGTATCTACTTTTATTTTTTAAGATATATAAATCTAAAATAGCTAACTCTAGTTCAAAGAAAACAAAGAGGAACAGGATTAGAAGTGAACACAGTGACAGCTCAGGTTGAGAGAGGCAAGGCTGAGATGGTTTGGTCGTGTTTTGAGAAATTACAGTGAATACGCTGGACAAAGGATGTTGAATATGGAAGACCAGATAGTCTCATGGGTGTAGTGAAGGAGGACATGCAGTGGGTTGGTGTGACAGAGGAGGATGTTAGGGATAGAGGTAGATAATCCACTGTGGAGACCACCTAAGGGAGCAACCAAAAGGATAAAAAGCAGACATTACTCTGGAGTAAATAGTTTATTAGTCAAGTGTTATTTTCATGGCTCTGTAGTGTAGTGGTTTACACATTTGCTCAACAAGTGAAAGAGCCCCAGTTTGATTCTGGGAGGAGACACAAATCCCTTTGGGGTTGAGTCAGGAAGTGCATCCGGTGTAAAAAAAAAAAAAGTAGTAATCAAACATGTGGAGCTGCTCACAGTGGTGACCCCCTGTGAATAAGCTGACAGCGTTTTAGTCCTATTTTCATCAGCAGATGTATTGTTGTATGGCTGTCCTGCCTCAGAAGCATCTGTAGAATTAAATGAAACTTCAATGCACTTAGCTGCTACATGTAGCCCACATACACCTTGAGTCCCATTCAGTCTTTGGCCAAAGCCTGACTACCTAATTAGGTACCCTTAATCTTTGAAATAACAGAATTGGCTTGGGAATATGAAGTGCTCAGTCACCGAAGAAGAAAAAAGAAATCCCAAAGCACTGATATGGTAGAGAGGATGTGAAAGGAGGCAAGAAGGCAGCAGCAGGCCACCCATTGTGTTTCTTTTAAGCTCATTTGAAAGAGGCTGTTATAAAACATAACCGAAGTGTGTTGTGGATTTGAATTTTTGCTTATAATAGAGTAAGACATTCATCTGTCTGAACTGCATGTTAATTACTTTTTCCTTATCAGAATCTTATGTTAATATGCTTAGCTGTTCCATTTTTAGCAGCATGGAGAGGCTAAAGAAAGTGGAAGATTAAATACTGCTTTGGGACTTCAAGTTACAGACATACTTACAGCACTGTCTTGTTTTTAAATCACATTTCATAAGTGCAGCCAGAAACCATTGAGTTCTTGCAATAAAACATGCGTGGGGTTTTATCAGTTAAACCCTGTGAGAAATAAAAAGCTCTTGCTCCATAACACACAGTGATACACACAGGGTACTGGAGTGCAATAGATGTTTTGTGTCCTGACAGGCTTTATGTATCAGGATATATTTATCCAACTGTGGTCATAATTTTATACTATGATTTTTTTTCGTCCTTTGTTCAGATTCGACATTTTGTGCAAGCAAAAGGCCATCTCTCTGAAGTGCTCCTTTCATCAGGGCAATGATTTTAGGCGTGCCATCAAATCCACCCAGGGATGGTTCTAAAGAGAATAAATTGAGGGACTGCCCCAGTGAAAGCCAAAGTTTGAAACCCCGTTGAATTTCTGTTGGGAGACTTGAAATGGGCCGCACATGCAAGAAAACCCTGAAACAATTTGCAGTTGAGGGATTTTCTGGAATTTTAGCAAGTCATCATTCAGATATATTTTCAAATAGATGATTGAAAGAGCTAATCGTCCATATGTATTGTGTTCATGTGAATACTTTGTAGCATCGTCCAGGTTCTTGCTCTTATGTGTATGTCTGACAAATGTGAGTCAGTGGCTCTGCTGTAGACCAAGCTAATATTACAATCCAAAAGCCCTTCGGGAAGACATATTGCAACTATTGTTGCTGCTGTGGTCATTATGCAGCAATCCCAGCCACAGCAAAACATTGCTGACAGAGACACTGCAAGTCTTCAGTGTTTAGTTTTTCCCCTAAAAGGCAATGCAATGAATGGATTATCCAGATACTCTCAGCCATCATTCAGTATATGGTATGACAATTGTGTATTCCTCATGCACACCTGTTGAGACAAATGCTCACAAAACAGCTTTGCGATAAATTAGATTATCAGATGTTTTTAAAGCTGTTGATTAAAAATCTGTATTTTTTGTTCTACAGAATTCTGCATCCACCCACATGCAATCACAGTAGCATTGCCAGTATGTAAACACAATGCATACAGAGTTGGCAAAAGCATGCATAGTGTAAAAAGCAGATTATATATATCAGTGTCTGCATGTGTGTTTGTATTGTGCTGCTGGTAGGGATTTATGGCATCATGCATCCCTTCATCGATTTACATTTATTTATAGACTGGTGCAGTGCCCACTGTCACAGGCATATTGACGTCAGCAAAAGTAGACGTCACAGTGAGTGGAAGTTTTATTTCTGAGCTATGTTATCTGAACTACTGAAATAATAAATCATCACAGAGGAGTGTGACCACATCTGGGAGGTTGTTACCCCCGACATCGCCTAATTATAGGAAGATGACCCCAAATTGATCTAAATAACTTCAAACTTAACAAGGACAATATGTGATTGAAGTGCAGATGTTCATCGTTATTTCCAGGGGTTTACAAACGTTTAGAATTATATATTTTTATATATATATCCCTATTTTTAAAGGTTCAAAAATAATTGGCCCACTGACAAACAAGAAGTTTCATGAGCAGGTGAGACCTGTTCCCTTGTTATTTCGTGACAAATGCATCCATCCATCCATTTTCTGCTACTCATCTAGGTAAAGGTTGTGGTGGCAACCACATCCCAAGCCAACTGAGAGATATAATCTCTCCAGCATGTCCTGAGTCTGCCCAGGGCCGTCTCCTGATAAGATGAGCCCAGATGTGGAGGAAGTAGCAGTTCTACTCTGAGTCCCTCACGAATGGCCTAACTCCTCACCCTGACAAAGGAGACAGACATAATTTCTGAAGTTGATTCAACTTGTTGACTGTCATTTTAAATATGAGGACCAAAGAGAAGTCAGTGCAAGTGAGGAAGGCCATCATTAGGCTGAAAAACCAAGGGTAGATATATTAAAGTTCACAATCAAGTGTTTTCTTCATGAATGGGCACAAAGCATTTACAACAACACTCAAGAAGAGGACGGTCACATTAGACTTTGCTAAAATATCTAAAAGAGCACTCACAGTTCTGACAAAAAAACAACCTTTGGATGAATCTGAGACGAACTTGTACCAGAATGATGGGAAAAGAAACATATGGAGAATGAGAAAAACAGGTAATGATCCAAAGCATATCATATGATCTTCAAACACGATGAAGGCAATATTATAGCAGGGGAATGTCTGGCTGCCAGATGGGACTGTCACAAGTCGCAGCATGAATTCTGAAGTGTACAGGGCTATACTCGCTAAAGCATTCAGCTTAATTCTGCCGTAGTGATCAAACAGTGCTTCACAGGAAATACCCAAAACCATATTGCAAAAGCAACTCCAGAATTTCCCAAGGCAAAAAAGGGGTTAAAATCAGTCACCTGATTTCAGCCAGGTAGGGCAGCTTTTCAGTTACTGAAACCCACAAACAAGCAACAACTGAAGATAACAGCTGTAAACATCTGACAGAGCATATGAAGGAAAGAAACAGCATTTGGTGATATCCATGGGTTGTAGACTTCAGATAGTCACTGACTGCAAAGTTTCATCCAAGTAATAAAATAATCTTTACATTTAAAATCCTTTTAGTTTGTTCAATTAATTTGAGCCTCTGAAAATGGGAGATTATGTATAAAAATGTCTGATTCTGTTAATGAAACATTTGTGGAAAACCCCTTTACTCAAAGTATGCAATTCAATCACATCTTGATTGTTTAATTTAAAATCTACGTAGTGGTGTACAGAGGCAAAACTACAACAACTGTCAATGTATTTTACTGGTAATAGCTCCAACCAACAACATACTATAATAGTTAGGTCCATATATATTTGGACACTTACAAATGTTTTTTTTTTTTACCGGTTTACTGAAACATATCCCAATTATAGTTATATAATGGATAGACATGATGAGTAGACTGTCAGCTTTCATTTAATCCACATTCAAATTGAATGAAGGATTTAGCATTTTCAGCTCCTTAACATGTGTCGCCCTCTTTTTAAAGGGAACAAAAGTAACTGGACAATTGACTCAGAGGCTATTTAATGGGCAGGTGTGGGCAATTCCTTTGTTAAGTCATTATCAATTAAAAAGATAAAAGGCCTGGAGTTGATTTGAGGTGTGGTGCTGGCATTTGGAAGACTTTGGTTTAAATAGACAACATGGGGTCAAATGAGCTCCTAAGGAGGTGATCCATGCAAGTGAAACAAGCCATCCACAAGCTGTGAACAGGAAAAAACCCATCTGATAAATTGCTACAATAATAGGAGTGGCCAAATGTACAGTTTGATACACGCCGAGAAAGAAAGAAAGTACTGGTGAGCTCAGCAACACAAAAAGACCTAGTGTTCATGGAAGACAACAGTGGTTTATGATCACAGAATCATTTCACCTTCACAACAGCCAACCAAGTGAACAACACTCACCAGGAGGTAGGCTCCTGTCTAGTCTACCAATTAAGAGAAGACTGCATGAAAGTAAATGCATAGAGTTCACTGCAAAGTGCAAGCCATTCATAAACCTCAATAATATAAAGGGTAGATTGGACTTTGCTAAGATCTAAGATCTTGAGCCACAAAGATCGTGGCTCAAGAGTTGGGAGTTCGCCTTGTAATTGGAAGGTTGCCGGTTCGAGCCCCGGCTTGGACAGTCTCGGTCGTTGTGTCCTTGGGCAAGACACTTCACCTACCGCCTACTGGTGTTGGCCAGAAGGGCCGATGGCGCGATATGGCAGCCTCGCTTCTGTCAGTAGCCTCCACCAGTGTGTAAAGTGCTTTGGGGGGGACTAGTAAAAGTGCTATACAAATACAGGCCATTTACCATCTAAAAAAAATCCAACACAGTTTTGGAAAAATATTCTTTGGAAAGATAAAACCAAGATCTACCTCTGCTAGAATGATGGGAAGAAAAAAAGTATAAAGGCATCAGCTCAGGATCCAAGGCATTCCACATCAGCTGTAAAGCATGGGGGGGGGGGGGGCACTGGAACACTAGTGTTTAATGATGATGTGACACAGAACAGACTGTCTGCTCAGATTCAGCTACATGCAGTCAAACTGATTGGGCAGTATTTCATAATACAGATGGACAAGGACCCAAAACATACAGCCTAAAAAACCCAGGTGCTTATTAAAGCAAAGAAGTGGAAAATTCTTGAATGTCAGTCACCTGATCTCAACCCAACTGAACATGCACTTCACTTGTTGGAGACTAAACTAAGGACAGAAAGGCCCACAAACAAACAACAACTAAAGCTGCTGCAGTAAAGGCCTGGCAGAGCATTAAAAGTGGGGAAACCCAGAATCTGGTGATCTACATGAATTCAAGACTCCGGGCCCTTTACCTGCAGAGGGTATTTAACCAAGTATTAGAAATGAACATTTTATTTTCAGTTATTTAATTTTTCCAATTACTATTGAGCCCCTGAAATGAAGGGATTATGTGTAAAAATGCTTTAGTTCCTCACATTTTTATGTAATCTTGTTGTTCAGCCCACTGAATTAAATCTGAAAGTCTGCATCTGAGTTGTTTCATTTAAAATTCATTGTGGTAATATATTTGTAAACATCCTGTAAACAGATACGATGGAGCAGTAGAGTTACTCCAAACATTTTGTAACATGTCTTGGAGCAATCTGCCCTTATTATCATAGGTCAGATACACACCATGAAAACACACTGCATGTGAGCTAACGGCGCTGTTTCTTAGAACAGCAACATCCTGCAGCAGTCTGCCAACAGATTCATCACCAATGGAAATGGCTCTTTGTTAATTTGATTTGATTTCCCCAGGACAGTAGAGCCTTGCACTCATACTCTTTTTACCTCTGCTGTGTGTGTGTCTGTGTGCTGCCGAGTGTGCACGCCTGCCTGTCCTCCTGCATGTGTCCATACCAGACATTCTAAGAATAACTGTCAGGAATTTGATGCTTCTTGTGGAAAAACTTCCTTCGCGGTGACAATAGCTTCTCCTTATCAGGAAACTTCTTGACTTAATAACCTTTAAAACTTTCTTTCAGGGCCTAATCTTTAAAGGCTGAAGATGATCAACATTTCCACCGAATCAATATGGCTACTAGAGACAAAGAGCATTGATTACATCAAAAATTAAAAATCAAAGCAGAATCATTATGCTTACATGTGTCTTTTTTATATCTGTGTCCATCAGAGGCCTGATGAGGAGGTGGTGGTAGATCAGGGAGGAACCAGCTCTGTGCTGAACATCCACTATGAGAAGGAAGAACTGGAAAGTGAGTAACTTGCAGATTTGTTGAAAGTTGCCCCCATGTGTAAAATACAGGGTCAGCAAGAATCCATCTGTTACAGTTTTGTTAAGATTTATTTTAGACCGTCTGACTTGTACTGCTGCAAGTATGACTTTCAGCGGTACCAAAAAAAGCATTCTCTGTAGTTGTATATGGACCACGTAGCCTTTTAACAACAGGCCTGATAACCTATAGTCCTGAAGTGCCACCGTGCAGGACACCCAACATAAAAAAAATCCTCAAGAGGATAAAGATCTGATCCAGTAATCCACGAAAAAGAAGGAAAATGTATTGTTTGTCCTGAATCTGATGTTCAGACAGTGGATGGACTGTCCTCTCCAGCACCCTTGTGGACACCTTCTCGGGAAAGCTGTGATTCCTCTCAAGTTAGAACACGTCCCTTGGCCCTCCTCCTTAAAAAGGAGGACCAGCACCAAAGTATGCCAATCCCAGACCACAGTTTTCACCTTTCACATGATCTTGCAGAGGTTGCAGCCAAGACAGCCACACAACATCCAGCTCATATCCAGCATAAGCACCAAGCTTATGGATATGGATACCAAGTTCTGATTTTACAATGTAAACCAAATTTTACAATACAAAAGAACCCTTTCCTGAAACTATCGTTATTGCTTTCCAAAAGCTGAATTTACTCCCACTTTTTAGAAAGACCCAGCAGCCACACAGAAACATGTATGTTTATTTGGGGGGATGTGGGGGTGGTGGGTTGTTATTTTGGTGCATTATCTAAATTAACTTTTATTTCAGTGGTCAACTGAACATAAAAACTCAATATCTAAAAGCTCCAATCTGCTAAAAATTGCTTAAAAGTTTACTTGCTTTTTTGCAACCTGTATATATTGGCTCTACAGTATTAAACTGTATTAAAAAACGTAATTAAATTTAATCAGCTGGATCGCTGTGGCCCACTTTTACCTCTGACCACCCCCTCTCACTGCCTCACACTGAACGCAACTCCAGAGTGGATTATACTCCAACCACTCACCAGGAGACCGGTTCCAGAACCCAGTCTGTATCCTGAGGTGTTCCCAATTATATCTAGCTGTATATCAGTCTCACGCACTCGTTTGGGTCCTTTGTCCACAATACAAGTAATCTTATATGTCTCAAGAACCAGTTTCAGCAGAATGGGATCAGACAACCAAAGCCCCCACCTTTGAGCACTTCCTGATCCACACTACACCAGATCCGTATGGCTAACTATTTAGAGTACACTCCTAACGGGTTGCCAGCCTGTTGCAGGCCCAACTTAGTGAGACAGACATACTCATACCTAATTTAGAATCACCAATTAACCCAACTCGACTAACTGGATGTTCTCGGACTGTAGTAGGAACCCAGAGTTAGCCCACACAGACATGAGAAGAGCAGGCAAACTTCAAGCCCCAGCCAGATGGTAGTTTCAAACCCAGCACTGCTAACATTGTTGCTGTGAGGCAGCAATGCTAACAGTGTAGTGTAGTGGTTAACATATTTGCCCGCCAAGTGGAAAATGAGACCAATGTAGGATCTGGATCTCTGGCTGGAAATGAACCAGTAACCTCCTGCTTGCCAAACAAATGTATGAAGTCCTGCACTACGCTATGCTGAGTTGACCAGATGCTGATCAATAATGTGTGTCCATGAGTGCCTGCATGTACGTTCACTCATATTCAAAAATAATAAAATTCATATGTCTTATGCAGAATTATTCTCTCAAAATGTTTAAAATCTATTTGTGTAAGCCTGTTGTTTATTTATTTATTTATTTATTCAAAAAGACTAATATTCAAATAAAGCTCCAGTATATACAGTGTCACATGCAATCAGTCTCTTGGTTATCACACCACGCTGTTTTTGAAATTGAATCCACTAATGATAATTAATGATGGCAACAGTCAAGACTAATATAGGACAGGAAGGGTGTTGTTTTCTCATTTTCCCCGTGGAGTTTAACACCTATGCCTGAGTTTAATGGCTTTCACTTTTATCCTGCATGCTGAGAAATCATAGGACACATTATTCCATCATGTTTTTCCCCTCTCAGTGTTTGAAGATAATTCTTTTTCCAAGCGCTAAATGCTCTTAATATTGTGGGTAAACTTAAAAATACCTGTAGAGAGTAAACTAATTGCACAAAAACAGGTCACATAGATGGTCTCTAGTCAAATCTTGTAAAATGACTGAAGCTCTCTCAAGATAACCATCAGTTTTAAATTTTGGTTGCAAATCTTCACCACACAGCAATCAATTGACAGCAGGAGCAAAAACCTCTTCATTGTGAGTCCCTTTGGTCTAACGGGAGCTCTCCTTGTTTCATGTTTATTAAATAAATTAACAATAAAAATAGAACTTATGAAGACATCTTGCATCTCGGATTAGCCTATTTGCATAATAACTACTTGTTTTGTCAATCCACTAAACTCCTTACAGTCTTTTCATCAGATAAAATGAAGTTAAACTAAAGTGCATTAATAATGTGCAACTAATGAAACAGTCTGTGTGACATTAAAATGCTCGCATGTTTACTTGATAATCAAAGATGCTTTCTTTTAATTTTTCTTGTCTTTTTTTGCATCGTTTTCAGGTCACAGGACTCTGTTCGTTGGGGTCCGGATGCCCAGGCAGAGCCATCGTCACCACAAAGGTCATGGTTCCCGCCACCGCAAGAGAGACAGAAGGGCAAGCAGCATTGCAGCACAACAAAGCGAGGAGAATGAGACAACCAGTTCTAGTCATGGTAGCGCATACAGAAATAAACACATCAGAATTTTTCTTAGGCTACCCCATTACTTAAAGTGTTTTACAGTTTAGATGCATTATTTTGATTATTTTGGCTCATATAGTCATTCACCAATCAGATGGAGACATATAGTGACTTGCTAACAGGACCATCACCCATAGAGTAGGTAGTGGTTGTTAAACAAAGCCTATCAATATTGTGGGCACTTCACACATGCAGGACTCCAGGCTGAAATTGACAAACCACTAATTAGCTAACACAGAACAGGAACAAATCAGCATGCTGCACATGTGTACAAATGTGTGTTAAAGTATGTATGCATGTGGGCTCAGAAACCATTAAAAGGCATGTAAGGACAAAGTAAGAAATGTTGTGTTTTGGAAAGTCTTTTGAGAACCTACAGGTCACCTCTCCTTCCTCCCACACATCATCAGACACACCATCCCAGCGGGTCCAGTTCATTCTAGGCAATGAGGAGGACGCTGAACACGTGTCCCATGAGCTGTTCACCGAGCTGGATGAGATCTGTGTCAAGGATGGCAAGGATGCTGAGTGGAAAGAAACAGCCAGGTCAGGATATCTCCTCAGGGAGCTGTTGGTAACAGTGCTTAGCAATAAGGTTTCTGACAGCCTGGCAGCTCTACAGCGGCACTATTATAAAGAGGGAAGTCTACAAGAGGTAGTTACACTTAAAGCTCGCTGAAGGTTAGCTCAAGGTGAAAAGATCAAAAGCCGTGAGTCAAACAAATATGGCTTATTTGTGCTGTTCAAATGCCAAATCTAAGTTTCTCATGCTCACTTTTTTTTATTTGGTGGTGTGAACCACTGTACAAGAGATTTAAAGCACATCTATGCGTGGGAAAGAAAAACAGTTTTCCATTTAAAGTTGAATGCTCCCTCTACACTTAGCTGAAGAAGAAGTGTATTCATCATACTTCAAGGAATTGCTTTAAAAAGACCCGACGTGAGTCAAGCAGTCCCTATTATAGTCGTGGTTGAGAAAGCATAGCGTCTGTTCTCAAGGGCCTTTGGTTTCAGTTCTTACCTAAAGGTTTTAAGTCCCTGCCTCAGCAACTCCTGCTGGACAAACCAGCAACTTGTGTGGTAGCTCACTGTCCTCCGTGTGTGAGAGGTAAACTCTAAATATTTACAAGATATTTTGGAAACAGAAAATCAGTATAATATCATGTAGCAGTGGAGCAGTAACAGGGAAATTGGAAGCAAAAAAAACAACAACAATGACACAACATGACAGATTTGCCGTTTTGTGTCTTTTTTGACAAATTAATAACTCAAGAATAAAACTGGAGCTTCAACAACAGAAAGATTAAAGCCCAAACAACACCCATAGAATTAAATCATTAAAAATAAATAAATGCAAATAAATAAACACAATAATAAAACATTTATCATATTATTTTTATTTTAACTAATACTTTATTTAAATATTCCTAATGTCTGCAATCATAAAACTAAAAAACAGTTATAAAGTAAATGACACTGTACACTGAACCCACATTATCTACACATATAGAGCGACACTATATGTGGTCTAACAGCCCTAAACAGCCCAAATACATTGAAGTTACATATCTGCAACCAGAATGAGACCAAAAAGCCAGAGGAGACTGAACAATGGGCTAACGGTGCCCTTTACAATCAAGCTCTGATTGCAGAGCTACTGCAGGAGTCAGGTTAATGCTTTGTTCAAAAGCACTAATCAGGTGAGGAACATTTTATCTGCTGGGAGACGATGTGCAGCAAATGTACCAAGTGGGGACTATTGTAGAAAACTGACAGTAGATATACTTAGGAATAAATCATACTATTGACCTTCTAAAAAATGCAAAAATGAAGAAGAAGTGATAGAAATGCTGTTTGTTTTTTTAATGGTAGCTGAAAAGAAGCTTTTGCTAAAGCAAACATTTCTTTACATGTTATTCTTTATCCACAGTAACAGCTTGTTTTGGCTCAGCTGTTGTCATTTAAATGACACTTTGTCAATTTATAAGATTGAAATTATATTCTTACGTTTTATAAAAATAGCCTTTTTATTAAGCCTTTGTATGGTAGCCTTTGTAATCAATATAGCGAATTAAACAGAAGGAAAAAAATCATAATAATAATACTTCACATGTGCTCCAACTTGCAAGTTGCTAAATAACATCTCTTTATGCTGCAGATGGCTGAAGTTTGAGGAAGATGTGGAGGACGGTGGAGAAAGGTGGAGCAAGCCTTACGTTGCTACGCTTTCCCTCCACAGTCTATTTGAGCTGCGCAGTTGCATTATCAACGGCAGCGTATTGCTTGACATGCATGCTGACTGCATTGAAGAGATCGCAGGTGAGAACACTTGTATGTTAATATGACTCTACCCGAGTGCTCTATATAAGAAGGCAGGTTCAGACTCATTATTAAGGGTGAAACAAAACTTATTATTGGTCTTTATCATGTGCTGTTTTCTCATGTTTGGCATATAATTGTGGTCAGAAGTTTATATACACCCATTATGGGCATGAAGGTCATGGTCATTCTGAACTTAATTATTTCTTTGAAGTGTTCTTTTTCCAGGATGAAATCATTTCACTGCATACATCTTTAATGACTTTAAAAAACAAGGATTGCTGTTTGTTTGTTTGTTTGTTTTGTTTTGTATTTTCTCTAATTTACCAGGTCAAAAGTGTACACACACACACACACACACACACACACACACACACACACACACACACACACACACACACACACTCTCACACACACACACACACACAGAATTTGTTTCAATGCTCCCTAGTCAGTTGAATCTTGACCAGTTGCTTTTGGTAGCCATTAATAAGCTTCTGGCATAATTCTGGCTGTATATTTGACCACTCTTACCTGAATTAGTAGAGTTGATTTAAATTGCTTGGTTTTCTTACATAGTACACAAATTCTTAATAAGTTTGACTTGGGAAGACCATTCCAGAAGCTTAATGTTAGCTGC
Organism: Simochromis diagramma; assembly: GCF_900408965.1. Taxonomy (NCBI): domain Eukaryota; kingdom Metazoa; phylum Chordata; class Actinopteri; order Cichliformes; family Cichlidae; genus Simochromis; species Simochromis diagramma. Next base: position 2,734,508 of record NW_024386835.1, on the reverse strand, counting down.
TTTATCCATTCCAAAACCAGTTTTGACATGTGTTTGGGATCAGTGCTTTGTTGGCACACCCAGTTGTCAGTTGTGTTTACCATCTAGCTGTTGGAGGTAGTCCTCCTTTTTCATTAACCCATCTGCTTTGTGTAACATATTAGCTGCAGAGCATGATGCTACCACCACCTTGCTTGACAGCTGGTACAGTGTTCATATGTTTGAAAACCTCACCTTTATTCCTCCAAACATACCTCTTATCATTTTGGCCCAATAGCTCAATCTTTGTCTCCTCTGACAATAAAACTTTTCTCCAGAAAACTTTTATGTGGAAAGATAGAAATTCAGTCGAGCTTGAAGGTGTTGATTTTGGAGCAGAAGCTTCTTTCTAGGTTGGCACCCTCTCAGCCCACAGAGAGTAAAACTCACTTCACTGTAGTAAGTGACGCTGGTCTTCCGGTAGTTTCTGGTTCATGGCAGGCTTGAGCCTCGGTGATTCCTGAGTTATATGTGAACATGAAATTTCCTCTCATCTGAGGGTGACGGTTTGGGTGGTAACAAAAGAGGTGACATGTCAAAATAACTTGTATTTACAATTGTTTGAACCGATGATCTTGGAATCTCTAGTTGTTAAAAAATGGCTCCAAGAGATCTTCCCAACTTTTCCATTGGTCTGCATATTGGCCTGTCCAATAGTCCCATTGTCAGTAATGTCATGCTAAAAGACGTAACCCCAAACAAATTCAACCTTATACCATTTATTTGTCTGTTTTTCTCCACCTTGCTCTATAGAGTCAGTTCTTTAGCTCATGTTACTTTTATTACTATGAATCAGACTCTAGCCTTGTCAGAATGCCTGCTAGTTGTAATCCGAGAAGAACAACATACACGAACGACTATATTCTTTTGGACTCAGAAACACAGTTTGCTTCTGTTATGGTAACTTTGCAGAACAACCAGCCTAGTTCTAGGCAGCACATCAAGCTGCAGTTTGTGTAATAAACCTGAGCCGAAATTGTATTGCTGTCAGCACCTGTACATCTGGATTTTACTTGGAAATTGCAGCTGAAACTGTGATTGCATAAAATCTACTTTGATCCAAATTCATTTGCATGCAGACAAGTAATAAACTTTGCACCTTCATTTATTTATGCATACTCATGACTGGATGAGGTAATTATGCACATCATTCAAACAAACACACACACACACACACACACACACATAAACAAAAATAACAAGAACAAGTGAGCAAGCAAGGCCTGATAAAGTGCAGAAGCGGTAAGAAAGATGGAGAGATGCTGATTATTCTGCAGTTTCATGTGGACAGATATTGGCATAACCCTTTAAACTTTCACCTTCTGTTCAACAGTGAAAGATGTCTGACCAGATTGGCTTGTATTTGTTTTAAAAGCAGCAGTTACATAAAATTAACATGTGTTCCATAAATCAAGGAGGGTATAATGTTGAGACATTATAATTTCTAAATAACTGGGTTTACTATTTGAAGAGTTATTTACTGCAAATGGATAAAAGTTCTATTCAAAGTAACCAAAATGCATTATGCAAATATGGGCTGCTAGATGCTGTTGATGTGGAACACCAACACTCTGATCATACTAAACTCTGGGTTTATGAGTTTGACCTGCGTTGCAGACATGGTACTGGACCACCAGGAGGCATCCAATGAGCTGGATGACAGCGTAAGAGTGAGGGTTCGTGAGGCGCTGCTCAAGAGACACCACCACCAAAACGAGAAGAAGAAGAATTTGATTCCCATTGTACGCTCCATCACAGAGGGAGCACGCAAACAGTCAGAACCTCATCTGATTGGTGAGTTTGATGGTGGATGTCACACACAAGCGCATCCTGACTTGTGCTCTCTACATCAAAGTAGAAGTCATGTCTTGGTATAGGGCCGAAATTGGCTTTTTTGGGGGGGGGGGGATTACTTTGGCTGTGTGCTGAGGGGCCTTGATTGGGTTTTTAATTGTAATATTAGTTAAGATTTTCAGTTCAAATTATAGTCAGGGTAAAAATACATAAAAATACATGAAAATAAAAAGTAAGTCAGACTGCATAACAAACATATATTTCTTTCAGGGCGATATATTTTTTATTCATCGCTGTCAGTTTGGACTTGGCACAACAACTATCATATTTACTGACTCTGAATCATTTGTCTCCTTCCATCACACATGCACATAAACACCCTGCAGGGTCAGCCACATCTCCCCAGCCTATTCAATCCAATGAAGCAGCTAAGAACGGTGCTGGACAGGACAGCACTCAGGTGGATCTGAGTAAGGTAAACAAGCAGGCTGTAGAGCAAATGTTGCATTTCTTTAGATGAATGCTATTAAAAAAAACAGAATACTTGGAAATATGATTATGCTAAACAACAACAACAGATCTTATTTTGTGTGTGTGTGTGTGTGGGGGGGCTCTCAGAATGAGAATGCACTGGAGACCTGAACTGGGATGCTGTAAATATAATGAGAAACAATTGTGTCACATAGTGCCCCCTACAGTGGAACAACACACAGCAGTAGCCCATCAATAAAGGTACTTTTATAGCCTCCCAAGGGGTTGCCATAGCAGATGCCCTTTCTTACTCAACACTCCCATTTATCCAGGCTTGTAACCCCCTGAGGTTGGGTTTTTGTGTTTCCTCTCAGTATCAAACAAGGTTTTTCCACATGTAAGGCAAATGTGATAACCACAACAACACAGAGCCACTAACAGCAGTCCACCAACGAAAGACTAAAAAGCAGTGCCATAAAGCCACAGACAAAGGTTTCCATTTAGCACTGGACCTGCTCGGTTCTCTACAGTTAAGTTAGTTATTGCAGTAAATCAATAAACAACACGCTAAAGAGAAGAAAATTAAGGACATTAATTCTGGGCAGACAAGTTACAATAGCATAGAAAAGAAAACTGGAAACAAATGAAGAATAGATATACAAAAATTCACAAACAATGTTTATAAATACCGTAACAAAAATCCCAATCGACTTACATCATAACATCAACATTGAGATCAAATCCTGTACTGATATTTGCATCTGTCCTGTCTGGACAGGTGGATCTGCACTTCATGAAAAAGATCCCAGAGGGTGCAGAGGCTTCCAATGTGCTGGTGGGAGAGCTGGACTTCCTGGAGAGGCCTATTGTAGCCTTTGTGCGCCTTTCCCCTGCTGTGCTGCTCACTGGACTTACAGAGGTGCCCATACCGACCAGGTAGACAGCTGCAGCTCCCTGCTTTAATCATAAAATCAAATTCAATATTCCAGAAACTCTTTATAAACTGAAATCCATCTGCTGACAAATATTAGGTTCCTCTTCATACTTCTTGGCCCTGATGGGAAGGCTCAGCAATATCATGAAATCGGTCGCTCCATGGCAACCATCATGACAGATGAGGTAAGCACTCTGTCAATCAAAATAAATCTGAGCATCTCTCTTGCAGGTATAAAGAGGCTGAATTTTCTATTTCTTTTGCTTTTTTCTGTACCAGATTTTTCATGATGTAGCATACAAGGCAAAGGACAGAAGTGACCTTCTAGCGGGAATAGATGAGTTTCTAGACCAAGTAACTGTTCTGCCACCAGGAGAGTGGGACCCCTCAATCCGTATTGAACCCCCAAAAAAGGTCCCATCTCAGGTACATAGCTGCAGTCAATTAAAGATATTTGTACAACGAAAATTTATTGGAAATTGATGTTATGATAACTGTTGGTTCAGTGTATCATAATTTTGCATTCCTTGATATCTGCAGGAGAAAAGGAAGATGCCTGGAGTCCCTAATGGCACCGTCTGTCAGGAAGAGGAAGAGCTGCATGCTGAACACCACGGGCCAGAACTGCAGAGAACTGGAAGGTTTGCCCAGACTTCTTGCTTCTGTAATGGTGACTGTAGAAGGCATATTCAGACAGCAGGGTGTTTTTCCCCAGAAATGTAACCCTTAAAACAGCTTGAATTTAGGTGCCTTAATGGATGTGTTGCAGCCTGGTCCTGAGTTTAGCACTCTTCACTGTGTTCCCATTTGCTCCGGTCACGAAATCTAAATTTGGATTTGTGAGAAGGTGGAACAGACAAGTGACAATTACCAGTGCGAATGTGACAGCCTGAAGGAAACTGAAGACGAAAACATTTTACTTTATTCTTTAAAGAAAAGGTTGTCTTTGAAATCTTCTTTCTCAAAAAGATTCTTTTTATCTTTTCTATTTACATCCCACACACCACAATTTTTTATTGACGTACCAAAAAAAGTTCCATTTTATTGAAATAAAGGTTAGTACAATCACATCTTGTCCATCTTGTCTACAACAATCATTTACAGGCAACTTCATTTTAACCCATTTTTTTTCTTCTGATCATCATGTTATCAGTTGTCCAAATTAATCTTAAAGTAATAACTTGAATTTAGAAAATAGTAGCAACTATCATGCCAAGAGTTAAATTAGATGACTATAATGTCCATTTGTGTGTTAGCTGTGTAGCTTGAGCCAGGAGCCGTTTATCTCAGTTTAGCATAAAAGACTGAGCCTTTGAGAGGTAGATGAATTAAATTTTGTTGTTCTCATCCAGCAGCAAATGTGCACATTTTCCACAGTGCAATCTGAATTCTACACAGCATAAAAAGTCACTTGAATGCTGAACACGTGACGATCACAGGCTCCCTCCTTAGAACTGCGGACTGTTTGGAGGAGGTCATGACAGAGAGTGTTGCGCTACAAGTCTAAACTGCTGCTAAACTACTGATAAACTTGCCCTGCTGAGCCACTCAAGGCCTTTATGGTGGCTCCAGATCTTTTGCAGGTGTCTTTCCTCAGCACTTTTCCTATTTACATTAACACAATAACTTGAAATTATTGTGATTTTATTGTGAGGCTGTTTCAAATGTTTGATACAGCACCGATTAAAGTTGAAGAGTGACAAGATGCTGCTATGGCTCATAGGTTGTAGGTCAATTAGGTGACTTATGTGCTGCAAGGAGCTGTGATCTGTCACACACCACAATCCCAGTGAACCTTTCCACAACACCACAGAGCCACTAGAAGCAGCCATTAGACTTGAGGACTATAAAGCAATGCCACAAAGCCATTACACTTGCTAGTTTCACTATAGTTAAGCTAGTTATTTCAGTAATTCAATAAGTACCATGCTGCTTCCTTACTCACTAGGGGTTGGTACAGCAGGTTTGATTTGGCTGATTTTTTTCCCCTTGTTTTTTTTTTTTCCATTTTTTACACTGAATGTCGTTCCTGACCCAACCCCAGATCAAACAGGGGACATGTTGCTCGTTAGGCAAATGTTAGTACCAGTTTCCCCCCTTTCTTTAAGTGTCCCAAGTCCATGTACTGTACTATTCTTTGCCTTGACGTGTTTTTGCAAATACAAAAAAACCCCAAAAAAATAGAACTGTTTCTGAAAATATTCCATGCTCATCATGTTCATGCAGTGAGGATATGTCAGGTTAAACTGTCTTTGTTTACTGAACTAGTCCTCTTCTTTCCATATGTGCTGCGATCAGGTTATTTGGTGGTCTGATCCTGGACATCAAGAGGAAAGCTCCATTCTATTGGAGTGATTTTAAGGATGGTGTCAGCCTCCAGTGTGTGGCCTCCTTCCTCTTTCTCTACTGTGCCTGCATGTCTCCTGTCATCACCTTTGGGGGACTGCTGGGGGAGGCGACAGAAGGACGTATTGTAAGAGCTTAAACACACTCAAGGACACATTCACAGTACTATATTGTAGTTATATACTGCCATGTCTTTAGGCCATTACTACCACAGCATCAAGACTGAATGTTACTGAAGATTGTGTAGCAAAGGTTACAGGCTCTCTGCATTTGCAACATATGTTGTAGAGCGCCATTGAGTCCTTATTTGGTGCGTCTATGACTGGAGTAGCCTACTCGCTGTTTGCTGGTCAGCCTCTCACCATCCTGGGCAGCACAGGTCCTGTTCTTGTGTTTGAGAAAATCCTCTTCAAATTCTGCAAGTATGTACAGGACTCACAACAGCTTCCTTGTGACATCATTATCGCCAAAATGACATTTGTCCCTGTTCCCCGCTGTGCTCTAACTTTAGTCTCTTCTCTCATTTCCTCTCCTCTCCTCTTTCAGGGACTACGACCTTTCTTATCTGTCGCTGCGGACTTGCATAGGCTTATGGACAGCCCTGCTGTGTTTACTGTTGGTTGCCACAGATGCTAGTTCCCTGGTGTGCTACATCACTCGTTTCACAGAGGAGGCCTTTGCCGCCCTCATCTGCCTCATCTTCATCTATGAGGCTTTGGAAAAACTGTTTCACCTGGGAGAACTCTACCCTTACAACGCATACAGTGATTTGGACAAGCTCACCCTGGCATAGTCAGTAACTCAATTTCCTCGAGAGTTTACCAGAATGTTGCTGTAGCTTTTTCACTGCTCGTTCTTTTTTTGCTGATCACTTTCCTGCTTTCCTCATCTTATGCTTGACTTGTTCTGACTACTGAAGAAAAAAAACACATTTTTGTGAGCTGATGTATAGTTCAATTCATTGTGTGTGTTATGCGTCTTTGTCTGTAGCTGTAAGTGTGCAGAACCTGATAATCCAAGTAATGAAACCGTGGAAATTTGGACTGAGAGAAACATCACAGCCTCTGCTGTACCCTGGACCAACCTGACTGTCAAGGTAACGTAACTATGTGGGAACACACATCTAATGAAGTCTAATGTTGATATAACTTTCATAATAGCACTTGCCACATTTGTTCCAGCTTGTTTACTTTCCCAACTTGTTAACATTCAACTAACCCCCTCACCTTCCAATGTGCAGCCGACCTCACTTAAGGATCTTTGCAAACACTGACAAGGAGACTTCAATTAAACTCTCGCTGCTGTGTGTTTAGCTAAGTACACCAAAGGCCATTTTGTTTGTCTGTTTTATGTCTTTTTTATGCTCTGTAGACTCTTCCAGTCCGCCACGTAATTCTGATAAAACAGTTTTATGTGATGCATGAATGAATGTGATGCATTTATTGTAATAGGATCTCTGTTCATCTCTGTAGGAGTGTATCAGTCTGCACGGCCACTTTGTTGGGACAGCATGCGGTCACCATGGCCCCTACACCCCAGATGTCCTTTTCTGGTCTGCTATCTTGTTCTTTTCAACGTTCTTCATGTCTGCCTTTCTCAAACAATTCAAGACTAGCCGTTATTTCCCCACTAAGGTAACTAACCACATCATCAGTAATAGATTAGTAGGCACTGGCAATAGCATTAAAACTTATTACATTGTGTTAATGATCATTAATCTCGTAGCCTTGTTGTCTCTTCTGCTCAGGTGCGGTCTATGATCAGTGATTTTGCAGTGTTTCTTACCATTGTTTTTATGGTCCTGATTGACTTTGCCATTGGAGTACCCTCCCAAAAGCTGAAGGTGCCAAGCAAATTCCAGGTATAGAGGAACTGTATAACTTGCACTTCATGATATAAAACCATTGAGGATGATTAGCTGCATTATTGCATTATATTTCTGGTAATTACCTCTTCAGCCTACCAGAGATGATCGTGGTTGGTTCATCAATCCAATAGGGCGAAATCCATGGTGGACAGCTTTGGTTGCATCTATTCCTGCTCTTCTCTGTACGATCCTCATCTTCATGGACCAACAAATAACTGCTGTCATAGTCAACCGCAAAGAGCACAAACTACTGGTAAGACAACATTTTTTTAATCATATTCAAATAAGTCCTGAAGCTTTTCTGATTTTCGGACTTCTGCGATACAGAAAGGCTGTGGGTACCATCTGGACCTGCTGATGGTGGGAGTGATGCTGGCCGTATGCTCCATCATGGGCTTGCCCTGGTTCGTGGCAGCCACTGTCTTGTCGATCTCTCATGTCAATAGTCTGAAGCTGGAGTCAGAGAGCTCAGCTCCAGGAGAGCAGCCTCGCTTCCTGGGGATCAGAGAACAGAGACTTACTGGCCTGGTCATCTTCCTGCTCATGGGCTTATCTGTATTCATGACTAGAGCCCTCAAGGTTAGTCAGAGAAGCTATATAATGGTGGCCCCCTCTGGTGTATTACACATGAATCAGATGTGCAATATACCTACTATGACAAGTAAAGAAATATCTGCTGTAAAAATATATATAATACTTATAATGGAAGTTAATGGATAAATTAGCTGATAAAAATATAATGTCTGTTTGTTTTTTCAGCTCATTCCTATGCCAGTGTTGTATGGTGTTTTCCTCTACATGGGAGTGTCTTCATTAAAAGGCATCCAGGTGAGGAACTATGCAGCATGATTGTGCAGTTGACACAAAAACAAAATATACTGTGATTATGATTATTTAGAAAGCTCTCCTTCCTTTAATCTGATGGCAGCTGAAGGTGCCTTGTCCTGGTGTGATTGAATACGCCAGCCATTGCACAGATTGCCGATCCATCACACGACTAACACAGAGAGACAGGCAACCACTCATTCTCCAATCCTTACCTGCAGCCAAATTAAATAACCAATTGATCTAACGAGCATGTTTTTGGACTGTGGAAGGAAACCCACACAGACATAGTTAGAAAATGCAGACTCCACGCAGACTGGTCTTTGCCAGTGAGGAGGTTCAAACCAGGAAAAAGTGGTTACTCCGGCCCCTTCTCGATGCTTGCTGCTGTATATATTAACACTCTGATGAACACATCAGGAGCTCCTCGGGGTTCAGTATCTTGCCCAAGGATATTTTGGCATGCAGACTGTTTTTGGAGAATGTCTGAAACAATACTACACTATGAATAACGTACTTCCAAAAAAACCCGAAAAAAACCCCACCAACTCTGACTCAAAACTGCAAAATAATTAAAACTGTTCTCTTGTCCTCTCTTGCTGGATGCCCCCTGCTGCACCCTTGCCTTTTCTAATTATAATGCTGTTGCAATTAATCATGGCCTGACAGTTTATTGTCTGAACTAACCAGATGCATTCATTCTTTTTCCATATTCACCATCTGTCTCTTGGCTTTGCTCTCATTAATTTGTTCTCTCCTTTGCCAACTTCCATAACACCTGCTTTCATCTTTACCACTTCTCAGTTCTTTGACCGTCTGAAACTGTTTGGTATGCCGGCGAAGCACCAGCCAGATTTCATCTACCTGCGACACGTTCCCTTGAGAAAGGTGCATCTGTTTACTGTCACCCAGCTCACGTGTCTGGTGCTTCTCTGGGTCATTAAGACATCACCGGCGGCCATAGTCTTCCCCATGATGGTGAGTTGACCACAACCATTCCGTCTTACCTAGTGGAGCCGTATCTTCTGTTTAAACACCGAGCCTGTTCGTCTGCCTTTTTCTGCAGGTGTTGGCTCTGGTTTTCATCCGCAAGGTGTTGGACTTGTGTTTCTCCAAGCGAGAGCTAAGCTATCTAGATGACCTAATGCCCGAGTGGAAGAAAAAAAATCTTGACGATGCCTCGAAAAAGATTGAAGAGGTAGTCTAAAGGGAATTTTAAAATGCAAAAGTTCACCTTTTGTGAATGCATAAATGTGCACATATTGAGCGCGTACGTCATGGATTTGTCTCGCAGGAGTCACAGGTTATGCTCAGCACAAATAAAGAAGATTCGACTACAGTTCAGATTCCCATGGAGAAGACCAAGCCTGCTCAGGCTCCAAAAGCCCACGATCCCAGGTGAGCACACATGTTCAAATTTAAATAATAGACATCATATTTGGAGTGGTAAGATTATATACAAGGATTTTTGTCACTTTCCCAGCAACCTACATGCATGCTTGTATTTATATACTAGTGTGTGTTGTTCTGTTGTGCCACCTGTGAGTGAGACCTCTCCCTAAACCCTCCGGTTCCTTTCCGTGCTCCTCAGGTGTGACCCCTCTGATATTAACATATCTGATGAAATGTCTAAAACCACCGTGTGGAAATCTCTCAACACCAATCAAAAGGACGCTCGTCCTTTGACTGCTAAAAAGGCAAGGCCACACCCCTTATTTTTCCTCACCCCTACAATCTGGAAACATTCCTGCTTTATATTGTGCTCATTTGTATCTTTAGTATTTTAACATTATTTTGTTATTCAAAACTCAGGGTTGCTGCCTTGTGCTCTGTGCTGTCTTAACTCAGCCTTTGCATGTTTCGCCCTGCAGGTTTGAAGAGATTGCATTCATCGATGAGTAAAGGATGTCCAGATTCATGACAGACTCGACTGCATCTCTTGACTGGACAGGATTTGGCTGCTTCAACCATCAGCCACTTCAGTGCTCAGAAAAAGGAGTCTCTAGTTTCTACCAGCTACCCATAAAACACATGTTTCTCAGACACACAGGGAAAGTCAAGGGTGTAGAACATCCATCCATTCACTTCTACCTTTGTGAAGTTTGTAAATATATAAAATATATATACCGTACTACATATATATTGTTTAATTTCCCTGAATTCAAATCCCTACCTACTTATAGCTCTGGCCCTCACCACTCCTATATCTTAAACACCTTGGCTTGGAGTTTTGTTTTTATTAGGCACATATAATATCAACCTTCTTACACCATCTGAACAATCTTAAACAATATTTAGCTGTGAGATTTCAATACTACTGAACGTCCAACTTTTAACTGAATTGTGGAGAGCAGTGATATGGAGTTGTACTCTAGAGGCAAGTCCTGGAGCTGCTCCACTGACAGTCACAGAACTGTTTTCTGTTTCAAACCATGCAGTCATATAAAGGTAACTGGGACGTACCATTTCAATTAACCATACTGGTTCATCTCCAAAAGATGGTCAAAACATTTACATGGGGGTTTTGTTTCAACAGTACCATGAAAACAGTGAGAGTGAAACAAAATAGTAGAACCTTTAACCTGTACCGCTCCACAGAGCTGAGGCAAAGCGCAGATTTAAGTAGTAATTTATTGCTGGTTATCAAAAAACCTTGTGTCAACAAAAAAGTAAACAAAAACAATGATTGATATGTTTAATATGGTTGATTATTTGGTAGACTCATCAGAAAACGGTAAATGAAAGCACCATCAACAATGTGCTTTTTGGGGTGTAATGTTTCCTTTATTGGGTGTTCATCTTTAAATTAATGATTGTGTAAGAATCAAGTCTGTTATACCGACAGCACCCTGTGTTTGTTTTCTGCTTGTATTCTTATTTCTTTACCTCAAACAAGGCCACGAATACTCATGTAAGGCATTTTGGATAACATCAGGTAGGAAAAACCAGAAACGTGTGCGTATCAAAAAATGAGGGAGGCTTCAGGGTTTTATTTTAAGCAATAATTTACCCACGGTCCACCCAAAACTAATCATACTGCAGCTTTTTATTCTTCAGGAACCTTTCTTACTAGTGCAACTCTGTATATTCATCTTGAGCTGGACTCTGAAGGCCTTCCTCGCACTTTCATTACATGTTACACTATAAAACAGTTACAGTTAATAAAGTGAAGCTATTTGAGCAATGTCAACTTCATCTGAGACCTTTCAGTCTGCATAAACAAGGTTGCACTGTAATGCGGGCCCTTGTGTTTAATAACCTTCATTAGACCAACAGTCTCTGCTATAGTTGCACTTTCTGTAGATAAAAAACGTTGATATATTTTACTTTAAGAAACTCTATTAAGCAACCAAATTATTTTAATAAAATGTTACAGTTATTTATTATTATTATTTATTTTTAGATACAAAGTCACAAAATATCCTCTTTGCTTTCTGTATTCTAAGGCTGAAGAATGCAGCACATAACTAATGCTTTGGTGAATGTCTTGCCTCCATACAGTCGTGGGAGACACCTGTTATGTAATATAATGCGGTCGACAATAGAACTGGCCCAATTGGTAATGAAGAGTTTCAGGTCAAAGTTATACAGCCATTTCTGCCTGAAGTTCGCTAACATTAGCCATCATGAATTAACTTAGTAATATTTCACAAATAACAATATCCTGTTAACATCAGTTCATTTTCAGGGATACTTCCTGAACAGTCTTCATCTGTTCTGTTTAAGTGAATTTGATCCAAAGTGCACAAGTAATGTGTCACTGTAAAGGTGACACCTCTGTGACACGTGTGAAAGTTTGTGGAGTGTGACGCATGTCATGCACTTCTGCTTTGATTCTGTCAGATATCTGAATGTGAGTTGAGTGCAGCCATAGCTAAATTCATTAATAAAATATTATTGTGTAATCATATGAGTGAGTGCAAACAGTAGCTGATGCTATGTAAAACTAAGGGTAAAAAAAGAGGATTTGACCAAAATGTAAAATCACTGTTAAAAATCCAGTGTTTAAGGATTTTAAATGTGCTGTTAAAAAAAAAAAAGAATCTACAAGTTATTTTTGGTGACTTTAAACCCGTTGATGTCTATGTGAATGTACGGTAAATATAAAGTAAAATGCCTTCATTGCACCGTAGAATGATTGCATAAACATGTAGCCAGGAGATTCATTCATTAGGTGGATGTGACTATAAATATATGTGCAATACCAGTACATGCGTGCCTGTCATAGACTACATAACCATTTCTTGTTGTGCTGCCTTTTCCTGCACCATTGACGTTACATCCGCTTTTGTTTCTGGGTCCAGTTTTGGATTGTTGTACTGAATCGTTATTTATATTTTCCTGCCCACTTCATTTTTATATGTAGGTAAAGGTGACATCTGTGCACTTTGTCCTTGTAATGAGTATAATGTGAAACCAATGTCTATTTCAAGGACGAGGTGACAGTAGAGGAAAAATGTAGTTGTAGAGGGGGGAGAGGAAGTTTCCACTGAGAAGAAGAACACTTGTACCGCGGTAACATTATTCCTACAGTTTCGGAGCCATAGAACGAGCGATGCCTTGTCTCTTGTATTAGTCTTGAAAGAAATAATTCTGTTTTATATGTATATCAAATTTAATTTTTGACAATGGAAAATGGAAAATAAATAACTACAGGTAAAACTGAAGAAAAATGTGTTTTATGTCATTTTGCCACAGTTCTTGAATGCACGCCACCAAAATGAGTATTTACATGTTTGACCATGCATATATTTCAGTGTATTTAATGACTTTGTCCACTAGGAGGCAGCAGAGTAACAATCCTTTCTAGCAGGTTCTGACCATAAGGACTTTGCCCTTCTAATTTTAAGCTAAATTCAAATCTGTTGCACCATTGTAGAAAACATAAACACTAATCCCACCCAAAACATCCTGAGAAATACTCAGAAGGTTTTTCAAACTTCCTCCCTTGTGTTGCACCCATCCCCCGTGTGAGAATACAGTGTGCACATCTGGAGGTGATCCTGACTGCAAAGGAGTTGCCTGTGGGAAGGAGTATGCGGTTAAAGATGCACTGCACTCTGTATGCATACATCTAAGTGTCCGTATGTGCCTCAAGGGTGTCATGTGATCTGACTCCCAAATGCTCCTGATTACAAGCAGCTGGCATCGCCTCAGCCACTGAGAGAAGCTTCTGGCTGTGACATGAGGTTGAGGGAAAGAGCTGGACAGGATACTTAAGTTTATTTTAAATGAATCATCAGCTTTCTTAGATCCCCACAGTGCTTCGAATGTGGTCAGCTAGTCAAACTATACATGACATTTACCCACCATGGAATTTCAGTTCATCTATTTGTGTATTCCATTTATTATTATCATCTCACTGGTGCAATTTAATTAGAGGTGAAGAACTAGTTTAGCCTCAATGCCCTTTCTTCAAGACTTAAGCATTCATATAAAGTCTTTGTGTCTGGATGAAGGTCCTTGTTTTTGTGAACGAGAACTGAAGAAACATCCTAAATGTAACATTTGGCTTTTCGGCCTCGACAGAAAAGCCAAATGTTGAATAGTGAGCTTCATTTGAAATGAATACATCTCAGTATAATGCAGTAATTTGTCAATGTGTGTGTTTACAGCTGTGTTTTGTTGTGCATTATTCATTTAATCATAAACATGCCCACTTTCTTACTTAGATGTAAAAACTATTCGAATCCCATGCCCGTACAGTAACTGGGAAACTGCAAATGTCATCTGCTTTGTCTGGCGTGCTTAAGAAGAAACCAGCAGAAAGAATGACAATCATCTTGGTTTCTTCTAACCTAATAACAGCGAACACTCAGCTGCTAACTTCTAACATGCACGGATTGTTGAAGGTAACTTTTTCCTTGGTACAAACTGTGAAATACATGCTCACAGACAAAACTGTTGGTCTTTGAGCTTGTAGCTTGAATAAGATCTGACCAAAGCGATGGTGTGTTTGGATTTTCTTTTTCTCTCTCTTTCTCTTTGAATCACTGAGCTGTTGTCCCCTTTTCTCACTGAACAGAGCCGGCTCTCAGCTTGTCCCTCCTCTCCATCAATCTCTGTCATAAATCTGTCACACGGGGAGAAAGGGAACTGCTGAATACAGATTTGTCAGCAATTAATCTAACCTCTATTACCAGACTTGGATATTGTGTCCTCTATGCCAGAGAACAATAAGCCACTCCAACACTGAGCGCTGTGCTGCATGTGTGTGCGGTGTGCAGTCTTGTGTCTGTCTGCTTGTGCGAGGCACGGTAAGAAAACAGCAGTTAGCTTCCTTCAGTTAGCTGGTGTTTCAACTGTTTGTATTTTTAAACACTGTGAATAAAATTCCTCTTTTGCCCTTGTTTTCAATTTCTAGACTGACTCAACTCAGGAGGGTTGTTAAAAAACTTTACACCTTTACACTTCTTTCAAGAAAAAACAGAACAATGAATGCCTCTGTCAGAAAGTTAGAGCCTCTAACTGTAATCTTCCAATTGAAATTACTGGAAGAGCAATGTTATTTAACCTTAAAGAGACACTACTCTGAGCATAAGGCTAGCTAACTGACACCTTGCAGAAATAGAGAATCCGGCTTTAGCCGTGTTGTCGGGGCCTAAATCTGTGTATACAGTCACATATGTTCTTTATGCTGTTGAAGCACTAGTTTCCCACAAATGAAAATTACATTTTGAGGTGAAGACATTGTTGGGGTGGGTCTATTAGAGGTTAAGTAAGTGTACTTGGCATAAATTCAAGTTAATTAATAAATCCTCTGAATACTTAAGCAGGCCCATTGCACTCATTATCATATTCCCAGATGAGAAAGTCAGGCAGTTAAAAACTGAACACATTAAAAATGTTACCAGCAGAATAATTATACGCAGCTCTGTATATATAATATAACACATGCTTGTCTCCAGATTTTTGTGTGAAACTAAATACATTTATAACTCCAATATGTTTTATAGACTTTGTGTGGTACATGGGTGTAACTACTACCATCTAGCTATCTATCTATAGATACAACATCTCTGTACACCATGATAGTGGGTTTGAAATCAAACAAGATGTGATTGAATTGTGAATTTTAGGTTTTGCATATCATGAATTGTTTATGAATCACAGCTATTTTTATAGAGACATGTATTTTCAGAGGACAAACTAAGGTAATTTTAACTATAAAACTATATTTTTCTAGACTTCAGCAAAGTCTAATCTGGTCGTCTCATTCTTTGGTGTATGCACGGGTTTGCACCTTGTTGTGAATCCCCTGTATTTGCATCCATGGATCATAATTGTAGACTTTAACAATGACACACCCAACTCCATACGACTGTTTTAGACTTGGTTAGATGTGATTTTTTTTCATCATCATCGTGTAGTTGTCTTCTGCGGTCTTTCTGAGTTTTAGGAGTTGTGGAGCTGGCTAGTGTTTTCAATTTTTTTTCTTAAAGAATATACCAAATAATTTATTTGGCCACTCCACTTTCTCCACTTTATTTTGGTTTTTCGCCTTGGGTGTCCCCCCTTATTTGCTCTGGCATCTCTTTGGATCTCATATTGACACTTCCAGTAAAAAGATGCCAAACACTTGGAATTAACCCAGATCTTCTATCTGCTTGATTTGCCATGAAATAACAAGGAAACAGGGTCTCTGAAAATTAGGGTATGAAAGTAAAGGGGTTCTTGCCGTATGTGTCACACCCTTGAATTAAAGCTGAAAACCTGTACTTTCATCTCAAACACTTCCTTCATAGAGTTTATCTGTTTATCATGAAGCCTACTGTGTCCTGGTCTGTACTCATGTCAGCAGAGTGATGTAGGTGCAAATGACTAAAATAAACTACAGGCCAGGCCATGTTCGTTTTAACAGAACATCTTACCAGTTTTAAAAGGCTCATTGATGTGTTTTACTAATATCTAACAGTAAGCTATATAATCTTTGGCTATGCAGGCAGCATTTATCAGTAGGATGAATTTGCTGTTGGGATTTGACCTTTTTTTGTGGGATTTGTCAGAATCAAGAACGTTCAGATTCAAGCACTGTACTGAACTGACATTGACGTCTTCTGTGTGGAAGACCACAATACACACATTTCCTGTTCTTTTTCCAAAGATTTCCTGTTCCTGTTTTGCCCTTTCTCTCTCTCATTGTCTCATAATTCACCCTTCAAATCATTTGCGAACACGCGTAGGCTTGCAGGGGTTAAGCGTTTTGAAGGTACACATTTAACAACAAGTGGGCCAATTATGGCTGCGCATTTTTTTCACCCTTAACTCCATAAACTCCTACAGCACTTTCATCCACACAAGCACAAACACACGCACATACACAAACACAATTATAATTGCTGGGACAGTTCACTGGAGCAGTGGGTCAGTGCTCAGCTGCTAGAGACAGAATTAGAGCGGCAAACAGCTGAGCTTCTCTAGGGTGCTATCATGTGACCTATCCCACCCACAGGAGCAAAGCAGCTCTGGGTTAGAGTTACCAATAATTTCCAGAATGGCTGTTACGCGTGTGAGTGGAAATCTGTCTTCCTGTGTACATTGTGCACCCCAGTTATATGGGGATTTTTCTCTCCTTTGTTTCCAAAAGTAAATGTTTTCTCAAACTTGCTGATAGCCATTGTGTTCAGCTGTCATTAGCACACTTTTTGCTCTTTGTCCCTCCTGCTTTTCCTCATAGCCTGCTTTAGGTTGTGTGGCTAAATGTAGATGTTTTCTGGATCTAATGAGAGGCAGCATCTTGGGTTTGTTACACTACGGTGAAAATGTATCAAACAGTTTCTGTAATGAAAAGAACTGCACAACTGGAATTTTTTAGGTGTATTGTTTCCTGACCTGTAAAATAACAGCATGGCCTTTTTTCAGTGTCTGTCAGCAATGCAGGTAAGGGGGAAAGAGCTGAGTGCCGCACTAGCAATTACTGCTCTGAGTCAGGCAGTGAAACGCCTGTATCTCCACTCCTATCACTAGCAGCATTTTAACCCAATACTCTGGTATTGCCACACCATGCCTTTCTACAGTTGCTATAAGGAGAAGGAAAGGTAATACTTAAACAAGATCCTTGTAATAAGCAGTAATTAATAAGTCATAAGCTGTTTATAAGTGAGTCTGAGCTCTTCAAAGCATGATTTGGACCAGGACACTCAGGCCTAATTTAATCTTTTTTTAAGGGATTTTCTTTGTATTAATTTGTAGATTGTCTTTTCTTAACATTATGTACTGCTCCAGAGGACAGAGGACAGAGCCATGAAAATGATTTCTAACTGTATAGGAATGTGTTTATTAACCCTAGTAAAACATTGTTACTTTAACTCAAGCTACTGCGTAAAAGCATAGCTGAGTGTTAATAGGGGCATACCTAGTTAATACATGTATTGTAAAGTATTTATTATTTATATTACTGCTATTTATTAACATTTTGACTATGGATACAAAAGAAAGTTTGAGTTCAAAAACTGTTTTCCACAGTCTCTTTATGCATTGGAATAAAGTAAAATAAGCAAAATGAAATAAAAGTTTCTTAATAAAAAGAATGAGAAGAACAACACATCTCAGTCCTGATCTCATGCTTTGGGGTCCACCATTTATGATTAATAGCATTCCTGAGCATCACGGACAGAAAGGGGAAAATCGTAAATGTAGAAGTTCACTGTACAACAAATTAAACTGAATTTAGCTGTATAAGCCCATAAATACAACCCATAGTTGTTGTTTTTCACTAATTACCTATTCACAGCCATATTAGTTGTTGGGTTTTTTTAAGTACAGAAATAAATGGATCAAATTCCCTTGTTGCAGTGATATATGATATATGATCCTCACTTTGGTCCAAAGGTCTGACTTGACCATCTTTATTGTAACAGTGCTGAGATCCATCAGTCTCACTTCATTTTTAGTCATCATACTGAAACTAGTTCTGATCGGACTGTGAGCACCTTATTACCTATCGCAAGAACCTTAATATAAAGTGTTACTGAAGGGAAACTGTCTGTTTTGTTTTGGGATTATGCTCTAAAAAGATTAAAGTAAGTTTGTCCTGTGTACGGCCATCCTCTGAAGTGCATCTCCCACATGTCACATTGCTCATGTGGTTACTGCCTCACAACCAAAAGAGAAGGGGTAAGCCCTGCAGGGTTTTAGAGGGTTTTCCAACACCGTACCATGAGTGGAGAGTGTTCAGTGAGACAATATTACAAACAAAACTGTGTCTGCACATTATAACCATGCTGATAAATTACAGTTGAAGAAATTAACTCACTTCTTGGCCAAAGGTTTGAGGCCAATGTGGAGGTCGTTTGCTGCCGTCCATGCATGTGTGCAGGCTACTGTGTGAATGTGTGTATTTGTGTATAGTGGGGGGATGGTGTGCCAGAGGAATTAGGTAATACTGACATGGCCATTTCAGCCCCCACCTTACAAACAACACTAAGATCAATGTACCAGATCAATAAAAGTCATTGGCAATAACTGAACTTCTCATGTGATCAGTGAAGGAGAAAATTCAATTTTTTTTGCACATCTGCATGTGTCCCAACATGCCCATTCATCAGACTGAAGGTTTGTAACCAAAAGCATGCAGCCACCCATGCAAGTCTTATCAATCCTCCAAATCCGCACGTGCAGAAATGGTACATGTGCACTCAGGCAGAGACACACATAGACGCATGCACACACACCGCAGGGGGGGAAATAGGCTCTTCTCTGACACTGCATGATTGGTCACTTTTTCCCTCTCTCTCCCTTCCTGCTGAAATAGTTTTAACAAAAGAGAAGGGAGACGGAGGGGGAGGGGTGACGTGCTTGGGGGAGGGGATGCGTGCGCTGCTCTGTTGTCACCAGGCGAGGGAGAGCGAGGGCGGGGAGGGGGGCGAGCTGGAGGGCGAGCGAGGGAGTGTAGGAGAAAAGGATAGGATCCCAGAAGAGGCTCAAACACACTGACACATACATACACACACACATATGCACACATACGCAAAGAGAGAGGGCGAGAGACCTTCTGTTACAATTTGTGGAGTAGTGGATTACTTCCCAAACTGAAACACTCATCGGGCAAATCCAGGCATGGTCAGGTCTGTAACCATTTACTCACTTATTAGGAAAAAATAGATTTTGGTTTCCCTTCAGCAGTAATGACAATGTTTCCGCTGCTGCCTGCACATTTCGGTCCTTTCTGGTGTTCTGTCTTTTCCTTACGGTAAATGTCGTGATTTTCGTTTTTACTTAGATTACTTCAATTTATCTACCATCTTTTTCCCTTGTCTTCATATGTATTAAACTCTAATTAGCTGGCCTCCTGTGTCGACTGTTTGGTGCCTGCTTTAAGTGCGTGCACTTTGGACGCATTTTTTGCCCTAAATTTCCTTGAACTATTCAGCATTAGAGAGGGCAGCATGGAGTTCTCTTTCCTCTGTTGGTTTGCAGTTTTATAATGAAAACCGTGCTTTACCGTCTTGTAGTCACAGGGTAAAGCGCTGTGTCAGTGTTCGACTTTCAGTCTCTCTTGTGCGCTTGTGTCTGTGCGCACAGCTAAGGAAAGAACCAGAAAAGCAAGCGCAATGAAAATACATGCAAAGCTCATTACCACTCAATAACAGCTTACATGACAACAAATATTTTACTTTTTTGTTAGAAGGTTTGCAGTAAAATAAACGAATATTAATATTGCTCTACGGTGTAAGCGAGTAAGCATGACTTTTATTTTTAATTATCATTATTTTCGTAAAATCTATTAGAATCAAGCGACAGCAATTAAACCAGGACAAGGTGTCTGCTGGCTCTGACACTGACTTGTTTGCACTCTTCAGGTGGCAATGTGTCAGAGTGGTGTTGAACTATGAGATGAACCATGGAGCAGTACAGGAGGCCACTCACTAGCCTTACCAGCAGCAGTACAGCCAAAAGCAGCAGAAGCAACAGCGGTAACCCAGGAAGACCCTGAAGCATGCAGCTGGGCCCTCACTAGCACCAAGTGGACCTGGTCCTCTCCTCTTCACCTGGGACCAGGGCTGCAGAATGCTCAGTCCTGTCACCCCATACAGTAAGTCTTTAATTTTTTTGGTTTGGGAGACACTTATTGGATGAATGCGTCATGTTGTACGTGCATACCATGCTCCAGTTCTGCTTGAGTTTGTTTTCCTGTACACATTCTTCTTCAGGCCCCTCTTTTGTCCAGAACTCATCTCCTGTGGATATGCAGTGGGAAGCGAATTGCTGGGGTGAAGGGAGGGGGATCTCTTGAGCAGTCTTGTTGAGAAGGCAGATACCCTGATGCCTTTAACAGCTGAGTCTCCAGGCTTTGCATTGAGGAATTTCACAGAAAGTGTTCAGACACTGTTTTTTGAGACCAAACAGACAGCAGATGTTTGTCTTTTTAGAAACGCCACACATATTTTGCAGAATGAATGTGTGCTTGAACAGGCTTTAGGTCTCAGGTTTTGGGCAGTACACATGTTCAATCTGAATAAACTCCAGTTGTATTTTTACCAGACGTGGTAAAGAGTTGACACATTTGGAAGGCATTTCCACAAAATACTTGTTTGTTACTTAAGTATGTAAAAGCAAAATATATTCAGATCATGTAAACATGTCACAGAATAGCCCCTCCCTTACTCATATGTGTACTGATTACGCGAGGTTCCTATCTAGACTGTTAAATATACCTGTATTGACTGACCGGCTTATTGATCAGGACCAGCTTTAACAGGATTACAACACTAACCTGATTGGAATAATGCAACAGGGATTTACCGCTTGATGTTTTGTGTATTCTAAAGCAACTGCACAGAGAAGCAGCAGCTAACAAACAGCAAAATGTCACGATACTTCGTCTCTGACGTCTCGCGAGGCACAACGATGGGGCTGTCTGTGTAGAAAGAAGCTCTGGTAACATCTACGTGTCACATTCCTTCCTCAAAAGCAACTCACAGCAGTGTGTCAGTTTTCTACTCATAGAAACTAAACACGCTCACATTCTGGCATTTTATTTTTTACTCCCAACCGCACCACCTCCAGTCACGTGTCACACACACTGACAAATTTCAGATCAATTCCCAAACACAAATAAGGAAACAATCGCAGCTCGTTAAGGTGTGGGTGACTGCGATTGTTTGTCCTTAATGATGATAATGTGAGAGTGATGAGCGGCGTTAGCGCGTTTTAGCCGCCCGTTACCAGGGTGAAGCAGTTCTGTGAATGAAAGCCAGATCGTTAGTAACCTGGTGTCAACAGCCTCTCATTAGTGCTGTTGTAGTGGGGCGCATAAACATCACCCTCTGTCTCCACACGCATGCATCAGCCCTGCTTAATAATCGCGAAAGCTTGTTAAAAGAAAGTGTAACAAGCCGCGGCTCCTTATTAGGTGTTATAGTGTAGATGTGCGGCGCCGGTGGGGAAAACGACAGAGAAAGAGCAAAGTGAAGGACAGATGGAGAAGATGTAGAAGGAGGGACTGGTCAGCTGCAGCCTGATATATGAGTGGACACAATAAGCAAAGAGGGGCCAGGCCAACCTCTGCCACATGTGAGTGTGTGAGCTTAGAGGAGTGGGGGAAGGGAAACTGACCACACAGGCTGGGACACAGAGTCTGGTCTTTGCTATTGCGCAGATAGCAGGAGGGATAGGAAGAATGAACAAAATGCGAGTGAGAGAAAAGAGAAATTAAATGAGAGGGAACGGAGGATTCAAATGATCGAGCTGAAACCAGCTGTGTCGTGATTCAGAGATCAAACTGTGTCAAACCCTGTGGTTGGCATAGTTTGATCTTCTCATTTGGCTTTGGAGCTTTCAACTAGCTTTCAGGTTAGGGATGTTTAAAGTCTGAATCAGACCTGGTACAGTATTTGATTGGCTGACAGCAGCATGGCCTGGTGTAGTGTGCAGGCCTGGAGAAAAGGGGGAAGGGGAAATAAAAGGAAGAGAGAGGGAGGGAGGGTCTTCTCCTTCCCACTGACTGCACACCCAGTTTTTTTTCTTGGTCAGTGCTCACAGGACTATAACACTAATTTATACCGTTAGCTTGAAACACAGGGATATATGGGTAAAGTGTGTGCATTTCATTGTTCATCTCAGCTGGTGTGACATTCTCCTTGTAAACTCGTATACCGTTTCTCCTCTGATGTGTATTGATCTTGGCAGTGGCATAACTAATACAAATCACTCAGTAATGTGCAAACAGGCTACAAGGTCATTTGTCAGCACTGTAAGGAATCACGTTCTCTCTTTGTGTTTTCTCCCTCGCTTCCTTTAGCCTGGGAATAGACAAGGCGTGCTGAGTGCATGGAAAGGATATGTGCTTTGTAAATAGATCTCAGGTTAGATTCCTGGCATTCCAGCAGCTTGACTCAACCAATGACCGAGAGTCCATCTGCGTGCTGGCCAGCTGAAGCTGAACCCTCCATGGAAAAAACACAATATAAGACTGTAGTTTGCTGCAGCTTGTGTGTGTGTATTTTTGTGTGTGTGTATTTTGGATTTTCCGTCTTCAAGGGGTGTCTTTGTTTATTGTGTGTGGACTGAAAGCACTTACAGAGACCCTACAGCTGCAGAAGGGTGATTTTTGTGTCCACTCTCCATCCAGCCAGTCACCCATCTCTTATTCCTCACAACCCCCTAAATCTCATTTCAGCTAGCCCCTTCCCCCACATATACTTCCATCTAATTAACCCCTAATTACTCATACTGACCATGCGGTGGACTGGGAGTCAAGCTAGCCTCCACTGACACACAGAAACTATCCATGAGTTGCAGAATTGCAGAAAAGAAAAATTCAAGCAGTTTTGCCAGAGTTTTCAAAATGTACAAGTCATTATAATAGTCACATCCAAATTAGAGGACTAAAACTGGTTCCGGTGGTGGTTGTTGATGGCTGGGGACCATTTATTCAAAAAATCAATGCGGCTGGAGTTTATAGGCATCCAGTCTTAGTGACCACTCAAAGCAGGTGAGAGAACAAGTTACATTTTAACTGTGCATAGATGCGTTTCTATACACTTTAAGCACTCATCTGTCTCAGATTAGAATCACCTTATGCGTTTGTCTTTGGCTGTCTTTAAACACACAGCACACATGATTACACACTGATGCAAGGCACATTTTTCTGTGTAGTGAACTCTGAGTTCATGTAGTACACAAGCATAGGGGTTGAGGGTTAGTGCTTTTTTGTGTGACTTGACTTCCTGCTTTCAGTCAGTTTCATTGTCTCTTATTGCAAAGACATGTAAACACAGGACTCGAGTGGGGTGTCATAGTAACAGCAATTTAGCGCTTTCAGTTTGCAAAAGATTTCTGGTTACATGCACCTTTGAACATAAGAGTCAGCATTTCCTGCATGCATAGCAGTTAACTTTGTTTTCCTGTTTTTGAGTCATCTCAGAAATGTTCTAGCCAGCTTATTATCAGGAATATTAATATTATAAAGTAGATCTAGTCTGTGTATCGACATGAGCCAGACTTTCATGTCATTTTCAAAGTGGGTTTGAGCAAAAGCTCTTCAGGCTTTCTGGAGGTTTTGTAAAGTTTTTCTTTGGGCATGGGCTGCTTTTTCACTCATTTTCAGTCCAGTCCTTGGGCCTGAGCATTTTCAGAGGAATGTTTCTTTGTTTGTTTAGGCACTTAACACTGACCTATGAATCGTTCGGTCATAAAAAGGCACCAAACTCAAGGAATGAACCAGTGTTGTGTCTATACTTATTAAACAACTTCAAGAACTGATTAATTTTAATTCTATCTATAGTCACTTTGTTGCAAGCAACCTGCAATAAAAATCACATCATTGTTCCAATTTCTTTAGTTAAACCTACAAAAATGTCAAAGATAAAAGAGCCAGGCATAAGATTTAGGCATAAGTATTTTTACAGGCCTTGATGGAATTATGAACATCAGTGAGAAGCTTTGAATGTCCTGCAAGAAGAATGGAGAACTTTTCCTGAAGATTACTTAAAGAAATTCTGTTTCCAGTAGCAGAACACCGACAGAAATTTGCATAGTAAGAAGTTAGAGTAAAAAATAAACAGGAAAAAAAGAATATGCATAAATATAGCAAATATATACCTATATAAATACAGAATATATAAATAAGCAATGAAATATACTCATTAACCCTTTTGCGCATTGTGGTCACTACAGTGGACAGTTATTCAAAGGCTGTTGTCTTGTATTTGTGTCAGTGTTGAGGGCATACTTGCACATAAATCACTACATTGGACACTTATGTGTCACTCCATACAAAATTCAAAGGTCAAAACACATGTTGTCCAGCTTTAAGTGGACATGGAACAAACTCTTTGAAAAGTATGTGTTTCAAAAATAAAGTTCAAGAATCTTTTTTTTTGCCTAAAGATGAATAAAAATACTTTTTTCCTGATGTAGCTGCCATATGTTATTATTTTGGAAAATTATGAAGAGATGAGAATGAAAAATAACTATGAAGTTATTTTGAAAATGTAATGTAAAGACTTGTGTTATGTTATGTTGTGAAAGTTACCGCCAGGATTGAGAGTGAGTTTGCAAGTGATGCTTCTTTAATTCTTGGAGCTGACTGTTAGCTTAAACACACGCTAACGCTCCCATAAGCCTCATGTGCTCTAATCCATCATTAACTCAGGTACTTTTCTCAGTCTGGTTCTTGACAGACGGACTCACCTGTTAACTCTTCATCTTCTCATCTCAGGGGGATCTTTCCATGTCTTCAGGTTTTAAATTCCTTTTGCCAAAATTGGTGAAGGTTCCAGAAATAGTAGATCACCGCGCTCAAATGAGCCTTGGCTAAATTATAGAGCCAGTGGTGGAGATGTCGTTAGAGAACTAGACTGAAGACAACATGGAAAAATGGTTGCCACATGCCTGCAATCAGTATGATCAGTGAATACCACACTGATGGCCACCACTATATGTCATTGATGTTGGCCAGCTTTGAATTTATATGAGAATAATTCCATGAAGCCATTTCATTTTTTTAAAAATGCCAAAAATCTCACATTGCAGATTATCTTCACACATTTGTCAGTAATCTTGTTTAATAGTTTTATATGTAATAAAGAAACATGCAGTATTGAGCTGGAAGCTTTACAAAGATTCTCAGTGGGATTGGCAAAAACATCCATCCATCCTCTTCCGCTGATCCAATATAGGATCATAGGATCCTCTCTGAGCTGTTGTTCAGTGAGAGCCATGGTAGCCCAGAGTATTTTCAGATGTGAGAACACAAATGACACACAGTGTCCCCTGCTCTGTGCTACATATGAGAAAGGACAACCTATGGAGTTTTTCCTTCCCCTTGTCACCAAGTGCTTGCTCATACATGAGGTGACTTTTGTTGTGATTTGGTGCTATATAAATAAAATTGAATTGAATTGAATTAAACTGAACTGATTGTATTTGCACTCCCCATTTGCACTAGTGCTTTTGTAGTGTTGAGCCTACTGTGAGCAGTTTTTTATAAACTCCTTCTATGCAGACATAAATCAAACACTGGGTCATTTTTTTTTTTTCCTTTTGTTTCTTTTAGCTGTTCGTCTGCCATGAAATCAGAAATTGGTTGTAAATTTCCTTTGGATTTATCAAATATTTTAAGCATGCAAGTAACATATAGTTTGTTCCAGTGGCGGCTCCTGAAAAAAATCTCAGGGGGGGCAATTTTTATGATATCGACTAAAATGACCCATTTAATGAGTACATCAAACAACACAATTTTAATTTGTTGCTAGGTGATTAACTCATACAGTGATACCTCATGCCCACTAGATGGCAACACACAACAGAAAGCTTTCCTCTAGCTACATAAGTTACAGGTAGAAAGCGAAAGAAATTAGCATCCAGTAGCCTTTAAGCAAAAATGAATGTGTCCACTTACTCATTACTTAGGCTACATCAATCCAATGTTGTGTGGTGTAATCAAGCAACAATATAAAGCCGGCTGCATCATATAAATCAATATGCACAGCCTGTCAGCCACGACTTGCGCTGGAACCAACTCCGACAAAAAGTCCTGTTGTATGCTTTTGACTTCTCCTTCGTTGCCTGGGTTAGTTGAATTTCGGGCTTGTCAGGTCCCAACTCTTTAACTTGCAGTTTTTCTGCCATTGTCCTTCTGGCAAAAGGGTAGGTTAGAAGCGATCTAACCGAATTTGGGGGAGGCTGTGCCTCAACCGTTAACAATACCGCTGCCATCGTCTCTCTCTGACCTTATAGCTCACTTAGGCTACTGACTGAGGTAAAATTCTAGAACAGCACAAATCTTCGCGCGTTTTCTGCAGGGGCGCAATTTTAAGCGCCCCCAAACCATTTAATTCAGCGACGCTGATAGGTCAAATATTTATTATTTTCCCCTGGCAACCATTTAATGATAGGCTATTTCGCTGCATATCAAGGGCGCTTTGACGAGCGCCCCAGAAGAAGAAAAACACCGTTTGTTGGTTGAACTTTAATGAGTCAGCTGGTGAAAATGTTAAAATACGCCTGGCTGTATATGGGCACACACATAGTAAAACTATCATTGATGAATTTTTTAAAAATATATATTTTTACTCCTCCACATTTGGGGGGGCGGAGCCCGAGCGCCCCCTATGGGCCAGCCGCCACTGGTTTGTTCACATTGAAAAAAGACAAAGTGAAGTAAAGTCTAAGTAGACACAAAGGAAAATGAAGAGCTCACATGTTGAAAATAAAATAAATGGCAGCTTATGATGAAGCAGCTCAAGAAATAAGCAGTCGTTAAGTACAGTATACTAATTAGCATGTAATCGAGTAGTTGTGCTCTCTTCAGCTAAGTTCTTGTCACTTCAACTAGTGCAAACCTGCTAAAGAAATCAAGCACAAAATATCTGTCTCTATTGGGTAACTATAGCAATTGCTCACATTTTTCCAATAAATCAAATTGAAAGTTTGCCATCGAGGAGCATCAAGATTATGAATTCAAATACGACAAAGTGGAGATCTCGGTAGAGCCGTTATCAACACACATTTATAAACTTTTCACACTTGTGGTTCTGTTAATGTGAATGACCTTAAAAACATGACAGTAACAAACACCCCGGAAACATGTCATGAGGGCTTCTTCCTCACAAGTGCTCTTTTTTTATCCCTTAATCTCCTTCAGATACATTTTGGGGGATTTGATGTTGACATGAAAGACTGAGTCATTCATTGGCATTGTATAGAAATATGGAATATCATTCACAACACAGCAGGCACAGAGGCTTAGACGACCCCTACTCCCTTGGGGCTTGTGAAATACTATTTAAAAACCCACACTCAGAACTAAACAGAATACGAGTCTGTCTAGTGTACAGGTGTATGACTAATAATTCTCAGGGTTAGGTCAAGTTATTTTGTTTAGGTAGGTTTTGATGCCTGTGTTTGCTGTTTTGAATGTGTAATGTTTTTGTGCACCGTGACGGGTCAGAATTCCCTGGAGCGTGGGGATTTCTCAGCTCAAGGGTGGAGCTTGTGCCAGACAAGAGCACTTGCTATCCCTGGAATGGATGAGAGGGATTATTAGGCTGAAGGATCATTTAATTTAGGGATCAACGTGTGGACCGTTTAGCGACCCATCTGGTGGTCCGTGTGGACATATGACCCAACCTGGTATAATCCACTTGCAGACAGTTTCAGACCAGACATGAGTGAAAACCTAAATAAATTACAGAAGTTCATTTTTAAGCAATACATTGCACAGAAATGTCAGATGTAGCAAACATGATACAAATCAAAACCTGCATATGCAAACTGATATATAATTTCTTTTTTAAAATTTGTTAGATGTTCACTAAAATACAGTTTCACAAAATTAGAATTTTTCTTGCAATTACTTCATGGTTCAGGTTTTACACAGCAGAAACTATTATCTTGTTCCAACATCTCCGTTAGACTTTCTTCGAACATTTAGACTGTGATAACTTGATGTGACACAACAAGTAAATGGCCAGTGCCCGTAGGATGGTACCATGTTTGTCCAGTACTGTATATTGATGCAGTATCAGAAATCAATAAAGCTGTCCAGTGGTTGCAAGGAAGCCCCTCTGGTCAAAGCCTGGGGTCTGGACACTTTAGTAATACTCTGCAATGTGTGGAATGTCAGCTTAATGCCAGTTCAAAAAGACAAACCCTGAGCCACTAAACCAGCGGATTACTCTGTGCAAATGTGCGTGTGTAATCAAAAATCCGTCATTTTTCACTCATCAGTCAGTCACTTCACTAATGACACACACTTCAGTGTCCATAGATGCTAGTGGGACAGTCTCTCTGTAATTTGGAGAAAAGCTAGTCTCTTTCCCCCCCCCTGTCCAGCAGACCCCTGAGGTTTGGGCCGAATTAGATCACACGCTTGGTGGGGGTGGCTTTGTGGGCTAAGAGACTCAAAGAGAAAATACAATGGCCCCAATGTGAGAGAGACGAAGGCAGAGGGCAGTGTGCAGGCTGATAGAGGCTTATCGCCGTGGAGACCAGGCTGGGGGCTATGTTGGCAGCTTCTCATACAGATTAGAGCAGTTGGCCTCCGCCTGGTAGAGACTGTTTAGAAGGACATGGGCTAAGCATTGACAAAACTGTGGAAAAGAGCCAGCGTTGCAAGGTGATTATGAGGGCAGATCTTGTCTTCTTTAGAAGAAATTGGAATCCCTGTGAAGGGCTAAATACCATAAACTAGGTGTAGAAATGTTATCTGATCAGGGTTATTATTCTGAGATTATGTGAAATAACTTCTTTGTTCTTGTTTCTGTCAGGTTTGTTAAAGATGCACTGGTCTCCGGAGCACGCCGCCCCTTTATCTCAGTGGCCTGAACAGCACTTAGATGTCACCTCCACCACCTCGCCACCGTCTGCCAACAAGCACGACCCCTACGCTACAGGTCCTCGCCGAAGCTACGCCCCTACAAGTTATCCTTGGGCCAGTGATGACATATCAGCCCTTAGTGCTTCTTCTCTGCTCAAGCGCTACGCTGAGAAGTACTCAGGCCTGGACCGCCCTGCTACGGGAGCTTACGCAGAGCATGGGACTTTCTTGAAATCAGACTCTGAGCCCTGGACTCTGGCTCAAGGCATGGACTGTTACCCTGGACTTGAGGCACTCACTGGCACCAAGGTGGCCCCTGCCTCTGTGGGGATCCCAACTACAGGAAGTGTAACAGTGGTGAGCAGTAATTTGGCCCCTGAGCCAGGCTTTAGTGGTGCTGGCTCGTGCAGTGCTCCATCATCTCAGGAATACCCTCCTGCTTACAACAGCACCTACTTGTCTTCAGGATACTGCCCTCAGCCCAGTGCAGCACTCCCACCAACCCCTCTACACTCTTTGCAGGCTCCACCTACTTTAGTGTCCAACTACAGCCCTAGCCCACCTGTCTACAACTACCCCCCAGGGTGCTACCCCCAAACCAGCCTGTCCTCGGGATACAGCCGCCCCAGTGCGTCCTACCTGTCGTCCGGGATTAGCGCTCCCACTCCTCTGGCCCCTAGGCCTACCATGGTGGGGGGGACTTACAACTACCCATCTCACAGCCTTGGAGGGACGCTCGAGACAGGTGTACCTCTGAAACGCAAGGCCTTTGAAATGACAGAGGAACGACAAGAGGGAGCAGAGGTGGAAGGATCTCGCTATAGAAAATATGGCAACGGGAACAGTCACAACAAAGCTTCCGACAACGGGCATGGCAATGGTTATGATATGAGTGTGCCCGCCTCAGATGCACAGTCTTTCAAATCTGGAAAGCCCCTCATATCACCCCCTTACGTCAGGGCAGGGGAGTACAGCCCGCCATCAGGCCTAGCAGGAGAGAGTGTATCGGGGGAGCACAGCTTTCCTCAGCAGCAGAGAATGCCAATGAAGATATCTGCATCTCACGCACACTCTGAGGACCCCACTGGAGGGCACTAACAGACCAGGTTGGCATATTGAAGGATTCCCTTGCTCCTTAAAAACCACCCAGGGTTCCTAACCCTGACAGACTCGGGGAAATAACATTGAATTTGTCGATGAAACATTTAATTTCCCTACTACAGGACCGGTGTTTCCTGTACATTAACGTTTTTGTTTATCATGTTTTCCCAAAGATTCACAGAGGCGTTTTGCCCTGTAAGGCTGAGGTCAGTCTTAGGAGTGAGGTTGAGGCATTCGCTACATAGATATCATTAAGACAGTCTAAATGTACGCGTGTCTGTTTCTCTCAGGATCCTATTTATTCCCTTTTCTGCTACTGTGGCAACAGCACTGCAACATTGTTTTTGGAGTTGGTGTAATTGTTTGTGGCCGTTATGTATTTAAAAGGCCTTTGACTGCAATATGCTCTATCGCACCACAAAAAACCAAAAAAAAAATTAATAATAAAAAAATCATTATGACCAAAAAGTAAAAAGAGCAATAACTGAAGTGGTGAGAATGCCATACTACTTCAGCACAATCCCGACTACACTGCTGGCTGTAAGTCTTTGTGCTTGGCTTGGCCTTGAGAAATGAATGTTTTCAGGTTTCATTTCACTTTTCTTTTGTTTAGATTTTTTTTTTTTTATCTCCATGTTTATGTTTATCTTCTATCCTGGACCTCTTGTCCTCTGATTAATTATTCTCATTGCTCACCAACTTACCATTTTTGTGTCATTTATAGATATCAAGCTGCTTATGCTGCGTAATTATGTCATAATATACATGACGCCACTCTTTTCTTGACAGGCAGTTGACCTCAGAATCAAAATTATGTATTTTTCCTGCAATGTATTAATTTAGAGTTTAGTTGGAATTATGGAATTAAATGGCACTTGCCTTGTGGTCCATGCATCTGCCCATGGCAAGATGGGTGTTTGCTAGCTACACACTACTTTTGGTTGGTGTATGTAGACAGATGTAAAATAGTCCCTACTGGAAACTGGCCCCAGTAAAACATTGATGCTTGGTTTTTTTTAGGTGTTTTTTGTTTGTTTGTTTGTTTGTTTCTTCTTTGTTTGTTTATTTTGAGCATCACAAGGCCATCGCTATTTAGTCCTATTATTTATAATGCAGAGTTAATAACTGTTGACTCACACCTGAATAATCCAGACTGATGAACAGCACTAGACAACAGAGGGAAAAATACATATATTGGATTTGCAGGTGAACTGTCTTGTTTTTCTTTTTTTTTTTTTCTTTTTTTTTTGAAGTAGGGAAATACTTTAAATAGCTTTTATTCATGAAAATCCATTGAAAATGTATTTAGCCTTCATAAAGTCGCAGTATGGGTAAATCAAGTATGGCTCAATCATCTTAAAAGCATCTTCTTCACACAGATATTTCTGCTAATCCTTAACCCAACTTTATCTCAGACTGTACAATGGAAAAACATAGATGATTGTACATACTGGGAAGATGTACTCAGAGCAGGTTAGCTACATAAAAGCTCATTATTGCTTCAGTGTGGCTGCACAGGCACGCACGTTGCAGCAGAGGATATATGCTTCTGAGCGAGTGCCTCTTAAAAGTTTTATTCAGCTACATACTTTGTTAAAATTTACCTGCTTGTCGTTAGATTTGACTTCTTTATATGTTTTTCTCTTTACTTTTGCCTGTCAGAAGGATGATTTATCGTGTTATTGAATACTCAGGAAGAATATTGTTACCTCAGAAAGATGAACTACGAATGTATGTTGATACCTTAGGGTGTTGGTGGGGGAGCTTTAATGGAGCGAGATGAAAACGATGCCATGGCTGACACTTCAGGGAAACAATGAACTTTTAAGGCCTTTTAATAGTGTGAACGCACATGTGCACATACACATGTACATGCGTTCACACACACACACGGTGGTTTCTTAGCTCCGGGAAACTTGAGGTTTTTATATCAAGGCCTGAAATGTTGAATGTAATTCAGATATTTTTTTTAAAGACATGCCATACGTACATCAATGATGTTTTTAGATCTATTTTTTTCCACGTATAGATGTAAGTCTCCAGTAGGTTTTGGTGGAGAAAATATTGGCATGTCAAGTGTTAGTGTAGTTAGCAGTGAGGAAAAGGAAAAGCACTCCTGATAAACACATATCAAGATGTACACACACTACAGTATATGGTGTATAAGCGATATTTTTATTAAATGTCTTAATAAAGTATCCAGTCACCATTTCAGTATTTTAAAACCACTTGATTCAGCTTGAATTTAGCCCTAACTTCAAGTTGAATCAAGTTGAATAACAACACTGCCAGCGCACTGGGGCTTTGCTGCTCTGCTATGCCACTGATTTATGAACTGTGCCAACCTCTAATTTTTTAAAAAGCCTATTAAATGAACGAATCAGGAAACTCTTACTTCAGTTTTGACCCTTAAGCACCTCTAAACCCAACTGGATAGAGCCACAAGCCACCAGAGTGAAAGAGGTAATATCAACAAACTCTGGTGTCATAAATTGGCAGAAATGTTCTCAATCACATGCGGTGATAGAAACAGGTGTGATTGGTCACAACTGGCAGTTTAAAGTAGAAATCTGTTTAAGTGGAAGCAGGAGGGCAAATGAAACATGAGCTTGAGATGTCTAGGTTGTTACAAAGCTGAACTTCAAATCTAAAGTGAATGGATTCCCCTTTAATTTTACTAATTGGAAATTCAGTGTAATTAAAAGACATTTTAGTGCTTTTTTACTATCTTACTCAGAATGTGATTTAAGGGGAAAAAGTAGAGGCTCTTCAGAAAAGAAATTCAGATTAGGAAAGAGGTGCTAAGTAAATCATGATTTATGCTTACCCCAGGTTTTTACAAGTATTTGGTTACAACAAGTGAATCAACACAGGATGTGCTCTGCATTCAAAAGACACATTGCGGGAAGCATTTGCCTTTTCTTTGTGTTACTCTGATTCAGTGAAGGGGGTGGAGTCAGTGTTGGCCTTCGCAGATGGAAAATCAGACTTCACTGTTATCTTTGTGATTCACATGTACTTTTCTTGTATCTTGTACATTCTCTGTAACCGTTTCTACCTCATGTTGAAGACCTTGTGCATGGAAGTATTTATTTCATGTCATTTCACATACCAGTTTAAAGACCAGCGTTTCAAACTGTTGACCTGTTGTAGTCTACCTCACTAGAGACTGTTGTGACATGGAAATGAAGATATTATACCAAAAAAAAAAGAAAAATATTTGAGTTTTCTCTTTTTGTCTGTGGAAATTAAAAATGTTTTAAGGTTTGAATGTACTGATCTTTCACTAAATGATGCTATGATGATGATGGGTTACTGCAGTAAATATACTTACTGGGTTCAATGTGATATTTTAGCCTGGCAGTGGCATATTTCTCTTCGCAAAGTGACATTAAGTTGACGTACAGTTAAAGAAAGTATTGGCTCGGAAAAAGCATCTGTTTACTTTCTGTCTCTCTTTTAAAATCAGCTAAGGAAACGTTCGACTTTTCTTACTCTGTTATTTGATTCGGGTGTATCTAACTCCACAGTTTCTGCAAAGCCTCTGACAAGTTGCATTGGTTTGATGGGCAGTTCTTGTGTGCCACGCGGTTAAGCTGTTCCCACAGCAGCTCATCCGGGTTAAGATCCGGTCACTGTGCTGGTCACTCATTAGAGATAGAAGCTGACTGCTTCACCTCTAAATAGTTCTTGTGTAATTTGCAGTTGTGCTTTAAGTCGTTGTCCTGTTGTAGGAATAAATCACCAAACCATCGAATGCATTAGATACACATTGGAAGACAAAAGGAATTGATTCTGAAAATGAACCTTCAAAACCCAGCACACACTCACCGACCACTTCATTAGTTACACCTTGCTCATTATTCTGTCTGGTACTATGAAGGTATTCTTGTGCTCAAGAAACCAGTTTGAGATTTTGTGCAGAATAACCAAAATGTAAAGGAAAATAAGCTGCAGTCACGCCGCAACCCTGATATAGAAAAGCAGAAGAAAACGGATGGATGGGTCATACGACCACCACCAGTGTAAAGAAAGCACTGATTCAGGGTGGGATGGAGCCATGTTTTTATGTTGTTTACACCAAACTCTGAATCTACCATCTGAATAAGACCAAATAACATTTTTTCCCATCTTCTGTAGCTTCAGATGCCTGTTCTGAGCTGACACATGGTGGTCTTTTGCTGGTGTAACCCATCAAGATTCGATGAGCTGTGCATTCAGAGAAGCATTCAGAGAAGCTCTTCTGCATACCTTGGTTGTGGTTATTTGAGTTACTGTTGCCTTTCTATCAGCTCAAAGCAGTCTGGCCATTCTCCTCTGACATCAACAAGGCATTTTTGCTCAGTGAACTGTCACACACTGGATATTTTTGGTTTTCCTGACTATTCACTGTAAACCCTAGAGCTATTCATGTGGGAAAATCCCAGAAGATCAGCAGTTTTCTTAAATACTCGGACCAGCTTATCTGTCAACAAACACACCACGTTTAAAGCCACCTAAATCACCTTTGTTCTACCTTTCAATACAAGTCTCCTCTTTCATCAGTAGTGTGAGCTCTATTGATATTTTAATGTTTTGTATTTTTTCAAGTTGTAGGAAACCATATCATCATTTATGTCATGTACTTGAGCTCAAGAGAGTGAGAGAGAGCAGCGAGCCTGTGCTGACATGTCACAGACAATTTTTGTCCTCTCAGCCACAGTAAGTCTCGCCCTGCTGCAACGTCAGTCATGTCACAGCAAAACTCTCTGTTTTGCTTCTGATTAAGGATTGTATTTTAACACACCTTAAGCCATATTCCTGACAGCAACTGTTAGTCCATTCATCTACGATAAAGCTAACCTCTGTTCCTATTTAACAATTTCAATTCAGCTATGTTATGTCTCACATTTAGCATTAAAATCAGTGAAATTATTAACCTGACTTAGTTATGTCTCCGCATTTGAGATCTCAGTTGTGATCACAGGTGTGGAATAAGACAGCAAACGAAAAAAAAGAAAAATCAGCACATGACCCCTGTTTTGAATTGCTGTCTCTGTCCTTCTAATGACACTCACACTGCAGCAGCTACACCACATAACAAGTATAACAGTGACACCTACAGGGTCCCCTCGAGATGGTTCTCACCATGTTGAATGTTAATCGTTGCCTTATATACCTTCTCTCAATATAAAAATAGGAAAGCCATTATCACTCCTGCAAGTTCAGTTTATATCGTTTCTTTTCGGTTATTGTCTGGCTTTATTTGTAAAAGTATGTTAATTAACCAAACGTATGGCTGCAGAATGGCAAGCACAGACTGTGATTAAAAGTTTTGCATTAAAAGAATGAGAAAAATACAACCTAGTAACTGCAAATACATTATGCTTATCCATTTCATTACTCTCTCCTTTGGATCATCCAGTTATTTTAGTTTCTTCAGTTCCAAAGAAGTCTGCAGAGTTCCTCCTTCAGTCCAAGTACAGACCTGTGCAGTAGGACAAGTGTACCTTTTTTGGGTTTTCCTGAACCACATATGGTCAAACTTACTTTGAAATTCAGACAGTCAAGTGAAAAAGTTAGTGTTAAAATGATGAAATGAGTAGTTCTTCTAGAAGAGGCTATATTTCTCTTTAGAGCCGGCAAACATTAAATATCTAATGTTTGTGATAAGTCCCCACAAAAATGAGCCATTTCAAAATGAAAAGTTACATTTAATCTTTTAATTGAATTTTACAAAATTAAACATTTAAAAAAAAAAACAATTAAATAATTTTACCCCAATAATTTGTCTGTGAAGCCATTGGAGATGACTGCCAGAGCTCCACTTGCTCCTTTTCATTTTGTTTGGCAAGATCCCGTCTTGATGGGGAACTGCTGGATTAACAGCCTGAGAGATAACATCTCGCCATACACCATAAGAGCACCAGAAAGTAACTTATAGTGCCTTATATTATTAACTTTTACCCATCCCTAAATCTGTGGAAGTGGTGTTTCAACAAAGCCCACTAGAGGGTGTTAGATATCTGTAAGAAGGCATTTGAAGTATGCCAAAGCCATCTAGAGATTTTACAGATATAAATACAGTAGTCAAAGCCTGTGATATTTGCAGACAGGGGCAGGGATGGAAAACAAAACCCAGAAGGGAGAGAGGGTGCTGCACTCTATTAATAAATCAGGGAGTGGGAGTAAAAACGGCCAAATTGAGCTTTAAATATCAGTTTTACAATCAGTCTTTTTTCAGTCAGGTAAGAAGGGCAAGGAAAGCTGGAAGTTGACAGAGCTGACAAACAAATCTCTTATATGAAAAAGAAGTCCTCGCCCACATTTGGTGAAGGAGATATTGCAGATTACAGCTGAATCCCTTTCCGTGCAACCCCTTACAGACACTCACAGCCTCCCTCTCTCCTTCATAAATCTGTTCCCACAACACACAACCTGACAGATCAGACCAATGTTCTACTTAATCCACGTCCTACCTCTGCAGCGATGCACTTCTATACATTAGGATGCAAGGAGGACAGAAACCTAAAGAGAAGAAATGAAACAAAATCTCTGCACTGTACAGTATTATAATGCACCTGGGTTATTTTACAACATCTACAGAGGGAAGCAACACATTTAGAGAAACAGTGTGGAAATAAGCTTCGCACACTCTGTTATTAAAATGGCAGTAGCAGTGGTCTGCAAGATGCACGATTCAGACAGTTGCAGCATGTGTGGCAGAAGGTGACGCTTCCATCCTCGGCGGCCGACTTGCTTTTCACTCGCGTGTGCATATGTTCACTGTTCTCATGTGCTCCTCGTCTTCTTGAAGTAGATCCCTCTGCTTTGCTTGCTGTGGGCAAGGAGGCGCTATGCAGCGAGTTGTACAGTCTGAGCCTGTTGGGAACATGCTGCTGACTCAGCCCAGGCCACTGCATTCATCTATCTGCACTGCAGTGCTGTCTCTCTCCTCCCCGCCCCACCACCCGCCTGCCTCACTCAGTGCACCACCTTACACACACGGAGGAGGAGGGCGGGGGGGGCACATGCAAGCACACACCTGCCATCTTACTACAGTTTCACCGTGACACACCCAAAACACGGCAGATCAAAGAGTCGCATTCAGGTAACACAAACAGAAACGATGTCATATGCGTACTCCTGCAGGAAGGCTGTGTTCTCGTTCTCACAACTACACAAACTACAGAGTTCTTTAATGTAGTCTCTGTCCCTCCCTGTATACTGCAACCTGCACACATTCCCTTCCTTGCAATTTTTGTGATCATCAGCAACAAACAAAATTACCTTCTTTAAAGTGTCAGTAATTTTCTTAAATAGATAACACAGATTATGATGCAGCGATACATCGTCAGACTTTGTATGAGAACCATGCATTGTAGAACCAAAAATGACACCAGCCAGAGGAATAACTGGAAGGCTGCTTTATTGTTTGGAAATAGATTCGTGCTCAAATGAAGACATTCTTTCACTGATTCTCATTTAACTTCCAATGTGGTTGTGCGACACGTGTTATCTTTCTGACTGTATTAGTGGCAAGAGACAATGACAGTCAAAAGGGTTTTTTCAGTTAAAGTAGTTTCAAAGAAAAGAAATGTATCTCAGTCATGCTACAAAAGAATGGCCTCATATACCATTTGGTAAACCAACATTAGGAAATGAGCTGTAGTGTAAAACAAAAGGCAAGCTGTTCTTTTGCTAGCCCGAGAGCCAGTAAACAGAACACACAGAGAGCACTTCTACTACATGACTCTACAAGATGTTAGTCCAGACAGTCTAATCTAGGTGGTGAGTTTTTCAGTTCAGGTTATTTACGAACTCAATACATTGTGTCTATCGTGCTCCGTTTTGATTCACTTCGATGGGTGTTGAGATTCTCATTGCTGAT
The DNA here is from genome assembly GCF_900408965.1 of Simochromis diagramma. Taxonomy (NCBI): domain Eukaryota; kingdom Metazoa; phylum Chordata; class Actinopteri; order Cichliformes; family Cichlidae; genus Simochromis; species Simochromis diagramma. Next base: position 2,696,518 of record NW_024386835.1, on the reverse strand, counting down.
TTATCGACAGACTAAATAGAAAGCTAAAAAGGCACGTGCCGTTAAGAGATATTGCACCATAAACAAACACACAGACAGTTAAGACAACTAACCCTTAAAATCATTATTATTATATCATATTGAAAGTGACAGCGAAATTAAAGGTGAGCTCCAAAACTACAGCAGTGTGTTAACGGGAAACATGGAGGGTTAGAGCTGCAACAAGCAAAAGAAATCGTCACACAGAGTGAGCTGTGGCTCGTAGTCGGGGCACACGGGTTAACCAGCAGTCGCCTGCAAAAAGGCTGTGAGTGTGTGTGTGAGTGTGCGTGTTTGTGTGCGCATGTGCGAGGTTGTGAGTGTGCGTGTGTGTGAATCCGTTTAACCTTGTGTCTACAATATAGGAAAGTAGGGGCAAGACATCGTCACACATATACAAAAGGGTATGCTGGTAGTGCAATCCTCTAACCAAGGCAGGCTCCACATTTCTCAGCAAGCAGCCAGTACAACACCATGCATTGTACGCTGGTACCCAGTATGCACAAGTCCTGGGCAGGCCAGAGTTTTGGTTATTTCTCTGAACATACCACACAAAGAAAGAAGCATGATCAGTTACACTCTGGGGCTCTGGTTTCACCTCAATGCAAGGAGTGGACAGGAGAGTTGAGTTACAGACACTGTTCTAATGTATATATACTATATATATATATAATGGTAGAATATATATATAATATATATGTAATATAGCTCTGTATATGCACATATGAATTTATACAGTTTTTATTACAATCAGTTTTTTTTAAATATAGATTAGCTTACTTCCCTCTTTTTTGTGAAATGTGAATCAAAAAAGAACGAAAGAAAGAAAAAACCTATTCCATCTAACAAATGCGTCACAGCCTAACAAGTGTGACAAGGGGTGTCAGCTGGAAGCCATTCTATTTACGGTTATTAATATTTAGTGTTAGATTAATAGCTGTAGTTTTTCTTTTTTTAAGTAATCCTGTATTTACAAAAAAACTACACATGCTGTTAAAATAATATAATACATTATTTATAGCCTCTTAAAAAGTCCAGTCTTAGCTTTTGCAGTTTGTGCCCTATAGAACGAAGCCTGAATTTTATTTCTTTTTTCCCCCAAATGGATGTATGTGTATCGATTTTTTATTTTCCCTCTTTCTTCCTGTCAATCTCGTATTCGTGGAGGTCTCGGAGAAAATGGACGGCAGTAGCTTTTACGTTTGTCATTCAGCGTTTTTTATTTGGTTCAAGGTAACACCCACACTGATTTTGGAGATTTCATGCAGCAACTGGACCATGGAACTTGAAAACGGATGAGGAGGGGTTGGGAGCAGCTTATAAACGGGTAGTGACATCACTGGACGACAGGAAGTGCATAAGCTCTGGTGTGGTGCCTAGGCTCACAGCACCGTAAAGATGCATCCAGTGCTCTGCCTGATTATTTGGTATTTGTTATGCAGTAGAGCAATAGGGAGAAAAACATGGCAAATGAGATGCTCGGAGCGCTTGTTGTTGGTGAATACTGAAATCTGGGCCGATCCACTGAACAATCCCCTTCTGCTTCAGAAGGAATTAAGAGTGCTGCTCAAACCAACGTGTCCCAATTCACTTTCATGACATCTCCTCACAGTGTTTCCTATATCTGGCTGCTATCAGGGTGAACATTAGTTTGTTTACTGAAATTAACTGAGACCAGACTGCAGTCCATAATGACTATTCATATAAACGTCACCATTACAAGCGAGCGCAATGACGCCGTTTCATCGAGATGCTTCTAGCCCTATAGTTCTAAGCATCGTAAGCAGGAAGCACTAAAGTGGCCCCTGACCGGGCGGCTGTCAGCAACGCAACAGCCAGCCGAGATCATCGTCCATCAACATGGCATAAAACAAAAGAGTAAAACATGATTTCATAAATACTCCCATCACATTCACTTGCATTTTGTTGCAGAGCTCATAATAGTACATTTATAATATCTCCTGAGAAAAAGGGATGAATTTTTCAAGCATTGCATACATTTCTAGGGTCTCTGTCTAATAACGACAGCGAGAAAACAGACTGGGCAGGGCATACTTAACCCAATCCCACTCCATGGACAAAGGGCAACAAGGGATAACAAGGCAGGTCTCTTTGGCTTCTCCACGCACAATGTTCTCATCACCCATTCATTATTTCCCATTTCTCAACAAAATAAGATACTACTAATATGTCTCATCACAAGATCGTTTCTCTAAAAGTAAAAGCACAAAATAAAGGCAAGACATGGAAATTATATCCTGAAAGAAAATAACAACAACAACAACAACAACAACAACAAAAGATACATACATTTACATTTTGTGTAAATAAATTAACCTAACAAGGATCAAAACTCTTGTCAGCCCTATCAGAAAAGGTCTAACCACCCACAGAGAAACATTAGAAATAGAAAGGAGTTTGCCAAACCTGTGAAATCCCCACAAACCACTGACAGCAGGATACCCACAATGCCCGATTACACAAAAATAAAGGCAGATGGTATGGAGCATTACATAGGTGCATACAAATTATAAATATAAGCTTCTTTTTTTTCATTTCAAAGTGCTGTGCCCTTGAAAATACTGTATTTCTGTCCAAATTAACAAACGTTTCAGTCCCATGACACACACAAATATCTCTCTCTAAATCTTACACACTCAAAATTTCCAAAGCAGCAACTATTTACTTATTTATTTATTTTTTATTTCACCCACTGATGCACTGACGGTGCTATCATTTCCCGACATATATCATTCTTCCATCTATAGAGACAACAGGTTTAAACAGTAATTTGAAATGTGCTGAGTAATGAGATTAAAATTTGGATCCATTTTAAGCTGATCAACCCCCCCCTCCCCACATCGCTTATCTTCGTGGAACAAATTACTCTGAACTTTCAAATTTCGAACATGTCTTGATCGTACAGTCGAGCCACCGTCGTGGTCTGAGTATTAGTGTCTTGTGGACTATGATAATTCATGCAAAGATTTCTGATCAAAACATGCCATCATGCAAGTCATTTCTATGCATTGAACAAGCACACTTATTATTTGTTTGGAAATCTTTCTGAGTAAATGTTAAGCCCTTGGCCCGAGTTGACTCCATAATAAACAGACACTTACTCAATTTGGTGTGAAAGCCCATGTTAAAAAAAGGATTTCGATGTGGATTATAACAAAGATAAAATGAGTAGAAGAGTTGATTGACATGGGCAAACTTGTTGGATATTGTTCTTTTTTTTTCTTCTGTTTGCATTTTCGCTGCTCAAAAAACAAAACGAAAACAATTTCTAGCTCAATAAAACAAAAAAGTAGTTCACACTGTTATTTGTGTCTTTCACTCACCTTCTGTTTGCTCATAGAGTGAGTGTGCCATTTGTTCCTTTATACATTTCTGTATTAAACGACACAGAAACACTCTGTGGCTGCAGCAAGAAGGCGTTTCTTCAGCAGCGAGCAGCATCCTTGTTGTCTTTCACAGTACTGTCTTCCATAAGAAAACCATTCCTTGCATCCAGACGCGTGATTTTTTTGTTGTTGTTTTTTCCATTTCACCTCTTGGTGTAGAGTTTGCTCAACTTATCTGTAAGACCAGTCATAAGTGAGTGGTATGGGACGCAGTCTGTTTTGATTGACTTTTTGTTAAGTAGTCCAGATACAGAGTCGCACAGTATGCTGATTATGTTTGGTTTGACTAAAGTTCAAGTCTTCAAGCTGTAACAGACCAAGATGCTTCTCTCTGCATCAATATAAGAATGAAGTCTGTAAACAAAATTACTGAAGACTTTTTTTTTTTCTGACTTGCAAATGAAATAATCTGTACAACTGTGTTGGTGAGTTTCCGCTCGCATTAGTATCATCTTTTTGTTATTACTGTGAATATACATCCATTGGCCTAACATTTGGATTCCCTGATGTCTTTTTGGTTTCTTCCTTTCTCTTTCCTTCCCCCTTTGCCCTCATTGTTGTCGTCCTGTTTCTCCTTCTCAGGTTTGGTTACACTGTCATAAGAAGGCAGGGAGGCAGTTGAGGGAGTGCCCTCTTTCTTTTCTTGTTCCTGATTGTTACCACCATTCTCGTCTTTGTTATTGGCTGGTTTGCGCTTACAAACAAAACCCCGACTGGCCAAATGGGAGCGGTAGGCCCTTTGAATGATTCTGGCAGACACATCCTCCTGCTTGCGTCTCAGAGTGGTGGTGATAGGCTCATAAGAGACCTTGGAAGGATTGGCAGCCACGAAACGCTCCTCCATTTGTTGCCTCAACATGTCCAACTCGCCGCTGTCACCCAGCACACGCTTGGTGAAGGCAAAGAGGATGTCCAGACAGTGTATGCGGTCTCCACTCACCATAGGCATGTCCATTGCAATCAGTTCAATGGTATTAGGCTTGGGCACGCGGAGTGGGTGTTCGAGTGCATCTGCAAAGTCAGAAAGCTTGGCATAGGTGATGAACTGGGAGGCATCTGGGTCAAACTTCTCCCAAATTTCATAAAAGGTCTCAAAGTCATCCTCACTGAGTGGGTCTGCACTCTCCTCTGTGGCCACGCTGAAATTCTCCAGGATGATGGCAATATACATGTTGACTACAATCAGGAAAGAAATGATGATGTACATAACAAAGAAGAAGATGCCCACCGATGGGTTGCCGCAGTCTCCCGTAACAGGGGTCCCAGAGTTCTCCAAGTAGGGGTCACAGTCCGGAGGGTAGTTCAGAATAGGCAGCAGAAGGCCATCCCATCCCGCAGACGTGGTGATCATAAACAGGATGATCATGCTGTTGCCAAAGGTTTCAAAATTGTACATGTCATCAATTCCAGCCCCGTATTTCACATAGCCAAAGTTAGACATTCCAAAGATGGAGAAAATGAACATAACCAGGAAAAGAAGGAGGCCAATATTGAACAAGGCAGGAAGTGACATCATAAGGGCAAACAGAAGAGTTCTGATTCCTTTGGCCCCCTTGATGAGACGCAGGATCCTGCCGATACGAGCCAGACGGATCACCCTGAACAGTGTTGGTGAGACAAAGTATTTCTCAATCAGGTCAGCCAGAAACATTCCTGAAATTCAAAGGAAGGAAAAACAAACACATGTTAGTTAAGGCTGAGACAAAAGCCGACTGAATGCTTTTACCCCATTCCACACAGCAGGAAAAGAAACATTGATTCTTCATTATTTGTTGGTCTTAGTTAGTAATTCATCTGTTTTTATACAGCACGAGGATCACAACAAAAAGCCAGGAAAAACTGTATGGCAACGTTTGAACTGAAGACATTTGAAAGAAAGAAATTGAAGTTTTTTTTATATTTGATTTTATGTATACTGGGCAAAAGTCCAGCAATCCCTGATTCCTTTATATTTCTTTATATTTACTTGGAAAATGGGAAATATTTCTTTACGCCAGCTGTGTTCTTTAACTGAGCCTGAACTCTCTTATGCAGCTTTCCTGAGGCTTATTTTCAGTCCAGTTCTTGAGTAATTTGGCATACCTCAGCCCTTTCTCAGTGTTTCCCTTCCATAAGATTGGCTTTAAATCTTTTAACGGCACAGTTGCCCACCATGCTGAGATAAGCCAAGCTTTTAGCTATTTTGTTGGTGCAAAAATAAAATTTTATCCCTGTCAAACTATGTTATATTTGACATTTTTAATAGATTCGATTAAAGAAATGGAACCAAATTATGGATTTTTGTGACAGGCTACTAGCAAGAAAGTGCTATTGCTCAACACCACTTTAAAAATTCCAAGAAAGTCTGGCTGCTTGAAAGCAAAATATAAAGAAAGATTTTAAATTTCACCTTCTGACACGTTGCACACATTAGTGCTACATATATTTTAATTCATATATATTACAGCTGGTAGAAACACAAAGTTTGGTTTAGGCAAGAGAGCTGCCTGAACAGAGTTTGCAGGAGGCCACACACAGGTTAGCTTAAAGTCTGGCTCATGTTTGAGCTGTGTGCATCTGCAGTACGTGAATGAAATTGGCTTATTTGAGCCATTTCCAGTAAAGCTGCTTTGACTTTTCCCCTCATGCATAAACAGCCTTTTTAAATACTTGCCCACAATTGAAAGGATGACCACAACCACATCGAAAATGTTCCAGCCATTGGTGAAGTAATAGTGACGTAGTGCGAAGAGCTTCAGTAAAAACTCGCCAGTGAAGACAACAATGAAGACAAAGTTGACCCAGTAAAGCACGTTCTCTGTCTCCTCCGACTGATTGTCTGTCTCTACCATCATAGTGACCATGTTGAGGCAGATGAGTATCATGATGGAGATGTCAAACACCTGCTGCGTCACAAAGTCAAACACCATGCCCTGGATTTTGTTCTGAGGAGAAAGCGAGAAGACAGAAGAGGGATGTTGGAGTGATTTTCTTAATGATTTTTAGAAATGTAACTTGCGTGGAGGAGAAGGGAGGAGAATATTTACCTGGGGCCTGGGGATTGGTTTCTGTGGTTTCTTGGACCCTAGTTTCTTCATTGCATTGTAATACTTCTTCTGCTCTTCTGTCATGAAGATATCCTGACCTCCAAAGTAAAGGGACAAAAAACAATTTGGTTACAATCTGCAGGACCACATTTTCCAGTGCAGGATCTACTTTAAAAAAAAGTCAAAGTCAGCGGTGTAGATTTTAATCCTAAAGGATTAACCTGATATTTTGGGACATACATCTGTCTTCTTGATTATAGTGTAATTGACTGTTTCATCTAACTCTGGTGAGAAAGTAAAAATGTGTATATTTGAGAGATAAATGAAGAAAAGCAATCTTATCTTTTTCTTTTGTTGATTGAAGTTATCAATGATGACACCAATGAAGAGGTTTAGGGTAAAGAATGAGCCAAAGATGATGAATATGACAAAGTAGATGTACATGTACAAGTTGTCCTCATAAATGGGCTGATCCTCCACCTACAAATTGCCATAAACAAAAAAACATATTAAGAAACTGTAGGTCCTGCTGATGTGAAAGTCAGACTATCTGTAAACTGAAAAAGCTTACCTTTCTAGAATCTATTGCCGCATACATGATGTCCATCCAGCCTTTGAATGTTGCCTGCGATGGTGGCAGTCACAGTGTGAGAAAACAAAAAAACTGTACAAATGAGAAGTAGCCAAAAAAAAAGTTTCTCACCACTTGTAGGAGTGCCAGGTATCCCGCGCCCACGTTGTCAAAATTGATCTTGACATTCTTCCATCTGACTTCAGTATAGTTGTCCTTGATGAGTGCTAAGCACTCTGTTTTGTTGTTCACCTCATGCGGTAGAAAGTACTCCTCAGCTGTCTCATTGAAACAATAGTAATACTTTCCAGCAAACAGATTGACACCCATGATGCTGAAGATGAGCCAGAAGATGAGACACACCAGCAACACATTCATGATTGAGGGAATTGCACCCACCAAGGCATTCACTACAACCTAAAAAGAACAGGGGGGTGGGGAGCAGACAAGAGTGTATGTTAGCAATCAAACACCACCTGCTTGTAGATGTTATAACATTTTGCACAGAAACACACACTTACATAGAAATGCACATTCTTTCCCTCCCTTAGAGACTCAAGTTGCATTATGTGATTGCTTCGTAAAAATTCATGCCAATCACAATAACCTACAAGCGAGTATAACAACAGGGCACAATACAATGCACAACAAGTCAAAACAGTGTAGAACTCTGATTATTTCAACTTTGAACAGAAAGCCATGCTTAAAATAGTTTGTGTTATAGGTTTTGGTAATAAAGGGGATATTACAAATTTTATAAATCATCACTTTTGACTGTCAGCATTTAAATGACATAGTACTGTTTTATGACAGCTTGGTATATTAAACTAAAACTCATTACAACTAGTTATAAATCATTATAAAGTTATCCTTTTGTAGCTTCTAATCCACATTATCAGATTTTTTTGTATTGTGCCCCAGCATATTGTTATTCCCATCAAAAGTATATTGCATTCATACACACTCGTATACTATTTGTGTTCCAGTATGTCAAGAGAACATTTGTGTTAGCTGTGGCTGCTCAATGCAACAAATTAATTCAATCAGTTAAGTAATGATTGCATGAACTGTTAATATAAAAGATAACTTTACCGTCCTGAATGATATACAGCTGTTAGAATTAGGAGGAAAACACAGGAATGTGCATTTCCAAACACCAAGCCATGAAAACAGAAAGCCAAATAAACCAAAACTATAGGCAAACATCAAATGTCAAAATTATTTGCGTTATTTTGTGTTCTGTCTAATGTTGTAATATAGAGACAATGCAGCTATGCGATAACTTAATATAACTGCAAAACGGTGATCGTGAAAATCATGGTGATGAAATTCACTGAGGAGTGATGAGCAAGGATGTCAGGGGAGGGGTTATGCAACCAGAAGTTTGTTGATCTTCCAGTGTGACAATGCCAAAGCCAAACTGTGATAATATCAGATAACAGGACACTTGAGCCAGAGCAAAAGCCAGAAGATGCTGAGCCTAGGCACAATAAAAATTTTTGTTGTTTTTTTTTTTTTTTTTGCCCAGCAACAACCAGAGGCTGACCCAATCCATCACATGAAATAACCAGATTAAACCAGATTCTATTTTGTTTGTTTATTAGTTAAAACTCTGGAGTTACATCACAACTACTGCTGTAGAAACTGTGCACACACTTAAGGACAGACTTAACTGTGTGCACCCTGTAAATGAAGTATGCACAAAGATTAACTACTAATTTGGATATCAGTTCATTTGAGCTGGGGGCTCTGTAGCACTTAACAGACTGCATTTTGGGTCTGTGTCATAACCCTGTTGCATGGCTCAGCTTGAATTTGTTTTGCCTGACAGTTCAAACCAACCTCTAGTTGTTCCTTCAGCTGGTACTAAACAGAGCTTTTATTGTAGCGTGCTGAATCACTCAAGCAAAAAGTTGGAGTGCAGTCTACTTTTTTAAATAAAGCATTGGACAGAGTTTAATTTTGTTAATATTTGGAGTCACTGCTAAATGCTTTAAAATAATGCTAAATTTATTATATATGAAATGAAACATGATTAATCAAATCAGATGTATGATGACCATCTGAGATGATCTGCGTCCATGCAAAAAGCTTCTCACTAATCCAAGGAGTCATCTTTAAAAAAAGAAAAGTCCCCTCAGAGATATTTAAAATCTATTCTGCCATCTCTAGCATGCGCTGATACTTTTTATTTATTCGGCATGCAAAAGGACCAGCTGCCTGGTATCTTGGGTCTTACCCTCATCCCTTCAAAACGTGACAGGGCCCTGAGGGGTCTCAAGGCCCTCAGTGTCCTGAGTGATTTAATCGGGCCTAGATCGGAGTAGCCCAACGCATTAGCTATAAGGGTGACTATAGACACCTACACAGATAGGGACAGAAGAGGGAAAGACAGAGGCAAAGGAAGAGAGGACCCACAAAGTTAGAGGGGAAATAGAAAGAAAGGTGGACTCTAAAGTGTAAGGATGGCTGAATGGTTATATACAGATATATATAAGTACATATATAGGTTATATATGTGTAAGTATATGTATCTATATAGCATAACGGTTAAACAGGAGTTATTACAATAAACAACGGTCAATAAAGCGTAGTCGGACTTCTTTTTTTCCTTTTCTTTTAAAAAAAATGTGTTTGCTTATGTTTGAGTTTGGTTTAGTTTGGCAAGCCAGTCTAGCGTGATAACCAGCTTAACAGCACAGTGAGCACACCTGGAAAGAAACTTGTGGTTGACACAGTGAGAGGAAGAGAAGAGAGTCAAACAAAGGGAAAAATTAGAGGAGAAATGAGTTCACAAACACTAAATCAATGTGACACAATAATATACACACAGTACACGATACAAAACAGTACAGTTTCCACATCAGAGGGCATTGTACTTAAAGAAGGGAGAGAAAACGCAGAAGCTGACGACAACTTTCAGGGTTAGAAGAGAGGAAAAGCCTGTGAAAGTAGGAGTCCCACCACAGCACATCAACCTTACCCTGGACCCCCAAACACCGACCCCTCAGTCCCTCTCGATAGCTGCACAACATCTCTCTTAACTTAAAGAGAGACACAGTTATAGGAACCTGCTGTGAGAGAGAGGACAGGTCAGTGTTAGGACAGAGGGCTGCATTAAAAAAATCTGGATTAATTTATCAGACTATATTGCGATGTCTTCATATTTCAGGGTTACGCAAAAAAAAAAAAAAATCCAGCATGTAACTTGAATAATTTAACACTTTTGTCTTCCATCATGACCCATAGGACAGACCCCTTACTATAATTGTTGGGAAGAGAGGATCCTACTCACACATTTAGAAAATCTTTACTTAGCCTACATGAAAATTGTAAAAAAAAACAAAACCAAAAAACACACAAAAAAACCCTGAACATGTCAAATGTTTAAACTGAGAAACACTTCGGCCATTATTCCATTTTATTTATATCATATAACCATCATATTTATATCATATGTCATATATACCATATAACTTTATATGGTAAAGTAATGACCCTACAATAGCATTGTTGTAGGGTGGCCGTGGCTCAGGGGGTTGGGAATCGCATCTGTAACCGGAAGGTCGCCGGTTCGATCCCTGGGCTCTCTGTCCTGGTCGTTGTGTCCTTGGGCAAGACACTTTACCCTACTTGCCTACTGGTGTTGGCCAGAGGGGCCGATGGCGCGATATGGCAGCCTCGCTTCTGTCAGTCTGCCCCAGGGCAGCTGTGGCTACAACTGTAGCTTGCCTCCACCAGTGTATGAATGTGAGAGTGAATGAATAGTGGTATTGTAAAGCGCTTTGGGTGCCTAGAAAAGCGCTATATAAATCCAATCCATTATTATTATTATTATTAATATCACAATAAATACATAGTGTATCTCCAGCATGATAACCTTCATATTATATATAAGCTTCTTTGGAACATATGCTGCCATTTAGTTACCCCCATGAAAATTTCATTTCCCCCAAGTACTGTTAAAAAGAGTAATGAGTTTTTAACACAGTTTTTCCAAGTATCCTAGTTTTATTTTGGGCGCTTACATTATTTTACTTTGCACTAAGAAACATAATTATTTCCCATTATTTCCTGGCATGTGTGTTTTTGCAGACTAGTCAATAATCTTTATTTTAGTCTTCTGGTAGTAATTCTTCACCAGGAGCAAAGTGCATTTTGGGTCACTGTGATGGAAGACAAAGCAGACCCAGACCCAGTTTTGCTACTGACTGCTTCAGGTTTTCATTTAAAATCGTCACATATGCTTCTTTCTTCTTCATTCCTTCCACCTTGATGAGATTTCCAGTTCCAGATGGACTGAAGCATCCCCACAGCTTAATGCTCCCACCACCATGTTTCGCTGTAGGGATGGTGTTATTTTGGCTTGTATGCCTTCCCCTTCTTTCTCCAACTATAAGCAGCATATCTGTGGCTAAAAATCTCTACTTTCTTCTGATCTTCTCCTTAGCTTGTTTCAGTCTGGTTTGCAGGTGTAGGGTTACCCTACCCCTCTGCAGTTGTCCTGGGCTCTGCAGACACATCTCTCACTAGTTTTCTTTCCACACTCTTTGAAATCTTTCGCTTTCTGCCTCTGCCAGGCTCTAACTGTGAAGTTTCTAAGCACCTACAGAGACAAATAAAAGAAAGATGCTACACATTTGTAATATAAATATCTAAACCCTTTTTAAATGATTTGCTGACATATCATTTAAAGCGACAATATCATTTCTCAGTTTTAACATTTGGTTGTTTTATATTGATTGTTGTTATATACAGCCAAGTAACTGCATATTGTTTCGATTTACATTTAAAGGGCTTTCTATGGAAGTGAATATATATCTCAGTCCTGTAGTGATATTAACATCTTCTGCATAACATTGTATTATAAGTGTCACAAATGTTGTGTATGCACTCACTGACCACTTCATTTGGTTCACCTGTTCAACTGCTCATTAACTAATCAGCCAACCACACGACAGCAGCTCAGCACATGTAAACATGGCCAAGATGACCTGCTCAATTTCAAACTGATTTAAGTGACTTTGAACGCAGTGTGATTGTTGATGCCAGAACAGTTGGTCTGTGTGTTTCAAAAACTGCTGAGCTACTGGAATTTTCCCACATGACCATCTCCAGGGTTGACAGAGGATGGTCTGAAAAAGAAAAAAAATATCCACTGAGCGGCAGTTCTCTGGCTAAAAATGCCTTGTTGATGCCAGAGGTCAGAGGAGAATGGCCAGTCTGCTTTAAGCTGACAGGAAAGCATATTAACTCAAATAAACACTTCTTACAACAAAGGTACGCAGAAGAGCATCTCTGAATGCACAACACATCAACCTCTGAAGCAGATGTGCTTCAGCAGCACTGGGTGTGGTCTTCTGCACTCCTTTTAACTAAGAACAAGAATCTGAGGCTACAATTTGCACAGGCTCACCAAAACTGGACAACAGAAGAAAAATGCTGTGTGTTCTGATGAGTCTTGATTTCTGCTGCAACATTTGGATGGTAGGGTCAGATTTTGGCATAAACAACATGGGTTCATCCTGTCTCATCAATGGTTCACGGTGTTGCTGGTATAATGTGTGGGAGACATTTTCCTCTGGGGTCTTGTTGACCATGTTTATCTCTTTATGACCACAGTGACCATCTGCTGATGGCTCCTTCCAGTAGGAGAACATACCACTGGTTTCTGGTATCTTAACAATGAGGTCACTGAAATCAAATGACCTTCACAGTTAGCAGATTCAGTCCAATAGAGCACCTTCACACCTTTCTAGAAGGTGATGTGGAGATTCCTATCATGGATGTGCAGCCAGTAAACCTGCAGCAACTGTGTGATGCAGTCATGTCGACTCGGCATGAACCAAAATCTCCGAGGAATGTTTCTGGCACCTTGTTGCATCTGTGCCACAAAGAATTAAAGGAGATCTGAAGACAAAAGGGGATTGAACATAATGCTAATTAAGAATAACTATTGAAGTGGCCGTGTGAAGACTCACACACTTATTCTTTGTCCTTCTTTTGTCCTTCTTGTGGGCAGCAGTGTCATTTGGTCAGTTTCTCCAAACCTTAACATCTTCTACTGCTATATTCAAATGATTCTTTGACCACCTGATCTTTTGAGCGTGATCACTGAAAGTTAGTGGCCAGATTCCAATCGTAATCTTGATAACTGAGGGTGTTTGTTAAAAACAAAGGCAGATGTTTGTGAAGCAACCTGACTACTCCTATGTTCTTTGTTCTCAACAAACTATTGTGACGTTACATATTGTAAAAGACAATCAGACAGTAACTGAAAATACATGATATACACAAATAATCATAAAAAATGTTATGTGTGCAGGGTAAACATACTTACAATTTCTGACCCCCATCAGGAATACAACATACAACACTACATTCCTATTAAACATAACTAAATGCTTGTTTATATGTATATGTCGATGTTAACATAGACAGGCTGGCACTTCACAATTAAGGGTGAAGATAAATTGGTGGTCAAAGGACAAATAAAATAAATGAATGACTTAGCACAACATAGGACATAATAAAAAAACCCACACATATATACATATATATATATATAGAAATCAATATTACGACAAGACAAAAAATATAAATTCATTGCTAAATATATAAAATTGAATTAAATTACACATTTTGAGGAAAAAATCATTTGGATTTGGAAAGGTCAATGTCAGGGACTGAAATGATCAACTAATTACATAAACTGTCCATAAAAATATCATTGAATGTATGCCATCACATTCAGTGATCAATCACTTTAATTCTCAAATTTCCAAATTATTCTTTTCCTCAAAACCGTAAAATAACGAAGTAAAGTGCTATAAAAAGTGTCACTTCCTGAGAAGCACCAGATATTTCACTAGCTATGACATCATTTTTTAAATATAGATGCAGGAAAGAATTCACGTGAGAAACAGATCACACACAAATGAGAGAAAAGGATAAACCACATATGAATTACAGTAGCTGTCAAGAGAGGGAAACACTGAATGCCTCAGCAGGCCAGATTGAACATTCAGGACAGAGAGGCCATTGTGCTACTGAAACTAAGCAAAATCTCCAGGCTTCATGACAGAACCATGGAGCAATGTGCAGATGCGTTTCTGTGGTCCCTGGTGTAGACACTGCTGACTAGATAAAGAGGTCTGTGACTCAGCAGTGCAGGAACTGTTATCTCTCTAGTTTTTAGCTGAAGGAATAAAACCATGGTTTTTGAGACATTCGCCCATTTGGTAGAAACAAAAAACAAACATACGTGTTTCCCCAATACAGCATCTTTTCTGTGTGACAAATGACTCACTGACTTTAAACTCTCAAATCTGTGGATGTTGTGATCTTAAACTATCATCATGTGGCCAGTATGTAACCAAGCCACATACAAATGTACTTACATCAACAATGAAGAAGTCCAACCAGCACCAGGCATTTGTAAAGTACTTGACAAAGCCATAAGCCACCCATTTCAGCAACATCTCCAGGATGAAGATGTAGGTGAAAACACGATCCGCATACTCCAGGATGATACGGACTGTCTTCCTCTGTTCTATGTACACGTCCTCAAAGGCCTGAAGAGCAGAACAGAAACATCACACAGACAATATGCATGGCATGAAACAACCAGTGTTATTATCAGTATGAAGGTCTTTTCACTCTTCTAAATCACCTGGGTTAGAATTTGCTGGATGACATGCTGTGTTCATTTGTTGTTGACAATAAGTTGTTTACACCATGCAGAAAAATAACTGATAAACATAACCCTATCAGACTAGGGTCATGGTTCCCTTCATTCCCTGTTTCCATTATTCCACATATAAGTGTTTGTCTTTACCTCCCACCTGGATAAAGCTGCAAGCCTAAGCTAGAAACTCCTGGTTGAAAGCTTGGTGCATTACAGCACTTTGCTGTCCATTATCGGCAATAATATCAAGAGCAGTTGCAGAAGAAAAGCAGAAGATGATGCTTGCTCACATCCTCAGAACTAAATGCAATCATTAACTGATTTTGTTCATGTTTTTCTAATTTGTTGCTTGTATTCTTGCTTTGATGTGCATTTTATCATATTGTTAATTAGACATTGTAGTAGGGCAATTAGATTGTTTGTGAGAGTGTGCAAAACTGGAAACATGTTTACGGTACAGTGTGTGTGTGTGTGTGTGTGTTCTTACCAGGGCCCCACTGCTGAGCAAGATCATGAAGATGATCAGGGTTTCAAACCAGTTGTGTTCCACTATCAGGTAGCAGGTCTTCCTCAGGAACCACCAGTATTTCCCCCACCCGTGAGTAATGGGAACATCACAGCACTTATATTTGGCCACACACTCTGCATGCCAAATGAAAACACGACTGTTGATATACATCATGGATTGAACTGTGAATAAGCTGTCATTAACACAGTACACCGATAACATATTGTGTGGGTTTGTTGTTATTACTAACCAAAAAGTCAAAAATTAATCACCACTTACCATCTGTCCAGCAGGCTTCTGGGTCAAGATACTCCTCCACAACCTCCACCACTGCCACCTCCTCCACATCAGGCTTGATGTCTATTGTGCTGCCCTCAGACGAGCTGGTGTCATCCAGCTAGGACAAAGAGATCAGTTCAACCTCTTAGTTTCTCTCTGAATGTTATAGGTTCAGCAGTGAGATGCTGAAAGCGTACAATATGTATAAGGCACAGTGCCAGTGAAGCCATTACATTAATGCACTCTTTGGGTTTATATGCATGACATGATTTATAAATGGAGGTATACACGTTACAGCCATGTAGCGCAGTTATTAAAAGTCATGTTAGTCACTAGAGATAATCAGTAATTCTTTGAACTGTTAATAATAGTCATTATACGGTGGCCCTGAGAGGTCAAATGCATTGAAAACACCAGCAAACAGCAAACACTCAAAACAGAACCTAAGTAGAAAAAAAGCCCAAAACCTCACAAAACACAATGGAGGGATTGCACTGGCACACATTTGAAAGAATCGGGGGATTTATCTGTGTTGTGAGGGAAAAGAGGATGTAAGGTAATGTGTGTTTTAATCGCACGATTCATTTAATACTTTAGATACACGTTTGATATTAGTTGTTTACTGTTAACTCGACAAAAACACTCACAAACACTCAGGACAGTTCAGTTCACTGAAGAGTGAATGCACATCAACATTCACCCCTTCTTCCCCTGTTTCCACCATTTTTTAAAATTCTTTTTACAAAATAGCCATCATGCTTTTCTGACTGGCTTTCGCCCTGCAGCGTGCCCTCTGGCCAGCTGCAGCGCTGGGTAGATTTTTGTGGTTGAGGAAGCTCAGTAGAATATAAACCTGATGCAGGTACAGTAGTGATTCAGCTGCATTATCTCCTTTCTTCCTACAACAAAATAGGTCAAGGTGACCCACCCATCAGACTTCTCCACACACTTTGGGTCTGGGTATCCTTCTCCTCCATTTATACTGTACAGTAGACTGTGACTCTGCTTCTCTGTCATCTCACCAGGGCAGTCTGTTGTCTGCCTGCTGTTCTTGGCTGTCTGCAGGGTCAGCACTCAGGCTCAGTGTTACAGCGCTCCTGTCTAAATGGATGTTCTTAAATGTCAGTTAAACTAAGTCTCTCTAGTGTGGCAACTCAGATGAGTTCCACTTACTGCATATTGCACGATATACTCAACTTTATTCTGTTTACTGCACTATTGCATTGCTTCCTACCATGTTATATTTAGCAACCTCATCACCTCTGACATCAAAACAATAATTTACTAAAACTACCTGCAAAGCAAGGGCAGATGATACTCACATCTTTGCTGTTTTCCACATCGGATTCACTGCTGAAATCTTCAGTATTAAGGTTTTCAAAGTCAGACTCGCCAACAGCGATTGGAACGCAGACAGTGAGGTTTGGGTTGTGGATGAAGGACATGTAGTCGTCATCAATCATGTACTTTCCCACACTGCTCCCAATTCCGCTGGTGGTCCCATTGCCATTTTTAGCATAGTCCAGTCCTCGATTGATATCCACTGTGTGATTTGCAATGCAGTTGAGCTTCTTCTCATACATTTCATCCAAAGGCTTCTGTTCGTCTTCGACAGGCTGCTTGTCATAGTGATAAAACAACCAATGAAAAATCGCTATTAGGAAACAAACTGCCATCAAATAGGAGTCTGACACAAAACAATGTTATTTAAACAAGGAGGTGTATAAATGTTCAATTATGTGGTACCTTCTTTAGCATTGTGGCTACAAAAACTCGCATGTTTGCCTTGAACCAGGCAATCCCCAGCTTAATGCGAGCAACTGCGAGCTGGAGGTTGTTGGGCTCACCATCATCATCGGTGGCAGCAAGGTTGTCTGCACTGAATGAGCTCAGCAGCAGGGCCAGAAACAGGTTCAGCACCTCAAAGGGAAAATAGACAGAAGCTCTCATTTTAGCACTCACAATATACAGCGCTGGAAAAAAACATTTGCCACCTTTGGATTTCTCTTTTTTTTGCATATTTTTCACACGTGTTTCAGATCATCATAGAAATTTCAATAAAAAAAAAAAAACGAGAGTAAACACAAAATGCATTTTTTAAATAAATAATAACTGATTTTATTTAAGGAAAAAGTTGATGTGAAAAAGCTATTGCCACCTAAGGCTAACAACTGATTGTACCGTAGTTGGTGGTAAGAACTGCAATGGAGCATTTGTGACTGACAATGAGGCTTTCACATTTCACATCTTTTCTTTAAATTTAGCCACACTGGAGGGTTTCTGAAAATCCTGTTAAACCAGCCTGTTTAAGATCGTGCTAAGGCATCACAATGCGATTTAACTCCTGACTTTGACTAGGCACTCCAAAATGAGGTGGACTTTCTGGTGTGCTTTGGATAATTGTCTTGCTTCTTAAGTGTACTTGTACTTGATGGCACAAGCTGATAGGCAGACATTCTCCGTCAGGATTTTCTCGAAGAAAACAGAATTCATGGTTCCATCAATTACGGAAAATCACCATGAAGCAGCAAAACAGCCCCAAACCATCACACTACCGCCACCATGTTTGACTGTTGGTATGATGTTCTTTTTATGAAATATTGTGTCAGTTTTACATTAGATGGAACAGCACTTGAACCTTCCAAAAAGTTCAGGTTTTGTCTCATCGGCCGCAGAATATTTTCCCAAAAGTCTTTGGGATCATCAAGATGTTTTTAGGCAAATTTGAGACGAGAATTTGAGGTTCATTTTGGTCACCAGTGGTTTTCTCCTTGGAACTGTGTCAATGCAATTTTTGCCCAGTGTGTTTCTTATTGTTGATCATGAACTCTGACCTTAACTGAGACAGCTGAGGTCTGCAGTTCTTTAGATATTGTTCTGGGTTCTTCTGTGACGTCCTGGATGACTCCTGGGAAAGTTCACCACTGTTCCAAGTTGTCTCTGTTTATGGATAATGTCTCTCGCTGTGGTCAACTGGAGTTCCCAAAGCCTTAGAAATGGCTTTGTAACACTTTCCTGACTGATAGATGTCAGTGACTTTGTTTCTCAGCTATTTCTTTAGACTGCGGCATGATGTGTTGCTTTCTGAGATCTTTTAGCCTACTTCACTTTGTCAGACAACTTCTATTTAAGTGATTTCTTGATTTAACTGGTCTGGGTTGGCTGTAACTCAGCTTTCCAAAAACTGTGTTTTGACAAGGAGGGTAATTACTTTTTTAGACAAGGGGCAGGTAGGTTTGGATATTATTTTCTTTAATAAATGAAATCATCATAAAAACACCATTTTGTATTTACTATCTTTGTCTAATATTGTTAGATAATCTGAAAATTGTAAGTGTGACAAATATGCAAAAAACAAAGAAATCATGAAAACTGCAAATACTTTTTCACAGCAATGTATCTATTAAACTTCAATGAATTATTATAATTCAGGAGCCTGTACACTATGTAATGTCTTTGCTTACCACTAGGTTACCAATCACCATGACCATCATGAAGACCGTTAGACACATTGTCTGTCCTGCCACCTCCATACAGTCCCACATGGTCTCAATCCATTCCCCACACAACACTCTGAACACAATTAGAAAGGAGTGGAAGAAGTCGTGCATGTGCCAGCGTGGCAGCTCGCAGCTTTCTGCAATCTTACACACACAGTCCTTGTAGCTTTTGCCAAATAGCTGCATTCCCACCACAGCAAAGATGAAGACAATGATGGCCAACACCAGGGTTAGATTACCCAGAGCTCCCACTGAGTTGCCAATGATCTTGATCAGCATGTTGAGTGTTGGCCATGATTTGGCCAATTTAAACACTCTCAACTACAAGAGAAGCACAAAACAAACGAACAGGGTTAATTATAGTTTTTCATATCTAGAAAACACAACCTGATGTAATATCTACAGAAGCCAGGCTTAACGTCAGCCTTGATCTGATGATCAGTAAGAAAGAGAGCTGCACAAATTTTACCTGATACTAGCTTGTACATTAAGGCCACAAAAGGTCAAATCAAATGTCTCTTATTTTCCACGTACCAATCGGAAAGACCTCAGCACTGACAGGCCTTCCACATCAGCCAGTCCCAGCTCGACTAAACTCAGAGTCACAATGAAGCCATCGAAGCAGTTCCAGCCTTCCTGGAAGTAATAGTAGGGATCCATGGCAATTAGCTTGGCAAACATCTCCCCAGCAAAGATGCCAGTGAAAACCTAAAGACCCACACAGAGAAAAACATGAAGAATATGTTAATATGTTTCCTCGGGAAACAGGATAAAGAGGCATGCTTAGATTGCATTTGAAGTATTTCTTGTTAAAAAATTAACAAGGATATGTTTCAGCAGAATTCGTAATTAACTATATTACTCGTTGCTTTGTATTGTCCTTCTGCTAACCATGTGTCCAGTTAGTGCTGCAGAGAACACCCAGTGATTCACACTGCACCATCCATCATACTGCGCAGATTCCTCTGAGTTCAGTTCCTGGACTGCATGCCAATGCCTATGACCTCATTTCCTGTCTTAATATCTGACACTGTGCCAGTATTTCTGCCCTCAGACAGCTGTGCGACAGTGATATCTGGTAGCACAGACAGAGTACAGACAAACCAGAATGTCTGCGACAGATCTTGTTAATATATACTTGGTCAAATCAGTGTTGAACAGGCTTATGTCTGTATGGAAGCAGCTGAGAGCAAGTTAAGGGTTCAGCAGACTTGAAGGAAGCAAGATGCAACGGATGAAGAGTGAGTGGACGTAATAAAAGTTTGGCAGGCAAGCCTAGTTGGCTACATTAAAATGGTACTAAATCTTTAATGAGACCCCATCAGATTCCTGTATACGGTATGTGTATATATTCTTAAGTGCACATATCAAATGAAGCTTTGATGAGTTGGCTTGAGGTAATTGAGGCACACAATACACCTACGACATTTCTGTACCTCCTGAGAGACATACTGAGCATGCAGTCATAAAACAACAACAAAAACGAATGGAAACAGTAAGAAAAAAGACTAAAT
Organism: Simochromis diagramma; assembly: GCF_900408965.1. Classification (NCBI taxonomy): domain Eukaryota; kingdom Metazoa; phylum Chordata; class Actinopteri; order Cichliformes; family Cichlidae; genus Simochromis; species Simochromis diagramma. The sequence continues at coordinate 2,676,008 of NW_024386835.1, read as the reverse complement.
AAAGACTGACTGCAGCTTCTTACCAGGTTTCCAACAGACAGGACTTCTTCAAAATGTGGAGTCATTGGGTAGTGCTCCATGGCCATGAAAAGGGTGTTGAGAACAATACAGATGGTGATGGCCAGGTCAACAAAAGGGTCCATGACAATCAAGTAGACTATGTGCTTGAGTTTTAGCCACATGGGACAGCATTCCCAGATGAGAAAGATGTTAGCAAACTTGTACCAGCAGGGAGGACACTTTCTTTGAGACTCCTCCAATTCTGCACAAAGAGATGGAAGAAAAGGGGGGACGTGAAATGTTTAACATTTAGTTATTTAAGTGACATTATGTGCTGTAACATCTAGACTCCTGAACACCTCACTTATGTGATAATTACATGCAACTTATGGGCATATACTAACAAGTTGCAACAACAGCTGTCACTTAGTTGATACTGAGCAAAACTGATGTTGTTTTTACTTGTGCATTTTCATGTCCTCAACGTATTTTAGCACTAAGAGCTAATCTGACAATTAACGGCACAGGATTAGAAAGAACAAGAGAAACATATAAACTCTCTGTACCCTCTATCAGAGTGTTGGTGACTACACTCATTTGACTGTTGGCACGGTCCTTCCCTTTGAAGGAGGAGTTGAGCTGATCCACAGACACCATGAGAGAGCCAGAGTGCTTCTTCTTAATCTCAACGTCTGTAGTCTGTACTCAGAGAAAGACATGATGTCACGGTCATTACATGAATCTAAACAGACATTCAACCTCGTGCTCCACAGCTATCTAAATTCAATTCAATTCAATTTTATTTATATAGCGCCAAATTACAACAGCAGTTGCCACAAGATGCAACTTGATCCATCTAAATCATGAAAGAGATCTGAGGTCTGCTCACAAGGCAAAAGAACTGTCGCTTTAGTATCAAATAATGTACTGATATTCTACATTTTCCAGAAAATATAATCAAATACATTTCAAGTTCTTACTGTAAATTCTCAAATAGGTGCCTTAAATTAGCACAACCAGGTAAAGAACCAGGGTTTATTTAAAACTTTTTTTGAAAGAGGGCTCAATTTCAATTCCTCTTTTTTCCATTATGATTTAATCTGATTTGAGGTATTTTTACTTTTGAGAATTTAAGGTAGCACATTCTAATTTTGCCATCATTTACTGTGCATGACAAAAATACAATCCCTAAGAAACAGTAAAATGCATGCAGTGGCATGCATGTCAACAAGAGAGTGGAAGACATCAAGACATCATTTGGTGACACATCATGCTAAACTTTAGAGAAGGTAAAAAGCAGGTAGATTGGTTGACAATAAAAGAGGGTTCAACCATGCTAGCTAGAATGACAAGAGACATTTATTATAGGAAAAAAAAGGTTTCATATTTGTCGTTGCATCATCCATTTCTCAGAAGCAGAGGATAAATGAGGGCAAGGAGGAAAGAGAAGGCAGCAGAGGGAAAGTGAGGCTGAAAGGAAGAAGAAGAAAAAAGAACTCCAGATAAGAACAGTGACAGAAAATAGTATGTGTCCAGATGTACAAAGCCCTCAAGAATGAGGAAGTAGAAGTAAAGAATGAAAAGAATTTCATATAATAATGATTTTTTTCTCAGTGATTGAACTGTTAGGGCAACTCGAAAGGGCTGATCTCATTACGCATTACTGTTAGTGAAGTAATGGTGATGATTCTGGCAAGGGAGTGAGTTTGCGGATGTTCTTTCAACTGGTTAGTGACTTCTAGTGCTGCTAAAAAAAGAAGTGAAAAGGCATTAGATCAGGCTGGAAGTCTAAGAGTCAGTGTATGGTGAAAAAATAAAACAGATTCTGTGTACTCAGGGAGTGGAAAAAAGGAGATACTGGGTTTAGGGAAAAGAGGAACAAGAGGCAGGGGAAGAGGTTGTGAAGGAGAAGCTGCAGAAACCCGGGCCACCAACATCATGCCTAAACTGTATTAGGTGTCCCATGGACGTCCTTACACTGTCATCAGTGGCTGCCTTATCTATTTTCACCTCAGGCAGAAGCCGTCTGCCGGGCCCAGGGCCGATGAGAGACACCACGCCATTGCAGTCCACTGTGCTGTTCCTCTTCCCTCCAGAGTGGGGTGCCAGCGGATGGATGCGTGATGAGCCCTGGCTGTTGCCACTGTAGCTGTTGCGACGGTAAGGTATAAACAGGGATCCTCTACGGTCTTCGCTCTCCTCTACTGTACTGTGCTCGTCGTCTGCAAATTCATTCTCTGAGCCCATGTCCTTGAAACGGCCTTTGAAGCTGAAGATGCTGCTGCGGCTGTTGTGGCGCGACATGAAGGGTGAGCCTGGGATGCTGAGTAGTGACTGAAAGAGGAGAGATAAATGAGGACAGGGAGAATTAAGGAGTTATTTAAAACAGCAGGAGTTAGTTGATGTGTACAGGTGGGGTATATAAGACAAGAATAAATCAGAGGAAGGGAACTAAAAAGAAATGAGAAATAGGCAGTAGGCACAAAATATAACCATAATATATTTAAAACATGTTATATTGCTTTTCAAGAAGAACTGCATTGCTCCAAAAAAGTAACATTACAGTGTGTAAAATCTCCCCACTCGGTAGCAGGAGATTGATGACTGCAACACAGTGCAAGTCGTTAAGCTCTGCTGTTTTTGCCGCTGTTAGCTGTCGTTAGCCTCTGTTAGCCAGTGTTATTGTAACTTTCCTTGAAGTGGGTTCCTTGTTAGATTCAGAAACTTATCGAATAAACTAGTAAAACGTGAGAATGTAATTGAATTGTTTATCAATGAGAAAGTGTGATTTTTAGGACCCTTGAGTCTAACATTAGCAGGCATAATGTTAGCTCAAAACTAGCTGCTCTTGTTATTTAGCCATCTCGTCAGCTGTATGGAACTTGGAGGGTTATATGTTTAATCTGCTGACAATAAGAATAAGACGATAACATTTTATCTAGATGCTGGTCCCATTTTTTTCTATTCAGTTCAATTTTATTTATATTGCACCAAATCACAACAACAGTAGCCTCAAGACGCCTTCTATTGTAAAGTAAACCCTGCATCACATTTCCGCCTCTTTGGTGAAGGGGATCACTTCTCAGATGATAAACATAGAAATGATCCTTCATATCTTGAGGCTGTAGACACATATTACATTTTTCTGCACCACGCCACATATGTGGCAAATAGGCAAAACAGTGATGCTCATCTCGGTCCATTTTTTTCCTACTAAAAAAATAAATTAAAAAAAACGATTAACTGTATCTTAAAAGTCACACTTAAATGACACATTAGATCTTAATAAGTGAAGTATTAATGTTGAAAATCTTCAGCATTACACATTGTGCTGTTCACTGAGAAAAAACTACGTAACAATGTTTAACGAAAGAAAAGCTCACTGCAAGCTTTTGGGTTATTTTGATTATTATTTTGTTCTATCCTGTCTGCAACTGCAATGCAGGGAAAGATAAAGTAATACAAATACGTACAAGCACAAATAAAGTACAGAGGACTGGCCAACAAATGTAGACAAATTAGTAAGAAACCAAAGTCTCAAAAGGTCCTGCAATGAGTGAAAGAAGAGTAGGAAAACTGCCTGTATGACAACTGAAGTGGCAGGAAGAGTCCCAAGAGGGCTGTGGCTCAAGAGAGGCTGATACAGCTGATACCACAACGAGGTCACTGCTTAAACCACCAAGTGCAGGAAGAAGCTGAATCATCACATCCACCCAAGCTTTGGATGAGCACACATACGCTTCTTGGTATCTTGGTATTCTTGGTATGGTATGGTATTCTTGGTACGCTTCTTACAAATCCCGGCCACTGCAATTCCTTAAATGGCCACAAGAGACTGGCTACAAAAGTAACTCAATCCCCCTATACCCACATGTTAAAATGTCCAACTTTATAGCAAAAATAAAATATTTTTTATACACCTCACCCATTTTAATTTTAAGGCTTAAAGTTATACATTATTATAGGAATGGCTGTTTTGAATGACAGATAGATTTTACTAGGTGTAAGTGCAAGTAATTGTAGTCAATAAACTTAACATGTGGGGGCTCTCTTGGTGCCTTTTGCATCTGGGTAGCTGTGATTCAAGAGTACGAACAGGTACAGTGACTCATCCAACAGTCTGAAAGTCATGGTTTGATCCCAGCTCCTTCGGTCTGTATGTTAAAGTGATGCAGCCATTGTTGTGTGTGTGTGTGTGTGTAACAGCCCAGATTTTTGGGCTGCTCATCCAGGAAACAATAAAAGGATTACAAAGTTTAACAGATAAGCAGGTAGTTAACTCGCAAGTTTCCTTCTAAAGATGATATACCATGTTCTAAAAAACAAAAACGTACTGCTCTACTATCAGTTCGAACACACACGAAGACAGAAAACTAAACAGCAGCAATGTCTGTAGGATTATTGAAGTTGGGCTAACTGTCATATAAAGATTTACTACCTGGTGGCTAAAAACAGAGCTATGGTTAGAATAATGTTAACACATTAGCACAGTGAAGCTGGAGGATGAGCATTAATGTTTTTACTTCAATTTAGAAGGCCACAACACCACTAGTGACATCACAGCATCCACAGCCATCTTTTATATACAGTCTATGGGGCCATTGCTGAAGCTCTCGAGTTTACAGCTTTTCTCGCTAACTTTACCTGGTTCATAATGGATGTCTTCCTTCCCAGTCGACTCCCTGGGAATCGAATGGTGCTTTTCTTGCTGCCATCATCTGACTCAGACTTAACCACCTTCTCACTGTCTCCTTTCTCTTTCTCCTGCTCTTTTTGTCGCCATTTCTTTTTGCGATTGCGACGCTCTTTTGCACTCTTGGAGCTCAGCTTGGAGACCTCCGAAGAGCTGCGGGACAAGTGCCCCCCACCTTCATCTTCTAACGCAGCCTCTGACACAGTACCAGCAGATGTCGCCATGGCAGCAGCCTGAGAGAAAAAAAAGACATGAAAACCTAAAACTATGAAAAATGCATATTGGTGTATGTATATTAGAGAGTATGACAGACCTGAGTCTCTTCCTGTTGCTTCTTGAGCTGTTCGAGCATGGCTTTGAATTCTGCCTCTTTCTGCTGTGCCTCTTCAATCGTGGCTTGGTTCTGCTCCTCATAGGCCATGGCCACCACAGCCAAGATCAGATTCACCAGGTAGAAGGAGCCCACAAAGATGACCAGCACAAAGAAGATCATGTACGTCTTCCCTGCAGCTCGAAGAGTCTCACAGAAAACACAGACATAGCATAAAAGTGAATGAATCAGTAATTTATCATGCAAGATTAAGACTAAAATGAAATAAGTAATGATAAAATATAACTGAAATCCTCCTTGGTGCACAGTTATTTTAATGTTTATGGATTTTTTCTGCTGGATTTTAGTATGCACTCTATATTGTGTGCTATGTCAGCATTTCTGATGTTTCGACAGTCCGAAGACCTTCTCCGGGAAAACGTCCATACTGAAACGATGCCTTATAGTCTGCGCACACATACACGTACACACACTACAACACAAACCTATTTTGCCAAAAAAGGAGAAGCTATTATGCTTGTGATGGTGATGGTCAACAGAAGCAGGAAATATTCCAGCTCACAGTCATGGTTGTGCAGCTACCTTAACAGATTTTGGTGCACATACTGAATTTGCACATGCATTTGTGTCCCTAAAAGCATCAAAAAGTGCTGAATCATTCAGACATCCATGCTAATCTGATGATTCATATATATTTTTTATGATGAAGTGTGCTGCTTGAGGGAGAGGTAGCTACTGGGCACTGAGAGGCTTTAATAAAACAAGTCTTTACCAGCATGTAGAGATTTTCCCAGAAGTCTTGGGTCATGAGACGAAAGAGGGTGAGGAAAGCCCATCCAAAGCTATCAAAGCTGGTATAACCGTAGTTGGGGTTCCTTCCAGCTTTCATACATGTAAAACCCTCTGGACATCGTCTGATAGAGGATAACAGAGCAATACCGAAAACCATCATTTAAAAAGTGAATGAAAAGCACCACTTTGACATCGACACAGGTAAGATAACATGCATCCTGATCTACATCCCTGCCCTGGATGCAACGAGATGAAAAACATCTCGTGTGCTTTTTGATTTTCTTTAATCTACACACCCTGTGAATCCATCAGATCAAAATACGATCAAATATCCCCTGGAGATATGCAAGACAGGGCCGTGGTTACACCTCCAAATACAACAATAAGCCATATCTAAGCATCAAACGTTTAACTGGCTGGAGCTCAACAGAATCTTACAGGCATAAAACCACAGCCCAACATATGACAGGTAGCAGTATTTAGGAGGAATGTGCACTAGCACAAACTAGAAGAAAACAAGAATACATTGATGTCACAAGGAGTAACTGCACTGGAAGAAAGCGTCAACAAGGCCTCGTAATGGCTGTGACTGGAGAAATTAGCTGGGTCATCCCAGCAAAAGGATCTGATGCTGAAATACCCCAAACACCGACTGCCCCCCTGTTAAATTTCTAATAATATTTTAAGATGTGTGGTGGAACAACAGGAATATGGCAGACAGCTCCTGTAAACATAGCATAAATATAATTGTGAGGATTTACTGAGCGAAGTACTGGCTTACCCTGAGTCAGAACTATTTCCACATAGCAGAGCATCAAGCTGACCAGGGAGGAAGTAGAAATTAGCTATTTAAAAAAGAGAGAGAGAGAGCAGTCACTTGCATTGGCCACTGGGCAAAGAGTCTGTGTTACTCGAGTGAGTCAGCGTTTCTGTTAATATTTCATCCCTCAGACATCATGACTAAGTCAAAGAATCTCTAATGCTGCATACGCGTCCCAAAGTTTAATCAAGTTTTAAAGTCAACACTTACAGGTGTTCATGATGTATTCACCCCAGTCAAAAGCCCGGCTGCCATTCGGGTACAGAGCCGTCATGTTGATCGGCCAGATCACGCATTTATTCCGCAGGTTCCCCATGAACAGCTGCAGTCCAATCAGAGCGAAGACACTGAGACAGAAGACGGTCAGGATCATCACGTCCGACAGCTTCTTCACAGACTGGATTAGAGCGCCCACAATGGTCTTCAGGCCTGTCGATTAACATATGAATAACACACACACACACAAATGTGCACAAATTCACACACATGGAAACAGGCACAACTCACACACACATGCACACCGAGATACACATTCAAATACACACACACATAGACACATACACAAAATAAGACACAAATAAAATGTTTTCACACTAGATGTGTTGGGTTCAGTGTTATAGCTGCACTTCTAAGCTGACTTGAATCATGCATGAAAAGGGTAAATTAGGTAATGTATAAACTAATTCTGTCTTTAACCCTGTGCTGTGCAGATTCTTATATAAAGCTAAACTTGGCAGGCATCGGAGTGATTTCTTAAGAATCTGCACCCGGCTCTGCCAAGTCTCAATACCAGAAATTGACATTCAGAGTGTGTTGTGCAGTCCCTTACAGAATAAAACCAGTGCATAGGCATTGCTTTTCATTGTCATTTCTGCCTCGATGCAAGTGTAAGCCCAAACTCTGATTAATTATTCAGCACTAGCTACTGTATGCTGTGTGTTTGTAATTGAACTATCACTTAACTACGTTTTAACCAAAGTTAATTTTATTTTATTATTTAGTAGAATAAAGTGGCGCATTTTCAAAATAATATGCAAATTAAATTCCTTCTTTTTTTTTGTTAAAGCCCAAATTCATCCTTAACAGAAAACCAGTCAGTTTGTGAGATATTTCATCCAGAATCTGTAATAGTCTGCTATCCAAAAAATAAACAGGTACAGGTAGTCCCATAAAGTAACAAAAAAGTGTAGACAGCCATTGTTTGCAGATACATTTATGCACCTTAGACGTAGAAGAACATGCTGTCCTGCTTCTCCACGTCTCCCCTGCCTACATACTAATTTTCTGCCTGTTGACTTCCAGCGTTCCTTGTATTAATTTAGATTAAGACTGCAGGCTGCTCAGCTGACCTAATATAATGAGTGTTTATATTAAGAGAAAAATCTAACATTTATGCAGGTTTTTGCATTTTGAATATTTAGTCATTGATAAGCTTAGCTTTGGCCACTGTATCACCTCTGGCCTGTTCTAGTTAAAGTTTACCGTACCAATACTGAAGTGTAGTTTATACAGTAGTGTCGTTACACAGCACTGATTTTTCTGTCATAGACTATTAAAAAGAAATCACACTCAATTTCTACAGAGAGCATATGGCACTACGACGAATACTACCACTGTAGGGGATGTTTCCATTAGAAAGGCACACTTTTGTATTTATATTTATATAAAAAGAAGCTGAACAATTTTAATTCTGATGTTATGCATATGATAAAAATCATCTGGTCCTTAGCTATTCTCCAAATTAAAACTTCAGATGGATGAACAACTGACATGACATATTATACTGTGTCATCATTTTTTAACATAAATAAATGCAGAAGCAGTGTGTGAAAAACAGCCAGGTGCTGATTATCAAATGCACCACCTCTATAAAAGCAGATGTTTTGGAATTACGGTATGCTGAAGAATTGAATGCAATGTTCAGAGAAACTGCAAATAACCCAAGAGCTACATTTCAAACTACAGATCTCAGTTAGCATGTAAAATGTTAAGTTCATGTTGGTATAGTCAGAAAAACACTGAACAAGTATGTTTAGGAGGAAAGCCAAGAGAAAGCTTCCTCTCTAAAAAGAACATGACAACACAACTTAGGTTCACCAATTTCCATCTGAAGAAACTACAAGATGTCTGGAACAATGAGACCAAGGTGGAGATGTTTGGTCATAATGCACAGCATCACACTGGGTGAAACCCAAACAGCATATCACAACAAACACCTCACACCAACTGTGAAGCACGGTGGTGGAGGGGTGATGATTTGGGCTGGTTTTGCAGCAGCACAAGCAAAGCGTAAACTCTTCTGTGTACCAAAATATTCTCAAACGTGAGGCCATTTCTATAGCTATGGCTTGGCTGACATTGAGTCACTGAACAGGGCAATGATAAGAAAACTGTGGACAAACAAATATCAGTGAACTTTAAGGAACTGAAGCAACGCTGTAAAGAAGGGCGGTCCAAGAGTGGTTTCATCACAACAATGTAAGAGACTGATAATGTCAAACAGGAAATGATGACATCAAGTTATTGTTGCTCAAAGTGGTTCTATAAGCTGATGAATCATAAGATATATTGTTGACACACTGCTTCTGCACTTTGTCTTAGTTTTTTGTTAAATAAATAATGGACAAAATGTCACGTGTTGTTGTTGATTTTAGGTTGTATTTAAATCATTTTAAGATCTGAAGAGTACCCTAACCCTTTTTCTTATGTCCCAATATGTAAAACCTTAGACTTGAAACTTGGTTTACTTTCTTTTTTAAAAAAAATAACAACTGTACACAATGTACACAGTGAGAGCTAAAGAAATACGAAGCTGGTTTATCGGAACTGTACAACTGTGTAACTTAGGATCCATGTGAAAAAGACCTAATTTCCTTTAAATCTGTGTGTTCATCTATGGGAACATCCCTGAGTAGCTTTCTTTTATAATTACACTGCATCCAACAAATGAACTGCACACAACAGCACAACAAACAGATAACAGTGGACATAATCAGGCTCAATCGAGGAAGCAGGAAGTGAAGAGGAGAAAGAGAGGACAGGCGAGGAAGAGTACGTGCCTGTAGGTAGGGGGTAAGGGGGCAATGAGAGGTGTCATGCAGGTCATTTAAACGCTAAGGCTGAAGGAAGTGACTATGTCAGCATCACTCGTCTAAAACGTGGTGATGACCTTGCATTAACCGAAGAACCATTTCCATCCCGGGCATCTGTTTTTCTCTCTCATGGTGTTGAAACTTCAAGCTGGTTTTACCACACTAAGTGTTGTACGCTTGGAATTAACATTATTGTACCCTGTCTGTGTATGCTGTATGTGTGAAGCATGTAATGTGCTGCGATGGTGCTTACAGAGTTGTCATAAAAATACAACGGGTGAATGTGATGTATATAAAAATACAGAAATGAGACCTATTGTTTGTTGCCAACATAAAAAGAAAATTAGAGCATATGAAATATTTAGATTACAGTAGTACACTACACTCATGTACAGTTTTTCAAGGTACGTGGAAGGTTACCTTGGAATACTTGTAACAACTCTGTGGATTTAGGCTGTCTCACTAACTTGTGTCAATTTGGAAATCAGGACTTAAGTTTCTTATCACACCAAAGAATGGGAAATGAGACCAAATTATATTTGGCTCCCTGATGATTGAAGAATCTAAAGTGCAAAGAAATGTAACACATTATAATATTTCTTGATATTTTCTGTTTCACTCCTAGGATGGATAAAGATCTTCAAAAGAGAAAAAAAAAGTTTATTTACATCCTGATTAAAATAAAATAAAATAAAATAAAATAAAATAAAAAGAATAGCCTCTTAAAGCCAAACTTGTAATAGCATGTACTTCAAAGCTTCATGCAGTTGTCAGATTAGGCTTGGCAGTCTTAGGGAATGAAATAGTGTTAAAAACAAATCCCTGCAGTGATAATTTGGATCAAAAAACGTAGTAAAACTGAACACAGTTGATGTGACAGTTGGTGAAAAAATTCACAATAATTAGTTTGTTCATTTAATCACTTTTAACAACATGCAGAATAGCTTTTAGAGTAAACTTTTCCCTTTAACTTATGCCAGCTCTGGACATTTCTAATTTAATGTGAGGTGCAAGTAGACTGCTAAGCCTATCAAAAATGTATTGCTACCATTTTTGATTATAATAAAAAATAAAAAGTTAAACAACAAAGGAAATAATTCAAAATCAATACCTTCTTTAAAAGTAAAAGAAAGACTAAAATGAAAGAAACAAATAGAGCTAAGAGGTAATGTAAGCTCAGCCTTAGTGTTTAAATGGGAGTCTCACCTGGAATGACAGAAATAGTTTTCAGTGCTCGGAGAACCCTGAACGTTCTCAGCGCCGAGACATTCCCAAGGTCCACAAACTCTGTTATATATCTGTAACAAGGTAGGATGACACACAGAACAGAGCCCCATGACACACAACACACACGCACGATAACTACACGCACGTATGCGCAAGAACACGACACCAGCACCACCATCGAAGACCAGGAGGGACACCACGGTGAGAGCAAGAACACCTGTTCAACCAGTGGGAAGAGAACGCAGAAAGAAGAGGAGAGGAGAGGGAGTGGAACAAAACCACACCTAACATCAACCCCGTGGCTCGCCCACCCGCAAACACAAACACCTGGACTCTCTTACCTGGGATAACTGAAATTGTTTTCAAAGCCCTCAGAACCCTGAACGTACGCAGAGCTGACACATTGCCTAGGTTTACAAACTCTGTTATATACCTGCAAGGTGGATCAGATACAGTTACTCAGCAGCCATGCTGACCAGGGGAAAGAAAGAAAGAGGTTAATACAGACTATGTGAATAAGCATCATCAGCAACTGTGATGGCGTGATGTGGATTAGTCATCGTGTTGAAGTGTTTCATTTTAAAAATATCAACACAAATCATACCCAAAAATGCAAAATGCAACAGAAACATATAAAATCCATGATTTATTTATCCAAATAAAATAACTGTTAAGGAAAATTTGCTTGGTATAAACTGGATGTATGCAAATCAAGAAAATTTTGTTTTACCTTGTACTGTAAAATTTATATGTAATTAAATTACACTAAAGCATTTTTGGGCATGAATATTATTTTGAGTGCATTACAATCAACTTTACTTACAACTTACAATCACTTTAACTGTGAATAAAGCGATAAATGGGTTTCATTCTCTCAAATTAACTAACCCCTGTTGCCTTCACACATGCACGACTTAGCAAACAGGAAAAAGGAAAGAAATTCATAATCTATACCCAGGCAAGAGCAAACTGGCAATGAAAAAAGTGTTGATAAGAAACATGCCAGTGTGTAGAATCACAAATAAAACCCCAGTTTAACAATGTTCAAATCATTCTGAGCTTATATGAGTATTTAACATAAAATGTGCGTACTGTACTTTGTTACTATGACTGATAAATTGCACAAAAGTGTCAGATTAAAACTCATATAAGCAAACTGATGTTTGATTTTTATTTTTTTTAATTTGCCAGTGGGGTTAAAAGCATCCCAGGTAGGTGGGGTCTTTCAGACGTCACAGTGAGGAGAGCTTTAAGAATTTTTGAACCCTAAATTGAGAAGTGTATGGTATAATTTAGAGTTTCTATGCGAGGGACGAGGCTGAAAACCAGTACTGAATGGCCCCAATCTTCTTGCCAGCAGGTGGGGATGCATCAAGATCAGACTAATAATTCTGCAGTGGAAATCATTAAATGGGCTCAGGAGCACTTCTGAAAACCTTAACAAAACCTAAAATTTATCAGTGCATAAACAAATGCATTTTAATACCATATTATCAACAGCAAAATGCATCCAGAAACTCACTGAGCTCATTTAAGATGGGCCAGAACAAAATAGCTCAGAAACTAAAGAAGTATGACAGTTGAATAGAAAATGATCAAATAAGGAGCTTATTTCTAAAATGAATGCAGGTACTGTGCTATGAAGTATGAGTACAATGTGCCAGAAACTTTCATATGGTAAACATGTTAATGTTTCAACTTTTTAGAAAAGTATTGCTGGCATCAGCAGTTAAATTTAAGTTTAGGACCTTTCCCATACCACTTTAAATACGTTATTATGTTAGCTCAGGAAAAAGAGAATAAGATAAAACTAAAGAAAACTAAGGAAAAGAGACTGTCCTTATGTGTTTATTATCAATACGTATGGCAGACTGAAAACTTTTAGGACCCATCCCAACTGAAGTTAAGTCAATTCAATCATTTTAAACGCCTTATAACAGAAAATGTGTTTTTAAGAAGTTTTGAGACTTTTGAAGGATGCACAAACACCCTGATCTGATTCCAATCTTTCAACTTCTCAAAGTCGCAGTTGTTGGCTGTTCTATGATCAATAAAATATAAACTTTAAATACAAATATATTCTAAGTCAAGATTGCAAAAGAAGACTCAGACAGTGCATATTTATCCGTGCCGTTTTCAAGCTGCGAGTTTTATCTTTCAGATGGGAGGAGTCGTATTTTTGTTGATTACAAATCAATGTGTTCTGAAGTACTTACGCCATTGAAATGACCATGAAGTCCAGCCAGTTCCAAGGGTCTCTGAGAAAGGTGAACCCGTCGATGGCAAAACCTCGGGCAACAATTTTTGTGAGTGACTCAAACGTATAGATACCTGTAAAGGTATACCTTTCAAGGACAAAAAAAGAAGAGGACAAAAAAGGTGAGGAGAACATCAAATGAGGATATGACTGCTGAGGAGAAGTATGGAGGTGGACTTACTCCACTTGCTTGGACCACTCCGGGGGATCGCTGAATGTCATGAATATGCAGTTGGTCAAAATCGTACACATGATGATCATGCTGAATAGCGTGAGAACACAGTTAAGGAAAGACTGAACAGTTGCGTCTGTAATAACTGAAATATGGCTTTAACATTAAAGACAAACTTAAAGAAGAGCAGTCAGCAGGGACATTTAGTCCTTATAGTTCATTAAAATAACTTACAATGAGCTGGCCACTTCAACAGCAAACAGAAAAAATGTTTTCATTCACTATAAGGCAAACAAATCAAATAACTTGAAAGGATATGAATGTATCAAAATTTTAATAGCTATTCGCCTAAATAGATTAAAAGGACTTATGATGTACAAGGAGGGCGTGGCACTGAAGCGGAAGAGTGTTTTCCCCTTGTTTAAGACTATAAACGTCTGGAAAAGAGAGAGAGACAGAGATAGTGAGACAGACAATCCCTACAAACACTTCTATGTCAAATATTCAGTAAACAGTCTGAAGACCTTCATATTATCTTATTGAAAGTATGATGATAGAGCTTACTGAGCTGACCTCTGAATACACTGGTTTCTTCTGTATCTACAAGGCTGATTGTAATACTGGAGTTTATACTGTGCTTCCTGCTTATTGGTTTGTGACTATACATATTTGGAAATAATTACCCTGCAATGATCTAAGCATACAGGTTAAAAACGGTAATAAAGAGATAAAGGTACATAGAAAGCAGCAGTAAGAGTCTCTACTGACATGGGTGATCATTCACCCAGGAATCAGGGTTACAGTTCTGTCCTTCTTACATCAGACTGGGACTTTGCCCTGGCCAGCTTTTCCCCCTGATAAAAGCTTTGAGCAGCTTCAGGATCAGCAGACAGGCACATGGGAAACTCCTTTTCGTGGCCAAATGTCTCTCTTCATCCCAAGTTTAAAGCTCTTACTGGAAGGAGATGGCAAATGCTGTCATCGATCAGGGCAGATCTGCTGACTCTAGGCTCTCAACGACTGCTCCGGTCCCCACCCATAAACAGCACCAGGCCAAGTGGGGCTGGGCACTGGGGTGAGACAGCATTGTGTGTTTGTTTGTGGACGTTTGAGCCCAGTGTTGGACAAAACTATGGGGGGTGACAGTAAGAGGAATTATTTGCACACAAACACAGGGATACTGTGCAGTCATAGCTACAGCTGCTGCGAGCACTTGTTCTTTTTTTCTGTATCTACATGCAATGCAGTTTAGAGATGGTTCACTGACAATTTATAAATGTGTTGTTTGGATGTAAATGTAAGTGAGTTATGAATGTGGACGCTGCCTGGATATTTGTCTTTGTTCACAACAGCCTCTTCTGCGTCTTTATGACATCACTGACAATATCAGCTGCCACTATATGAAGAAAACTGATCATGTTCTTTGTTCTGCCCTCACTGAAGAACAGCGATTGTATCCTCTTAGTTCAAAAGCTAATCATTTATATCACAGTGAGCTTGCATTCATAAAATGTTATGGATGGATATCAATTATCAGTTAGCTCAGTTCATTGAGCTAATCGATATGGAAATAATAATAGTAACAGTAATGATAAGAAGAAGAAGACGAAAAGGAAGAGGAATCCTTGTACTATAACCCATATGATAGATGCATTTGGTCTTTAGTAACCACATCACAAATACACACACCGTGAGTTTGGGATATCCACCAGGGGAAAAGAAACGAGGAGGCGACTCAAAGTGTCCTGAATCAAGTGGTGTCCAGAAAACTAATTAAATCAAAAATAGTTCCCTTAGTCTGGCTAAAGACAAAATGTATCCTCTAGATCAGACAACTCCTTACTCTTCCCCTCCTTTTCCCTTTCCTGCTGCTTTTTGTCCATAGATCATATCCACTACTCAAAATATCCTCTTACTTTCTTTTTTCTTTTTGAAAAATAAAAAGGATTATCTACTTAATGACCACAGGAAAAAGAGGAAATCACAGACTTGTCCAAGTCTTGTCCAAAGGGTAAATCTCTCCCAGAGGTCAAGTGAAGGTTTTCGCTCACCAATACAGCATTGGGATGGAAGGACAGGAATATCTCATTAGCAGTTTACATATGCCCACTGTGCAAGACTATGATAGGCTAATCAATGTCAAGGATATTGCGATAGATAAGTCATATGGGTTTACTGACGCTTTTAAAAACCTGAGTCATTATAAAACCTGAGTCTCTATTGTATAGTAATCCATATTGTAGTATGGTATATCTTTACCCATCCCGTTTGCTAAGAATACAGGGTGGAAAGGTGCTGCAATTTATTGAAGCATGAACAAACAAACATCGAAATATAGTCTATAAGGCAAAAACAGAGCTTGTACAATTTGCCAAGCCTTTTTTGTAATTTAAGCAGTCTTCAGGAATAGTTCTCCAGGCTTCCTCGAGGACATTCAACGCTCTTCTGTGGATGCTGACTGTCTTATTATGTTCTTTGTCAAGATGATCCCACACTCCTTCGGTAATTTTGAGGTCCGAGCTCTGGGGAGGTCAATCCATGAGTGATAGTGTTCTACTGTGTGTGTCTCATTATCTATTCATGTTTTTAATGCACTAGCAGTGTGTCTGTGATTATTTTCAAAGGACTGGACTGAAAATGACAGAAAAGGCAGATGGTATCCACAAAAAAAACAAAACTACAAGAACGTCTGGCTCCTTAGCAGCACAGAAAAGAGGAGTGGATCAAGACTTTTTCACAGTACTCCAGGTCACCCTCTGCTGCATCTGGGAATGCAGAAACTTCCGTAGACTCAATTGTAAAGACTTTCTAACTACTTTATGAATTGTCTCAGCCTGGAGACAGAAAAATCTACTGTTGACGCAAACTTGGCATGATTACTACAAGGTTCGCAAATGTCAGGCAGTTTCCTTAATTGATCATATAATCAATGAATCGCTGAACCTTATATATAGTGAATGAATGAATTCTTTTAGTAAACGTGTCATTTTTACAGGCTATTTTTGCACATCCTAAGTCATATTCTTAAAAAAAAAAAAGTCAAACTAACGTATGAGTAAAAACATATGAGTAAAAAAAAAAGGACAGTCCAACTTTTGTTCCTGATCCCAAAAATGGGAGGAAATCTTTGTGGTCAGATATAAATTATAAGAGTATTTTGTAAACCGGAATTCACTTTTCACAGTTTTTAAAGAATAAAACTAGATGGAAGGACCTGCACAAGAAAACAGGCACACACGTGAAGCATGTCATCGTTAGCAGCCACCATCCTGAGTCCAACCAATGAAATCAGTAGCTGAGTGAATGTGTGAAGGATAACTTTGACTGTTTAAATTCTTCAAAGTGCCTAACTGACAGAACAATTTTCCCTGGTTTAATTAATTTCTTGAACAAACTCTGTAAAGTAGGATCACAGACAGTGAATCAGTTCATCAATATGAAATTAAGGTTTTAGCCTTCACAAAGCATTCCAGCGGGATGAAAATATTTAACATGTAGTGAACGAGTGGTTCAATTGCATCTCTTCAAATGGATAAACATACAATCAAATAGAGTGGCTATAGTAGATAAGTACCAAACAAATGACTGTGCGGCACATAATGATTACTGCAGTCATTCACACAAAGTGCATGAAGGTACAGTGCATACGCTTATCACAATAGCACTGATCTATATTGCTATAAACAAATGAATATGCACACCTTTAAATGCACGACTCAGCAGGTCGGGCTTCATTCTACCAAGCCACCTTTGCTGCAAAGCTGTGGAAATGATAATAACTCTCAACAAAGCACATGCAAGAATCAGGAGACAGAACGCAGCTACAATGGCAGTCTACTTGCAGATGTGTTTGTGTTTGCATGGAGCGGACACATGGAGGTACGGGACACAAGCAAAGAGAGCCGAAGAGAGACAGATAAGAGGATGGAGGGGGAGTGATGCAGAACAGAAAGCCAAAGAGCTGCAGAGATGAGAGAGCCAAACCTGAGATGGATGGGTAGATGGAGGGAGGAGGAGGAGTAGGAGGAATTGGTAGGCATGCAGCAGAGAGAGAAACTTAGAGATGAGAAGAGGAGGAAAGAGAAACAAAGAAAGCTCAATGAAATCTTAAAGGGGAGATTATAGTAAGTAAGTCGCAGGGAAGAGGTGGTATATTTCTCTTAATTACTTCTTTATGAAACTGACAACGATTAAGTCTTTGTGATCAGCACATGTATTAGAAGATGGACATAAAAAAATGTATAAAGCAGATCAAACAAAAATGCACAAACGATTACATTAGAATCATTTTTAACCCAAACCAGACAAACATGCAGTTTTTTACCCTTTTAAGATGCTGACCAAACAATAAAGTGGCAAAGTAGATATTATTTCTGTCGTGATCTGGTCCACTTTTGCAAGCGAGAGCGGTCAAAAACCCAATCTGTAAAGTGCACCTGGTATGGACAAAGTCAATCTAGAATAAATTTATGGAAAAGTAAAAGTATTGTTAGACTTGACAAAGTATTATTTCCATAGCACTTCCTTTATGGCAAACCAGCATTGATCTCACGAGACATGTTAATTAATTACTAAGTGTCAGCAAATATAGCTCATTCGCTGCCGTCGAAACTCAGTGGACAGACGCTCACATCTAAATATGAATGACTCAAAGCTAATTCACCTGTATCAGAAAAACTGCGTCATCCCACTTCCTTACCCATATGCTGTGCTGCAAACAAAAAACAAACACTTTCCACCCCTTACCCTACCTTCCCTCTTAATACCAACCTGGCTAGCAGTGAAAGCACATTCAACCCCCCTCCCCTCCCTCCATCCGTTCCTCACTCAGCTCAGAACAGGAGGATGCTGTGTCATCAGAGACTGAGGACTCAGACAGAGCACTAAAGCCTGGGCTTCATTCTAATTTACTACACCCCGAAAGGAAAAAACATGCCAGAGAGGAGGCAGCGGAAAGGAGAGGAGAAAGGGGAGTAATGGAGATAGACAAACACACTGACAGAGATGATGGGATAGGGACATAATGTAATGGTGTGTGCAGTGCTACATGCTGAGCTTCAGAAGCAACTGCTCCTTTCGCTGTGAGCTCCCCTTGTGCACCCACTAGCAGTTGCTGCCCTGCACAAGCCTGTGCAGACTGGTAGACTGGGTGCTGCTAGAATACGACAGTCACAGAAATGCCACATACAGAAAGCACATCAAGCTTTCAAACTAACAAAACCAGAGCTTCTTTTTCTCTGTACAGTACCACTTTAACACTGCATTAAAGTGCTGTGATCAGGTTTCCTGCAGCTGATGGTAACACACACACACGCAAACACACATGAACGCGCTCAGACACACTCATTGACACACAGCGCAGCGGTGAGCGACGGTGGGTTGAGCAGAGGAGACGAGCAGCCCGAAAAGGTGATTGCAGAAACAGGGGGAGAGGAGTAAGAGGAACTAACTAACTAGAGTAAATTCCATGGTTATGATCAAAGTTAAATACATGAGTGGATTAGGTAGTTCACTGGTATGAAAGATGGTATGATGTTGCTGATTCACCGCATAATTAGCTGCGATAAGGGAAGCAAATCGTGACTGAGCAGAATAAAGAGAAATCAAAACCTGTATTGATATGTTCAGAAACACATACTGTATGCAGGAATCAGTGAAGCCAAAGATGGATGGAAGTGTAAAAGTTTAGCACCCATACCTTATTTACCTAATTTAGTGTAAATGTGTTCTTCAGCCATGCAGCATAGTCACAGCTGCACCAACAGAGCTGCTCAGAGGATTAAAAAAAACAAAAAACTAAGGACCGTGGCTGTAAGTCGCCAGTGAAGCATTTTTATATTTCTGAGTGATCTTATTTAGCTTATGCATGTTGACACAGCACATAAGTGTACCTGCAGCAATTATACGGTATTATATTGGCTTTTGTACCAACAGAAGAAATATAAGTCTAAAAGACCTCTCACATGATATTCTGGTCAAAGACCATGTGGAAATACTATGCTATGCTACTTCGTTTGAAGCAGAACCCTGTATACTGATAATGTAGATGTTATCATGTCATCATAACCATTTTAAAGAATACTTCCGCCATGTACCGCAAATCATCTGGACAGTAAGAGCATATAAATGCACAGGGAGTTGATTATCATTACACTACTGTTTAAAAGAAAACTCTGCAGGAAGATTTAGATCAATCTGAAAAATTATTCTTGGCCTTTGTAAACATGAAGCAATTATTTTAAGAAAATAGCAAATGAAATATATAAAGACAAATGTTTATTTATTCAAATAATAAATCATTATCAGAAAACATAACAGCTAACGAACAGCTTAACATAAACTGAATCAAGCAAATTTCATTTGACCAGATTTCATTAAATGTAATGTTTCATGTAACAAAATGACATTTTTACACGTTTTGACTTTTTTTTTTTTTTTAAGAATGCTGAATATTCCAACTGAATATCCCTGATTCAGTGGTACATATATATATATATATATATATATATATACATACATATATATATATATGTATGTATATACACCACTGAATCAGGGCTTTGGCTCAATAGATCAGAAAAGGCACATGTACTTAATAGTTCCATCCAGGCTACGAGGAAGTGCTTCTCGTTGAGATCACGAGTCTTGCTGACTGGGCTTCTGGCGTCTACAGAGCCCACAGATTCTCTTACACATTATCCCTGCTACCACACTGGAGACTGGCTACTCCCCACCTATACACAGCTGAAAGTACTATTGCACACTCCAGCCTTTTTCTCTCCACTCCCTGTCCTCTTCTGCCATCTTCTGCCTTCCACTACTCATTCCTCTTTTCCTAGTATGGAGTGACAGGAATCTCAGCACCTTGAGTCTCATTAATAAGAAATACATGATTTGGGGCGGAAATATGAGTTTGGAGTTTGGTACAAACGCTGCATAACAATGATTTTGAGAGAACACTGAGAAAACCTTTGATTTTTTCTGGTTTATCTATTTTAAAATTAAAGAAATGTACTGTTTAACACTAAAATTCAAAAAAGAAATCACACACATATGCTGCGCTGATAAACACAATCCAGTTAGATCCTTTTTTCTCCTCCGCCATCCTGACAGAGCACTTGTTATGTGGGAGTTTGCTTTGTCGTAACAGAATTCAGTTCACAATAGCACTGAAACATGAAGGCAAATTTGTCGTCCCCTCCAGCTGTTACATCATCTTTATTATGCATTAACACATATTATTAATCAACCCTGCAGAAACCCGAGACTAACCGCTGCCCAAGAACTGCATTCCACAGCAGCCCTGCAGTGTTGCACGAGCCAAATGTCCTTCTTCCTCAGCTTTGCTTTCATTGTACAAGTGTAGTAAAAAAAACAAAACATATATGTAAACTCACAGATATTTTATATTATCAAAGCACACTCTAATGACTGCCTCGAAGCCCCAGTACCATGACTAAAAAATAGTTTTAAAAAGCACTTGATTGCCTCAAGGTCATCTTTGTTATCTCTAGCTCTGTGGTAACAATAATTTGATTTTTCTGCTTGAAGTGATATGAGATCTAAATTTGTTGTTCATTTCAAATCACCTAATGTGTTAAGTTTACAGTGATGGCAGTTGCCCATCAGGAGGTTCAGGACAATGGTTTAATACTATTCAGAGAATTCAAGAGAGTTGGAATCCTTAAACTTGATTTAATATATGTAGTGTTTGTCTGGTAAGAAGAGGACATTTGTTTAGTGGAGTAAGGCTGTATAACAACTTACTTTCTGATTCAGGTAGAACGGGTCCAAATCCTCCAGTGGTGTGGCCACCATTCCATCAGGGATATCGCCGTAGATGAACGGCAGGCTCTTCCCAGCCTCCAGGTCACTGTTGGGCTTGGGCTCATTTTCGTCGGATGTGTCGCGGTGACTGCTGTCTGATCTTGGCTTGGGCGGCTTCTTGTTCTTCTCTTCTTTGATGCGTTTCTCGATATTAGCGAGTGACTCCGGGGTGAATTTCTTGAAGCTGTCAGGTCCTGGGGGTGCAAGAAGGGGTGCGGCCATGTTTTCATCCTGCAGCTATTTCCTCTTTATTTGTTTTCCATCCCAGACATCCAGCTCTGATAGGAAGACAGCGATAAAGGGTGGAAGAGTGAGAACAGATACTCAACAAAGAGAAAAAGAGGGTTAAAAGAAATAAAAAGTGCAAGCATCTAACCATCAGCCTTAATGACTGAGGCACACAGACAGCATTGAATTCCCTTTTGTTCTCACCTTTGTGACCCCAACTTTACATAACAAGGAGACGTGTCAAGTTTTCTCTTCTTGAGTTTATGCACTGTACGTCTGATAGCCTCTCCTTCAAAATATATCTGACATTAAATTCTGCATTTACTTTACATTTTATTTGCATCTACACAGCGCCTAAAGTAGTGAAGAATAAAATGAAAAACCATAATGTGAAAGTGGTAGCTCTCACTAGAAGAGATATCCAACTCTGCAGCAGCGTATGTGCAGCTTTCAGCTATGGAAATGATATACCCAGATATGGAAAAACTAAGCTATGGTGGAGTTCAAACAGCTCTTGCTGCTAGTAGAAATGTTAAGTGCACACAGGCAAATTCAGCCCTCTTCAGTGCAAAAAAAACACACAAGCCAGAAAGCACCAGACATTTCTCATTTCAGTAAAGTCAGACATGAGAACACTGTCACCAAAAGAACTTAATAAACTTAATGCGAGTCAGGGTGGGGTTTCATGGTGATAATGTAAATATTCACTGTGCATGATTAGCTGGCTTTAAAATACATTTAGTTTGCCCATAAATGACAGTTTTCGTGATTCAGTGTGACAAATTCATCCACCTGACCCCTACTGTGATACACTTTACAAATGCCACATTCCTGGTATCCGACATCCTGTAACAACAGTTAAATGATCGATTAACTTTATTAATTACTGATTTATAATTGTTTAACATTCTTAGGCACAGAACCGTTTCACACAGTAATGCATAAATTATTTTATGAATTGGTCACTGTTATTTAGCCTCTCATACACTGACTCATTGCTTAAAAGTAAGGTTATAATACTGTCTTCATGCACCCTGAATAGATAGATTTCAGTCCCCAGATGGCTGTGCATGCTCTATAATACACTGTATTAAACAGTCAAGTCAAAAATTCAAACATGAGTGTGTGCAAAACATTTAGGGGAACAATGGCAAGGTTACAGACCTGGGTATAAATCAAAAACGAACTCAAAAGCAATCCACAGGCAGAGAGAGATCCGGCAACCCGGTATCTGAGTATATGTTGGAGAAAAAGAAGGGGAACGAAGTCCGATTTAAGTAACCCAACCACGGCACAACCTCCAAGTCTCCTTCCACCAACGCTACATCAATTGATCCGTCAAGGTGATTCAAACCAGGATGCAATAGCATGACCAGCAGTTCGTGTGCACTCACAGGTAAAGCTGGGACAAATCTAAAACAAACAAACAAACAAAAAACAGGCAGTAAAACTGCTCGAAATTTTGCAGATGTCGTTTTTATGATTTCCAGAAAAACTTAAAGGATCACATGAAAAACATTTTTAAAAAGTGCAAAAATAGGACTTTTTCTCGAATTAAAAGCGCCGCTCGGGTCACTCTTACATAATTTGCAGTGAATGCTACCGCACACAGCCGGAGCTAAAGTCCGCAGAGCCAACCCGGTCTCGGTTTGATTAAAATCCGCTCAAAGTGAAAATAAGGAATGGATGATAGAAAAGCCCCAAAACTCCGAGAGCCTCAGTTGCCTCCCATTGAAAAAGAGCCGTGACGCTGCGCCCTCTGCGCATAGGAAAGGCATCCAGGCGCACAGCGGCCGCACTCCCGGTGAAGAAAAGAGAAGCTTCTGATTCGTCTCTCTCTCTCTCTGATGATGACCTGACATGTGATGAAGCTATCAGGACACCGCGGAGACAACTGTGCTCCAGAGTAGGAGGCGTACGGGGCTCTTGCATCAGAGTCACATGGATCGGACAGAACTTCATCCTTCATTTCCTGCAGCGAAGTCTAAACGTTGCCAGCCTCTAAATGCCATCAAAACGAAAGCGTTGCTGAGAAAATAAGCTGCTTGCCAAATATGAAAGGGGGCTCAAGTAACCCCCTCATATCATATACGGGGATGACAGAGCTGACTCTATTTCAGGTAGGCCCGAAGTTTTGATGTCCTGAGTGGGAATTTGATGAGTTGATTATTCATCTGAACCCGTTTGTCCTCAGAGAACAGACGAGGAAAGAGAAACAATTATTACAGAGCTCTTCCCTTCAGGGAGCTGTGCGGTAAAACTGAACACAAATCAAGCACACATCTTCCTATTTCTTAGAGAACTTCTACCCTTTGTGGGACTAAGACCACCCACTCCCTCTTTAATATTCTACGTCTTGCCATGAAAGTGGCCTGGTGATGCTGATATGTAGCCTGTGCAGTCCAGGGTAAAGTCCACTGTTACTGAGGCGCGCCGTTGTTCTATAGGGCCATAGCCTAAAATACTGCAGTGTGGTTTACTGCTGCTATATGGGCTCTGACTCTAGTAGGTCAGTTAAATGCACAAGCTACATCCCGAATACTCATTTCTGGACCGACAAAAACACACACGAAGTCAGCACAACCCAGTTCGCCCAGCAGAAAGTGAAATTGGGCTTTTTGCAGAAAATAAACGAAACTAAAATGGCCTTAATGTTACAGCTTAGCCACCGCACCCGTATCTATAGACCTCGGAGATCTATAGACTCCTTGTGATGCAGGTTTACAGAGTACCACCACCGCGGGAAATACTGCACGAAAAGACTAGAAAGGGGTGTCGTGGTCCCCTTTGAGGACTGCCAAACTACAGACGCACCTACCTCTTCCTGCAATACAGTCTCCAAAGAGACTGAAAGAGGGAGGGGGGCACAGAGGTGGAGTGTGGGGGTGGCAGAGGAGGGGGTAAAACTATCAGTTAGCCTAGAAAATAATGGCACAAAGCTGGAAATGCTGGGAGGATGATTTTTTGCCAGGGGCGCATTATTCGCGTAGCCATTGAGAGCACACACCATAGTTGCTGTGGCCACTGACAGAAGTTTGACATGATCTCACTTATATGCGTAGGCTGTGTTTTACATCCCGACACACTGAAATGTCATAGCCTATCATCCAGCGGCGGGCCAACTCCCTTAACAACCTCCCGTCTCCCCTTTTTCTACCACGTCGCATTTCGATGGCTGTTTTTCATTCCATAAATCACATCTTTGCTACTTCTGCCTGCCGCCCCGCTTACATATTAGTCCATGTACTGGCAAGGAGCCCTCCACAGACGCTGGGAAAAGATGCTGAGAGAGGGACCGC
This sequence comes from Simochromis diagramma, assembly GCF_900408965.1. Classification (NCBI taxonomy): domain Eukaryota; kingdom Metazoa; phylum Chordata; class Actinopteri; order Cichliformes; family Cichlidae; genus Simochromis; species Simochromis diagramma. The sequence goes on along the minus strand of NW_024386835.1, from coordinate 2,651,270 downwards.
TCTGCGGCACTGGGATGCAGTCAGTCGACAAAGTAAGACCGAGATCCATCCCGTGACGTGAAATAAAAGACAAAGCAGAAAAAATAAGGTCTACTTACTTTTTCTCGCATTAACAGAAATCCAGACAGCTGTCACCGAACTGCAGATGTGAGAAAGAGCCGGGAGTAAATGCGGCTGTCGCCATATTGTTGCTGCTATCTTCCTTCCCAGTGCGTGCGGCTACCCTGCATAATTGATGACTCTCAGCAAATTGTTGGGGAGTGTCGGTAAATGCCTCTGGTTTCAATAACGGACGAGAGACCGCAGCGTCGTAAGGAAATGTATTTTTTATTTATTTTTTATTTATTTTTTTATTTTTAATAAAAGGACAGTGTACGCTACTCATGTAAGATAACTCGTTCGTATTCTGGTTGGGATTTGTAAGCAGTTAGCAAAATATACCTTAATCTTTAATTTTTGCAAATTAATAAACCAAACCAAAAACAAATAATTTGTTTAATATTACTTTAATGCTTAGATTGCAGTATAGATAGATATATGCATTCAATACAACTGATTTGTAGAATTAAGTTTAACACGAAATTTGTCACACCTTGTGTCATAAATGAGCAGATACAAAACCAGAATTGCTATTTTGTAAGTTCCTTTCTGGAAAAGCACAGCATCACTGTAAATAAGAGTCATATGAAAAATAAAGCTTGAGTCTGTGCAGTCCTGTGAAGAACTAAGTACATCCCATGATTAAGGAGCTTGTAGCATTGGGGTGACAGGATGAAGCATGCAATACAGTTGAAAGAAGACAAAATATAAGGTATATACCAGCAGTGGTATATAATAGCCCTGCTCCAAAATGTTGGGTTGTTTTGTAATATGTTGTAATATGTAAGTAAAGATAGAATGCAGTGCTCTGAAAATCTCATAAATCCACATTTTGTTCACATCAGAACAGAGAAAATACATCTCTGTGTTTAAACTGAAACATTTTAACATTTCATGAGAAATATTACCTCAGCTCAATATTAGCTTGGAATTTGATGGCAGCATTTGCATCTAATTATTCTAACTGGAAAAGCACAGCATCACTGTAAATACAGTCACGTGAAAAAAAAATTTTGAGTCTGTGCAGTGGCAACTGCTGGCAACTGCTCAGTAACATGATTTGGTAAATAAAAGAGCATCTTAGCATGTTAAAGATGAGAACAACTGTCTACAAATTGTGGAGCAATTTAAGAATAATCTTCCTCAAACATTGTGAACATTTTGAATATCTTATCGTCTATAACACATAATATTGACAAAAGATTCCGAGAATCTGGAGAAATCTCCTTGCACAAAAACACAAGGCCAAAAATCAATATTGGATGCCCATAATCTCCAGGCCCTCAGACAGTACAAGAAGGCATGATCCTGCCATTGAAATCACTGCACAGCCTCAAGAACACATCCAGAAATCACTGTGACCACAGTTTGCTGTCTCATCCACAAATGCAGGCTAAAGCTTCACTGTGTAAGGAAGAAACCATAAGTGAACATGACACAGAAATGCCATAATTTTCTCTGGACCAAAGCTAATTTAAAAAGGACTGATGTGAGGTGTAAAACTGTTCCTTGGTAAGACAAATCAAAACTTGAAAATCTCCTTTGGAAAAACTGAAGACGAGAGAGGAGAGAAGAGAGGAGGACTATCCAGTTTGTTGTCAGCATTAAGTTCGAAAAGCCTGAATCTCTGATTGTATGAAAGTGTTTTACTGCCTTTGAAATTGGCATCTTTCAAATGTGGAAAGGTGCCATCAATGCAGACAGGTATATGCAGGTTTTAGAGCAACATATGCTCCCTCCCAGATGTTGCGTTTTACATGCAAGATCTTGCATATTTCAGCAAGGCAATGCTAAATCACATAATGCAGCTATTGCATCAGCATGGCTTTGTAATTGGAGAGTCCGGGTGATGAATTGGCCTGCCTGCAGCGCAGACCTTTCACCAACTGAAAACATCTGGTGTGTCATGAAATTGAATATACAACAAAGAAGAACCAGGACTGTTGAGCAGATGAAATCCTTTATCAGATAAGAATTGGACAACATTCTGTAAAGTGAGTGCTGATAATGCATAGTTTGTTGACCAGAGGGCAGCTTGCCTGTTGGCAATGTGTGTTTGAAATGCCACAAACACAACGGTCAGTTGATCCAAGCAGAGTTGGGCAGAGAATAAACAAGAAGTCTGCAACTTGTTATAACTATAAAACAAGTTTATTCTTAAACTCTCTCTCTCTCTCCATATATATATATATGGAGAGAGAGAGAGAGAGAGAGAGAGAGAGATGTGTGTGTGTGTGTGTGTGTGTGTGTGTGTGTGTGTGTGTGTGTGTGTGTGTGTGTGTGTGTGTGTGTGAGTGTGTGAGTGTGTGATTCTCACACATGTAATGTGTACAACATAAACAGACTAGCATCAATCTTGTTACAGCTGTTCAACACTGGAACAACCACCTCCGAGCTAACAGCTTTAAAGCTCAACTTTCTACTGGATGTAATCCTTTCAAAAATTCTATGTGCACAGTTATCTGATGGAGAACCTCAACGAAGCTCCCAAACCTTGTAACAAGCAGTAAAATTAACTGTAAACCATGCTGTTTAGAGTTCTAAGAATTGTTTCAAGACTTGACTAATTTAAAACACTGGGTTTGAACTTTTGGAGCCCCATAGCAGGCTAACCAAAAATCACCAGCACTGTGAAATAAATTTGATGATTAAGGTTTTACTTAAACACAATAAAACACTGTTTTGTTTATGAAATTGTCCAAAATGACTGGAAATTGTGCAATTTATGTTAAATATAGAAAACAGACTTAATGTCTTTTCTGCACATGGACCTCACATGGTTAAGTGTGCTGTCATTCCCCTATGAGACTATTTTAAAAAAAACAAAAAAAAAAAAACCCTGTAGATTACAAAATTCTTACCTGTAGCTTGCTTTCAGTCACAAATGTTTTGCAATATGTTGTCTATATTCCTCACCCTTCAAATCACAGTGTTGGGGGAGTTTATGAAGGAAGTGTCGTGAGCTAACAATGTCTCTATCTAGTGGAGCATTAAAGAACTGCAGTTTAATGTCTATTGGAAATAAGTGAGCCATTTAAACAACTCTAAGCATGGGAAATAGATGTCCCGAGTAGATTATTTGTATAGTGTACTGTAGACGAGACAGACACATCCACCAGATTGTCTTAGAAGCTCTTCTCAAGTTACATGTGAACAGCAACACATTCTGCTACCAGAATGTATAAAACTCCAAACATGGAGTTTTATACATGTCTTCACTTGCTGAAAAACTGGATGAATAATAAAAGCATCCACACATACACCATCTGTGCTGTTCCCCAAAATAATCACATTATTAATAACAAATTAAATAATTTTAGTCTATGACAGATTTTGCTTTTAGTGACAAACAGGCCAAAAATTAAACATTGACTAAATTCTTCACTTCTGGCTCTTTTTGATTGATGTTTTCATTTATGAACCTGTAAGTGTATTGTTTGGTTCAGTACCATGACTCTTTTCAGTGTAAACCACACAACATGGGAGTTTATGTGATTGAAAAACCTAGAGACAAATTTTTGCCATATAAAATGCACCTGTTAAAAAACTGAAGCAGCTGTAAGGTTTTAAACATTAGGACATTTTTTTTCTTTAAAAAAGAAGAAGAATCGGGTCCATGGCAGGTCTGTAAATCAGGGTGGAAAATAAGTATTTGGTCAATAACAAAAATACAACTCAATACTTTGTAACATAACCTTTGTTGGCAATAACAGAGGTCAAACGTTTACTATAGGTCTTTACCAGGTTTGCACACACAGTAGCTGGTATTTTGGCCCATTCCTCCATGCAGATCTTCTCGAGAGCAGTGATGTTTTGGGGCTGTCGCCGAGCAACACGGACTTTCAACTCCCGCCACAGATTTTCTATGGGGTTGAGGTCTGGAGACTGGCTAGGCCACTCCAGGACTTCCAAATGCTTCTTACGGAGCCACTCCTTTGTTGCCCGGGCGGTGTGTTTTGGATCATTGTCATGTTGGAAGACCCAGCCTCGTTTCATCTTCAAAGTTCTCACTGATGGAAGGAGGTTTTGGCTCAAAATCTCACGATACATGGCCCCATTCATTCTGTCCTTAACACGGATCAGTCGTCCTGTCCCCTTGGCAGAAAAACAGCCCCATAGCATGATGTTTCCACCCCCATGCTTCACAGTAGGTATGGTGTTCTTGGGATGCAACTCAGTATTCTTCTTCCTCCAAACACGACGAGTTGAGTTTATACCAAAAAGTTCTACTTTGGTTTCATCTGACCACATGACATTCTCCCAATCCTCTGCTGTATCATCCATGTGCTCTCTGGCAAACTTCAGACGGGCCTGGACATGCACTGGCTTCAGCAGCGGAACACGTCTGGCACTGCGGGATTTGATTCCCTGCCGTTGTAGTGTGTTACTGATGGTGACCTTTGTTACTTTGGTCCCAGCTCTCTGCAGGTCATTCACCAGGTCCCCCCGTGTGGTTCTGGGATCTTTGCTCACCGTTCTCATGATCATTTTGACCCCACGGAATGAGATCTTGCGTGGAGCCCCAGATCGAGGGAGATTATCAGTGGTCTTGTATGTCTTCCATTTTCTGATGATTGCTCCCACAGTTGATTTTTTTCACACCAAGCTGCTTGCCTATTGTAGAGTCACTCTTCCCAGTCTGGTGCAGGTCTACAGTACTTTTCCTGGTGTCCTTCGAAAGCTCTTTGGTCTTGGCCATGGCGGAGTTTGGAGTCTGACTGTTTGAGGCTGTGGAAAGGTGTCTTTTATACAGATGATGAGTTCAAACAGGTGCCATTCATACAGGTAACGAGTGGGGGACAGAAAAGCTTCTTACAGAAGACGTTACAGGTCTGTGAGAGCCAGAGATTTTCCTTGTTTGAGGTGACCAAATACTTATTTTCCACCCTAATTTACGAATAAATTCTTTACAAATCCTACCATGTGGATTCATGGATTTTTTTTTTCACATTCTGTCTCTCACAGTTGAAGTGTACCTCTGGTGCAAATTACTGACCTCTGTCATCATTTTAGGTGGGGGAACTTGCACAATCGGTGGCTGACTAAATACTTTTTTGCCCCACTGTAGGTGAACAACAATACATGAACTATTTTACAGTGTCATTATTAGAAACAGTGTTTGGAAAAACTAGGTACATGTCATGACTCAGTAGCTTGTAGAACCACCTTTAGAGGAAATATCTTGAAACAATCATTGTCCTGTATAACTTTATCAAGTTCTCACATTGTTGTAGGGGAATTTTGGCCCTCTACTCTTTACAGTATTGCTTTAGTTCAATAAGGTGTGTAGGTGTTTTTTTAGGCACAGCCCTTTTAATGTCCTGCAGCATTTCAATCTGGTTGAGGTCTGGAATTTAACTGGGACATTATGTCACCTTGAGTTCTTTCTTGTTCAGCTGATTTGCCCTCACATTTGACTCTAGAATACATTGGTACACACAGAAGTTCATGGTCATTTCAGTGACTATAAGGTGCCCAGGTGCAAAACAAACCCAAATCATCATCCCTGGGCCACCATCTTGACAGCTGGTTGATGAAATCTGAAAAAAAGGATGCACACACAACCAAATTATCTTTATTAGTTTTATTTACCTTTGCAAAGGGGTTAAAGAAGCGTATTGAAATCATGCCATTGTGTTTTTTGACAAAGAAGAATTACAAAAATAAAGACATTTATAGCTCTACAGTTGTGATTAGAAGTTTTCCTACCATCATCATTGGCATGAATGTAATTTTGGGCTTTATATAATTTCCTTGAACTGTTTTCCTGGGTCGAATGACTGCACAGCATACATCTATGTTGACTTTAAAAAACAAGAAAGGGGTGCAAAAGCATGAATTTATTTTTGATTTTCCCAAATCCACACAGGGTCAAAACTGCACATATAGCCTCAACAATACAATACATCCCCGCTAATATTTGGTTAAATCTGACAGTTTTAGTAGCCATTGACAATTTCAGTATTTGGTTGGTTTCTGGTACAGACCTGGCTTTTAAGTTCAAGCTTCAAATTTTCATTAGGGTTGAGGTCGAGGCTTTGCTCCAGACCAACAAACTGCCAAAACTGTTTCCATGGGTGTCCACACTTATTGATGACATGTTAATCGAATGCATTTGATTAGCAGCACCTGGCTGCTATTTACCTTCTTAATTCCTCTTATTGGAAACAAAAAGGGTGCTATTATTAAATAAATAATGAGACAATGTAATATGTCATGTGCTGTTGGTCATCTGAGGTTGTATTTTAGGCTAATCTGCTAGTTTCACATGGTGGACTCTACTATGGGGCTATTATTCTAGCAAAATTATTTGTGTGTGTGCATTTTGATCTCTGTGGGGATTTGTGTGTGTGTGTATTCTGATTCATGTATGTGTGATCAGAAATGTGCAAATATATTTGTAAATCTTTACAGAGATTTGTTCATGTGTAATTTGGAATGTGTGTGTAACCATATATGCAAATGTGAAATTAAATCTGTAACCATGCATAGATGGTTTTACTCTAAGCACTGAAAATACAGACAAATCTTCTTCATCTTTGTCTTCTTGTCCATTTAGGGGTCACCATAGCAGATCATCTGCTCCATATCACCCTCTCTCCCCTCTGCATGTTCTCCTTCATTACATCCATAAAACTTGTCTGTGGTCTTCCTCTTTTCCTCCTCCAAACCATATATTAGGTCTCACCTTGCAAACTTTCCTTTTTGCTCTTGCCGCTATCTGCCTTTCTGTCACAAGTCACCCCTAACACTCATCTCCATCCACACCATCCTACACTTTCTTCTTCACTTGTCTCCTGAATTGTCCATTTCTTTCGATGATTGACCCCAGTTATTCAAACCTGTCCAGGCTCTCTTCCACCTACTCCCTACTTCCACTACAGATCAATATCATCTGCAAACATCATACTCTATGGAGACGCCTGCCTGACCTCATCTCTCAGCATGTCTATTACGACCGCAAGGGGCTCAGGGCCGACCCCTGATGTAATTGGTGAAATACTCTATATAGCTGGGAGGGCATGGTGGTTTCCCCTCATAGTTTGGGGGAAAAGACCATGGATGTCTTTCACCACTCTCTCCATTGGGGTACCCTGCAGCAAACCATTGAAGATGGACATCACCTGGAGCACCATCTCCCACAGGTCGGTGGTATGAGCAACTGCCATTTCTTTTCTCCTGTGGGTGGCTCTCACCAGCATTACACTAACATAAACAATCAAACACCAACCAGAGTCCCTTTGGAGCTTGAGACACCATGGTAATCTCACACAAATACCAGTTTGACGTGAACATCATCTTCATGTATCCGCCTCCACTCTGCTGCATCCATAGCAGTAAGCTTTTGGCTGATGTCTCTTCAAAAAACCCTGCAATGTTCAAGAGCTCCTGATCCAACACTGCTGACATCCATATCGAGACCAAAAGGAAGAAGGGCTTAAGTGAGTAAAGCACTGGGACCTCCACTAAGTCATCTGTAGTGAAGTGAAACCTTAAAGAGATTTTTTTGCTTCCATCAAACTACAGAAAGCTTGTAAGGGGTTTCTCTTCCACTGTTGTTCTTTGATCTACTTACTATAGAAAGGAGCACCGTTTTTGTGTACAGAAACCCCTCTTTAAGTCCTGAATACATCTGAGGGTGGGCCAATCCCTTCCACATTCTAGGGAGCTTACAGCATCAGTGCCTTAGCCTGTGACCTACTAACATGGCCTTATGTCACATGAAGCACCATTTATGTAGATGTTTTTGCCTTCCTGCCTTCATCCTGTCCAGTACAAATCCAAAGGCTTCAAAAGCACCATTGAAAGATGCACTGTGCGCAAGAATGTCATGAAGAGACCACAAGCTACGTCACTCTGACTGGAAGTGGCCATGTGAGCTTAGGTGCATTCCTTCAGTACCATTAGCCTGGACTTAAAATTGAAACTGCGAATAAAAGGCTTCCCAGTCAGCCTTGACATTATATGTCAGAATTTTCATATTAGCATGGAGGCTTTCCTGGTGCACATGTGCAGTTCTTTCCACATCTCCAGTGTCTGCTGGTTTCACCTAAAAGGCACACCGGGCACAAGAGCGATAGAGCCTGCAAAGCCAGCTTCAGTAGCCATTTTTGCAGTCACTTATCTGACCTGCTCTCTGCTCTTTAACCCTTCAGTCTTCGGCTAAGCCAAAATGTTCTTGATTTTCCACATCAACTTCCTGCTTAATCTTGGAGCAGTCCACCAGAAGTTTTTTTTTCTTTTAACTTTTGACATCAATTGAATCTTCCCTCTTTGTGAACATAGTGGATTAGACAATATACAGTTCTGCTCGCCATTTATATTAAGTTTTTCATTTAATATATGCAGTTCAATTTCATGTCAACCTTCATAGTAATTGTGTTGCAAGTTATGTAGTAAATGTAGTTTAGTAGTAAATGGTTAAAAAAAAGATTGTTATAAAATATGGATTTTACCAGAGAGAAAAATAATTGATTTGGAACTGGTTTTACTAACTAGTAGAATTTGTGTTTATTGTGATTATTAATAGCTTTTATAGTAGTTGTTTTCTTGCTTGTTTTGCAGCCTTCCCCTATGTTTCTTTCAGTATAAAGGTTCTGCATTTATATGTGTGTCTAACTCTGTATTTGTTAGTTAGCTTTTGGTAATGGTTACTCTGTGTCTCATGTTAGGTTATATACCTTTGTCCTGTTTTCAGAGAGAGAGAGAGACCTAATTTTGCTTTGTCATGTTGTCTCTCTTAGTTGTGTATTCCTGCATTTCCTGTATTTCTAGATGTTTGTTTCCTGGTGCTACACTTTGCTTTTGAACTTTGTTATTTTTTTTATTTATCAGCATTGGAGGCTGTAAATATTTTGCTCCTGCATGTGGGTCCATAAAACTTTGTTAGTTATTATAATTTGTAATTTACATGTTAAATCTTTGTCGTGCAGGGTGGAGCCTTCTTCTTCTTAGAGCACGTGGCTGGTGACACCTCGACTTGGACGTACTTCTTTCAGCACATTCTCAAGTCTGTGTTGTTCTACTTTGGTGATGGATGTGAGATCAGTCGGGAAACATAGAATTATGTGAAGGAAGCCAATGTCTCTGATCTCAAACTAAGACACATTGAGGCGCCGCTCAGAATACATTGAACTTTAACTCACTTTCCTCTCCTTTGCCATATGACCAGCAGAGATAAAAAAAAAAAGTGCAGATCACCTTAGAGTGATCCTTTAGTGTTGTAAAAAGAAAAGATAAACACTAAAAAGACACAAACGGTGTATAATACTGATTTTGTATCCAGCTAAAGTGACAAATGTATTTTGGTGTTTGTTATTCTGTTCCTCATCTTCAGAGACTCTTGCCTATACAGTTACTAAAATAAATAATGACCCAGTGTAATCTGTCATGTGCTGTTCATTCATCTGAGATTGTATTTTATAACCTGGTCAGTTTTCATAGTAAAACATCAGAATTTAACTGAAGAAGCATCTTAGATGAGGGGTGAAAGACTGCAATGACCTGGATGAGCGAGAACCTTCACAGACAATTGAAAAGGGGATAAACTCGTTTTTTTCTTTTTTTTCTTTTTTTTCTTTTTGACATGACTCGACAATTTTTGAGAAGTCGATGGAGGAAAAAAATGATCTTATAAAAACGTGATAAAGGATGGGTGGTCAAAAACATGATTCCACCATAATGGATATGTCCATGTCCATTAAAGTTTCACTGATATATCAGTAGTCTGATATATTGTCTGAGACTGGCCTGTTACCAGTGAATTACACTGTACTGATATGCAGTAATATTGAAATATGAGCAGGTTAACTTCAGCACTACCGCCACCTACAGATATATATATTTATCATAATTTTATTAGTGCCCGCCTTAGGTTCATATCAGTATTAGGGTTGGGTTCTGATGACTGTTTCCTGCATGCTTGCAGCTACTGTTTGTAACCTGATAGCTTTTTTTATGTGGACTTTTATTTTGAAAAGCGTGACACACTTCCCGTCTGACCTCCTATCTCGCGATCATTCGCTGCTGTTTACGCGGCTTAGCTGCACGACAGTGGTGCTCCGCAAAAATGACTTCTGTAATGAGATTTCTGAGCTCTGTAGTAAATATATTATGCATTCCGCTTCACCTGATTCACGCCGTCGGCCTGTGCGGAATATACAAGCGTATTTTCCCAATTTGTATAAATCGGATGGCGAAATCGTACAATAAGAAGATGCACGATAAAAAGAAGGATTTGTTTTGCGTTTTGCCAGAGTTCAAGAAAGCTGGCGGGCAGCTCACAATTTTGGAGATTGGCTGCGGCACAGGTGCAAATTTTGAGTTTTATCCGCCTGGTAGCAGATTGATCTGTACCGACCCCAACCCGCACTTTGAGAAATATCTGACAGAAACTATGGCCAAGAACGATCACCTGAGATATGAGAGATTTGTGGTGGCGTCGGGGGAGGACCTGAGGGCAGTGGAGGAAGACTCGATAGATGTTGTAGTCTGTACCCTGGTGCTCTGCTCTGTGGACGACGTGAGCCAAACCCTGCGAGAGGCACACCGCATACTGCGACCAGTGAGTGGGCTTTGCAGCAATTACTTCAGACTGAACCGAGTCCATATTAAACACTGATTGGCAGCCATGCTGTTTATGTTGTTATTTGTGCTGCTTGTCTTGGGGGAGAAGAAGACTCTTCGTATCCTAAGAGTCTGTCATTGTCTAGAGTCAATATATTTTCATGAAAGTCATAATTGTCGAAGTGTTCTCTATCGCTTTAACAATTGTGAGCTTTAGGACACGCGATCGTGATAAGCGAGTACTGCCACCTTCTCTTGGTGGACTTTACTGCCTTCCAGCTGTGGTTCTGCATTAATCAGTAAAAGTTGAGGAGTCATCAAGAAAACAACTGCAGTGTTCACGCTTTAAAAAGTTTATCATCATTTTCTGTTTGATTGTACAACATAAACATTACTTAAATTTATTAGAGACCACCTGTTATATCCAACAGCAATACTGAAATCAGTTCTTAGTTTCCAATACCAGTCCAATAGGCACTAAGTCACTAGATGGACAGTAATAGCACTTTGTACCATGCACCTTTTTAATCTGTCTCCAGTTTAAGGCATTTAGGTCTGTTTTATGGGATTCCATATTAATTTAAAGCAATATTAATTAAATTATTAGATCATTATAGTGCGTATATTTCTTAAGAATATTGTTTTATACATTACATTTTTAATTTATTGGATATGTGTGAAAAGCAATTTTCCTTGATCAAGAGGAAGACGCCCAATTTCCATGGATGTGTCAGATGCAGTGAGGTATTCTGTTTAACATAAAAAGCGATTTCCTGCATTTTGCAAGAAACGAATGCCAAAAACTGATTGCACCTTTGATCTCATGACAGGAATGTTGTTTCAGGCTGAGAATGACTTGGAGTAATTAATTAGAGATATGTTTGACAGGCCAACAAGTCATTTACACACAGTTTAAATACTGGCAAAGTGACTTTTACATGTATTTTACAAAAGTTCTTTACTTTAACAGTAAATAACTGTATTTTGGCATCTTATTAAAAAACAAATTGACGTTGTTGACCATTTTATCTATGTATTTATTTATTTTAACACAGTAAATTTGAAGAGTTCCTGGATTAGAACAATAATTGCATTTAGCATTGAAAATAACATTTTGATTAAAGAGTTTGTACTAGTAGATTAACCATTACAGAAAGATTAAACCAGTGATTTTGGTAGTTGCTAGTATTGTTAATTTAGGCACTTGTGGCACTTGTAGGAGGTTAAAAACTTACACATCCCATTGAGACATGCTACAACATATAAAACAACACTGGTTAGAAGTTCTTGAATGGTAGGCTAAAACTCCTTATTGTTAAAATCCTGCATAAACATTTCACAAGGGTAATACTGGCAGCCATATTTTTCACATTACTACAAAGCATTGTGTGTCCAATGTAGGCTGTAAATTTCACTTCATGCTTGTATTAATAATTTTTTGAACAGGAAAAATAAGTTTAATGCTTGTAAGTACGGTGCTGTGAAAAAGTATTTGCCCTGCCTGAATCCTTATGTTTTTGCATATTTCTCACACTTACATGTTTGAAATCATTGAACAATTCATCAAAAATGTAATACTGGGCAAAGGTCATCCAAGTAAATGCAAAATGCAGTTTTTAAATGATGATTTCATTTATTAAGGGTTAAAAAGTTATCCAAACCTACCTGGCCCTATATGAAAAAGTAATCACTCCCTAAACCTGGTAACTGGTTTTTCCACCCTTGACAACAAGAACTGTTATCAAGTGTTTGTGATAACTGGAATCAGTCTTTCACATGTCTGTGGAGGAATTCTAGGCAACTCTTGTGTTTTAATTCAGCTACACTGAAGGGTTTTTGAGCATGAATGGCTGTTTATGGCTATGTCAAAGGATCTCAAACTTATTTCACTCTAGACTTTGGCTAGGCCACGCCAAAACCGTCATTTCTTTTTTTTTTTTTTTTTTTTTTTTTTTTGAAGCCATTCAGAGGTGGACTTGCTAGTGTTTCGGATTATCGTCCTGCTGCATAATCCAAATAACCTTGAGATTTAGGACATGAATTGATGGCCGCACATTCTTAGGGATTTTTTTCAGTAAACAAATTTCTCAGTCTTTAGATGATGTTGTTTTTTTGTTTTGTTTTTTTCTATCCTCCTGGATGAGACATTGATGTTTTCTTCGAGTGATTTTGGTAGGCTGGCCACAGCTACAAAAGCTCACCACTGTTTTGGTTGGTTGTGTTTTTTTGTTGGGGATGTATTTTTTCTGTTTATCAATTTGTGTGTTCTGTAGTAGATCTTAAGACAAAATGAGCGCCTACGTGTTTGCCAGTTAAACTATTAATTTACCACTCATTACCCAATATTGACACACTTTATAGTTTACATGTTAAATCTTTGTCGTGCAGGGTGGAGCCTTCTTCTTCTTAGAGCACGTAGCTGGTGACACCTCGACTTGGACGTACTTCTTTCAGCACGTTCTCCAGCCTTTGTGGTACTACTGCGGTGACGGATGTTGGATCATCCGGGAAACATGGAAATATGTGGAGGAAGCCGGATTCTCTGATCTCAAACTAAGACACATTGAAGCGCCACTCTTCTTCATAATAAAACCTCACATCTCGGGCTATGCTGTCAAATAAATTCAGTCTGATTGTCTTTTTAGGGAGCCCCCCCACCCCCTTCCAAAACACACAGACACACACAACCAGCTTCTGAATACGCTGAGCATTAACTGCCTTTTTCCTCTTCTATCATGTGACCACCAGTAATAGAAACCACCAGTCACCTTAATACTATTTTTTTTATTAGAGTGAGCCATTAGTGTTGTACAAAAAAGATGAACACTAAAAAGACAACCTTACATAGACAGCACACAACTCTAATTTTGAATCCAGCTAAAGTGACAAATGCATTGTGGTGTTTCGTCCTCCATTCCTCATTCCCAAATTGCTTGCCGGGAAAAAAATTGTCTTAGTGTATGTGAGCTATGGGGATTGATTTGTACCTTTTGTGATTAAAATCAGATAAAATTTATATTTTTTGCTGTTATTTAGGTGACTGTGTCAAAACAGCAGCAATTAAAAGTCTTTATCCCACTGAGTTTGTTTCCTTTCAAAGATTGGAGGAACTTGGTGTTGCTTTCACTCTCATGTAGGCTGCACTGCATTTCCAGCACCTCCTGGTGTCAATGAGAGGCGTTGGTCACGTGTTAAAGATTATAATCTTTTGAGCTTCTTAAATCGTTAATCTTCAAGTGCCACAGCAAAGTTTCAGGTAAACTCGGTGAGAAATGAAGGTTTGTCTAATGAAATTATGCAGACTGCTTTGTTCAGCCTTGAGTCTGCCCTTGCACGCAATGCAGGTCATAGGGCTGCGTGGCATGTACAAACGCCTTTTTCCCTTGCTCGCCTACAATGTGACATTTTCATACAACGACAAAATGCACAGAGTCAAGAGGGAGCTTTTCCGAAACATGGCTAAATTTGCAGATACCGATGGCACCCTCCGCCTGCTGGAGATCGGGTGCGGCAGCGGAGCTAACTTCAAGTTTTACCCTCACGGCTGCACGGTGATCTGCACTGACCCCAACCCGCACTTCGAGAAGTACCTGCGGATGAGCATGGACGCAAACCAGCATCTGACTTACGACAAGTTTATGTGCGTCTCCGGGGAGGACATGCGGGGAGTACGGGACGGCTCTGCGGACGTTGTTGTCTGCACCTTAGTCCTGTGCTCTGTCAGCAATGTGCAGCAGGTCCTGCAGGAGGCCCGGCGCGTTCTCAGAACAGTAAGTAACGTCTCGGTGCTGCCTTCAGGCTCAGTAGGATTTATTTCATTTGCTGCTAACGCGCATGAATGGCATTGTAGTCGGTTACATGAGGACGGCTAGTAAATTCATTATGTGGCATTAAACACACTCGGTGTGTTATTACCACCATTTCCCGGCTTCTTGTAGAGCAGTGGACAACATATCCAATTTAACTCAGTCTTATTTACATAGCGTTACATCAGAACAACAACCTACTCTCAACATGCTTTACATCAGATGAGCCCCAGGCACTTGGCAACAGTGAGAAGGAAAAACTCCCTTTTAACAGGAGGAAACCTCTGGCAAAACCAGGCTCAGGGAGGAACAGCCATCTGCCACAACGGGTTGGGGTAATTTTAACCCAGAAATCATCTTATGCAATGAATCTGATTAAAATATATCACCGGCTGCTTAAAAAGTATTTGGCCTCAACTTCCGCCAATATGAAAAGCTAGGGCTAGAGACTGGGTAAATATCTGTAGCTCTAGAAGCCCTTCTTCCAGAAGTACTCAACATGTAGTATAGTCAGTGGCATCTCAAGTGATGAAATGAAATGAAGCCATTCTACAAAGTATTAGACTGGTTTCTCTGTGAAATGGCCTGTATTTATATAGCACTTTACTAGTCCCTAAGGACCCCAAAGCGCTTTACATATCCAGTCATCCACCCATTCTCGCACACATTCACACACTGGTGATGGCAAGCTACATTGTAGCCACAGCCACCCTGGGGCGCGCTGACAGAGGCGAGGCTGCCGAACACTGGCGCCACCGGGCCCTCTGACCACCACCAGTAGGCAACGGGTGAAGTGTCTTGCCCAAGGACACAACGACCGAGACTGTCCAAGCCGGGGCTCGAACCGGCAACCTTCCAATTACAAGGCGAACTCCCAACTCTTGAGCCACAATCGCCCCACAACCCAGAAATCATCTTATGCAATGAATCTGTGAAGTATCTACTTATGCAGATTTTGCATCATCTGTGGTTGACCCACTGAAGGTGATATTTTACCTGAACCTCACACGTCTTGCATGGCATTTGAACAACTCTGTTAAATATTTTAAGTTAAAATATGCAAAAGACCGCACTTTTAAAGTAGACTTCTTTTTCCCTTTATGCTTGTCAAGAATATTTTTTACTGTTAGCAAATCCTAAAATATCTGATAGATGTATGGCTCCAATGGAGGAGTCCAATGGTTATACTGGAATCGCCACACCCCTTCTTTGTCACACTTCATCTAGTTTGAACCAGTATCAGCCAGAAAGTCAGCCCCAGTGTATGTATAACCAGCATTACACAACCACACATGAACACAATGTAATCTTTTTTGCTGACTGTGTTTCAGGGTGGCGCCTTCTACTTTTTGGAACATGTTGTCTCAGATTCTTCATCCTGGACATACTTTTTGCAGTATGTGTTTGAGCCTCTCTGGTGCTTTCTCGGGGATGGATGCATGATTACCAGAACAACATGGAAAGATATAGAGGTAGCTGGTTTTTCCGAGCTTAACTTGAGACACATTGATGCTCCAGATGTCAGTTTGATGATCAGGCCACACATCATGGGATATTGTATTAAATGACTGCATGGTGGACTGTGGAGTTTATATTAAAACATTCAGGTTATACAGTGACATACATCCTAAAGCAACACTTGTAATGGCCTGTCCAGAGTTCACATATGAATTTCAAACTACTAGTTGAGGTCCAAGTTCAGGCTGGTGGTTTATTTTGAAAGGCAGCCCATCTGAGTGCACACAAGTTTAAAATTCTGAAAAAACACCTGAAATTATTTTCATTCATCCCTGTAATTATAACAGATCTGCTTACATTTTTATTGCAATACATTAGCCACACTACATAAATTGAGTGAAAATATATTTATTTACACAATCAGCAACATTTTATTTACTGTTTTGTTCTCCTTTCCCTTCCCTCCCATGATGTATATAATAAATATTACCTGGACACTGTGCTTTTTTTCCCTGATTGTCTAAGGAACGGCCATAAAACACCCAAACAAACCACACTTAATTTTGTTTGTTTCCTTTCTCTCTTACCTTTTATATTGCATTGCACAAATATAAGGAATGACAATTGTAACATCTCCGTATAGGGAAATGAGGGGAAATGCTGGTTCATAAAATAAACAAAATATGTCTGTGTAGTAATTATATAGTCAAATTTCTGCAGATGTTGTTTAAGAAAAAAAAAATCCAACAGCAAAGTTTAAAAAAAACAAGAAAAAAAGGAAAGGGATACATTTAGAAACTGAGACTCAACATTAAAGCTCACAATTTCACATCTCCCATTATTAAAAATGTACACAACTATAAATGTTATAGCATTAGCATTTTTTAAAAACAGCAGGTGGAAAAATGGCCAATTTGTATTTTTTTCCCGAGTAAATGTCACTGCTATAAGTCACTTTTTTTTTTTATATATCAAACAGAGTAAAAAAACAAAACAAAAAACAAAACCCTGTAGAATCTCAGCCTGAAATGAAGTGTTCCCAGAAACCCCATCACGTCCAAATGGCTGAGGTGCACCACTGTCACACTACGTCCCAATCCATGAACATTATTCACACAGGTTACCCTGTTTTAACACAATAAAGATCTTTTAATGTTTTGAGTTCTTCAATCAGAGTCTTGTTTTGGTTCTCGAGAACAGCTACGCGGTTTTCCAGGCATTTAACATATTCCTTTTTCTTCCGTCGACATTCACGGGCTGCCTCTCTGAAAACAGGGGAAAAAAAGTGTTTCACAATGTGCACTATAAACTTACTGATACGGTGATAGAGGATTTTGTCCAATCCCTACCTCCCCAACTATAACTATAACCATAAAATGAATGTACACAAAGTAAAAGCACCTGGGGCATTTTCACACCTACAGATTGTTTTTTCGGGTCCAAATCAGTTGATGATTTTGTAAACTTATAGCTTTTTCATACAACTTGTTAAAGCTTCCCCATCCAGGCAGAATACGAGACCTTGTTTTACTCACAAATACACTGTGGGTTTACCTGTTTTTTGCGAGCCTAATTTCTCTTTTCAGTGTTGGATCATCAGTTTTAGTCTGGGACAGTCCCACAGGAGACGTCATAACTACAGTCTGAGGCAAGGAAGTGGATGTGGGTGCTGTGCGGATCTGGTACGTCTGCACTTCTCCTCCTGCACCTGTGTGGAACAATAGTCAAAGAATTACAACTGGAAAAACAAGAGTTTTGCATGCAGGCATGAGTTAAGATGTTTGATCAGTAATTACTTCTCAGTTGACCAGAACTATGTACAGTGGTATAGTCCAACAAGACATATGTTACTTCACTTGGCACACACGAGGAATTCTTGTGTTCAGCTGAAATTTGAATTATTACTGCTCGGGTTTGTTGGCCTTTTTTCTACCCCTCTTATTTCAAAAGATTTCAAACCTATGTGACTCAACTAGCAGTTTGGGTTTGTTTTTCAAATAAACAATAATTAGACTGAAAAATAAAAAGACATCTTGTTGGAAGTAAGATGGTTCTTATAAAGAACCTTACAAGCTGTATTTGGCAAGTTACTACACACATACCACTGAGCAGATAAAATCTAAGAATGTAAAGATTTTCAGACACAAGGCCACTACACAATATGCTGCATGGTAGGTAAGTATTTAGTGTAGTATGTGTGTTTTTCCATATTCTACTGGTCCGTGGTATGTACTACAGGATGTTGGAGTAAGCTCCAGGAAGACTTGTGACTGGATTTACTTTTTTGATTGCCAATCCTACATTGTTCTTGTAGTCAGAGCCCCTTGATAAGGCACCGTCATCTGACTGGAACATGTTATGAGAGAGCATAATTTAGCTGAACACATTTAAGCTCACAAAAAAGTAATCAGGAAAAAACTGGTTGAAAACTCTGGCAAATTTTATTGACTCACCTTGTACAACAACCTGATTGCTAGGCACCAGTATCTGCTGTCCATCAGGTGTCTGGGCATACTGAAGGATGGTGGTGCTTGACTGGGCTCCACCAGAGTTGGCCATGGTGACAGCCTGAAGTCCCTGAATGCCTTCGGACCCTGGAGATGCCAGCTGGATTGTGCCATTTGCAGCTATGGTAACTAGAAAAAAATTACACAAACAGTATTAGAAGCTGGTAAAGCAAAAGTAAAAATTACATTTTTTGTGAGTAGCTCAAGTACTACAAAAATTCTAACTTTCAGTATAGCGCTCCATGTATATAGAGCTCTTTTCCCTATATATATTTTACATTTCAAGGCAATTCTTAATGTTGCAATTCTTAATTTCGCAAGTCAGCGAGAAACATTTTGTAGGTTCTCCTTTCAAGTATAACCGAAGGGAAAAGCTCTTACTGTACTGGCCGCTGCTGGTCTGGTAGATTGGTGTGGTTGGTACTGTAACACCCGTAACTCCTGTGGATGTGGGACTGCTGTCCTTTCCCTCAATGTGTGCCACTTCCTCTGCTGAAAGGTCATTCAGGATTTTTCTATAATGTGAAAAAATGACAGTTCCTGAATTGTTGTTTATTAAACAAGAACTGGGTTTTCAGCTTCTTTTTGTTTGTTTGTTTTCCTTACCGATATGAAGGCCGCCTCGCCAGTATTTCTCTGGTTTTTTGAGTTGCTGCTCCACTGTCTGATGAATCCTGTGAGTCTTCACTGTCTGTACCCAGGGCCTTGAAAGTAGGTGGTCAATTATGATATAAAAACAATTTAAGCAAAAGGTCCATTTGAAAATAAAATAAATACAGAGCTGAGAAAAGCAGCCGGTCTTACCTGTGTATTTTGCCCCTGAGGGGACTGAATGACTGATGACTGTGCAGACTGGATCACACCCTGAACCTGAAACTGACCACCAGGCAGCTGCACAACAGCTACAGGAGAACCACCCAGTGACATCTGGAAAAAAAACACAGGAAAGTTCTAAATGTCAAAAAACTGTATGTTTGACATAGTAGCTTGGTGTCAGTGTGTGTGTGTGTGTGTGTGTGTGTGTGTGTGTGTGTGTGTGTGTACATACATACACACAAGTGTGCTCCGAACTTTTGAGAACAACAGAAATATTAATAAGGATATAAGGAAATTTTCACTCAAATTTACACACAACATACTTTTTATTTTTGCCATATTTAGCCACGAAGCTTCCTGTGGCACTCCGGTGTAGTTTTAGTAGAGGTAAATTCGTCTTTAATTGTTCACAAAAGCTTTTCCCCTCCCTTTTTTAAAATAAATTCAGTAGCAAGGGCAATATCCAATTAGTATGACTAAAAATAACAAACTATAAAAGGATATCTTAAGAAAAATTATCTTTAAAATTATTATTTATAAACCTGACAAGCTGATAACAATATGATTCCACATAGTTGCTTTTTGTCACATGTAAGTCTTCATTTATCCTCATTTGGACACCATGTACTTTAAGTGGATAGTTCATAGATACTGTGACCTCAATAGTACTACAGATATGAATTGAAACAGCTTTATGAAATAAGCAGCAAGATTAAGCCAAGCAGACTTACTACACTACAACCTAGAATGTATTTGGTTATTTCGTTTCAATTTTTCTTTAATCCATTTTAAGTAAACAAATTTAAGGTGTGTGACAGCAAGAGTTGAAAACAAAAAACTTCATGAATGAACCTAAACATGAAGCTGTAACAAAAGGTCAGATATGCGCTTTCAGCCTGGCATTCATAAGTGGCCTTGTATTATCAGCAGTGCGAGAGCAGCTGTAGTATAGCAGTGATACTTAATGCATTTTGAATCTATTAGTTACCTGGTGGCCTATCTGTGAGAACTGAGAGGTTGTGATGGTAGTGGGAATGGTTGCAGTCTGTGACTCAATGCCATTGCTGACCTGCTGTACTTCTTCCATAGTAACTGGGAAGAAATAAGTCATTACCGTTTCATAGTGGCGCTAGTGTTAACAACAACTTTCTGTGGCGGGGTGGTACGCCTGTGACATGTTGTAACCAATCCGCTGTGGCCTTCTCTGCTTCTTTTCCTCTACTACTTAACACCATTAATACAATCACTGTGAAGAATATATGAGCGGTCAAATCACAGTTTATTTAATTATTCTGCAGTTTAAAAAACGTGAATCAAAGCCAACTAAAAAAAACAACTTCCTCTTTGGTTAGGTCGCGCTAGCCCAAATGCAACTAACGTTGCAAAGGAGTTACGAAACATGCCTAGGCCCGACAGTCAACAGTTTTAACTTTTTTTTCTTTATTCATTTATTGCTAATTTTACAATGTGCAACTTCCATCCCAAGCAAACGTTTTCGGGTGAAATAAAAGCTCCTCACTGCTAGAATGATCTAGATCACTAAGGTTACACTTGCTAGTTAACGGTAGCTAACGTACAGTAAAACGGATGTTGAGCAGTTTAAATCTTATAAATCGATTTCATAGCAACATCCGAGGCAAGTTTCTCTCCTCCGATTCAAAGGATGGACAAGCTTTTGTCTGAATGAGCAAATATGTGCAACTCTGTCACTGGCACGCAAGTTACCGCGTCAACAGACGTCAGCGATACGGGGAGCCATTAAGCTAACTACACCTTCCCTTTTCGTAAAACGGCGAGGAGTTGACGAAGTAGCAGCCGCCATTACCGCCACAGCCGAGCAGACAGCCACACGAGCACAAAATTGCCGCTCAGGCAGCTGAAATTTACCTTTTCAAATGCAGAGAAGCTGCTCTCGCTCACAGCGTGGACTTCCTGCGATTTGGGTATAGACCTTTGATCAAAAAAAGTAATCCTAAAAGTACTTAGCACCGAAGGCTAAAAGGCTAAAAACATAAAGATGTCAGCTAAAAAAATCGCTGACCACTTTTTTCCCAAAGGAAATGGGCGGTGCTGCTAAAGCAAAGACGCATTACGTAACAGTTTCTTTAGGCTTTGTGATTGGTGAGAAGAGTTTGAACAACTAGTAAACACAGAGAAATGAAAAGTTTACTTCATTATGTTTTCAGGGAATAAAGACAATTCTGACTATTCGAGCTGCAACATTTTCTGAGATGTTGACTTGAAGAAGGTTCATTTAAACTGATCAAAGAATGACAGGTGTGAAATGCTCTATCTGTGGACAGTCTCCTGACACATCTTCTCATTTGTTTTTGTCTTCATGTTAATGGTTGATATAGTTGACAACATTTTCTCTGATTCTTCTCTAGTTGTTGCTGATTATGCATTTTATATTATTCATGTAGTGCAGGTTCTTGCCATGTTCTACGCATTCTCAAATCAAAATTTGCACACAAAAGGACAATTTTTTTCTTGCTTTTAATGAAACAACAAACTCAACTATCTATGATATTACACACATATATATATGACTTTGTGCAGAGCATTCAAGACTAAATGTTTGCAACTTTTTAACGTCGTCCTTCTGTCCTTTTGAGTTTGATATCTAATTTGATTTTTCTTTTTTATGATTCTGTCCTGATTTGATGATGCTAGTGCCTTCTTAGTTATTTTTGTTTTTTAATTATAAGTTTTTAATAGAAGTTGTAATTTTTTTACTATATCTATGTGATTTAAATTTGACAAAAATATTACATATTTTTTTAGATCATGTATAATGTAGTATATTTTGTTGTTAACGCTTCTTAGACACTTGCCACTTTTATGTACGCATGTAATTTAATTTAGTTCACATGAATTTAATTTATATAATGCCAAATCACAACAACAGTCACCTCAAGGTGCTTTATATTGTAAAGTGTAGACCCTACAGAAAATGGAGAAAAATCCAGCAATCAAACAACCCGCTTGGCCAAAGTGGGAAGAAAGAACTCCTTTTTAACAGGAATAAACCTCAGGCTGAACCAGGTTCAGGGAGGGGCAGCCATCCGCCACAGCTGGTTAGGGGTGAAAAAAATCTCAGTACCAGTAAAAAAAAAAAGTTGCTAAAAGTTATGTTCATGTTTGTTGCATATCTTTTAAAAGACTGATATGTTTTCAGCTCGGAGTCAGTGACAGCTGTGCAAATGTAAATCTCAAACTCCATGAGGCAATTTTTTTCAGATTTGACACAAACTGACACAGGCATGAACTAGTTATGGTGATTATGGTCAAGGTCATTGTGACCTTACAAAACATGTGTAAAATTATTGGTAGAACTGCAGAGCCTGTTACTTGAGAATATGACCCAGGTTATTCTGTAATAGGTTCAAAAGATGTATCCTATAGAAATACACTCACTAAATGTCTGTGTGCAGTTGTGACTGCTGAAAATATGGCAGTGCAGAAAAGATAAGACTGCAGCTCTGTAAACCTACAGTGTGTCTAAGTGAGTGACTTATGTAATTTTTCACAGAAAAAAGGTGTTGAGTTGTTTTCACATCCTTTCAGAGAGAATCAAAACTTCTACTGCATATAGTGTGGAGTAGGTAGAAGTTACTGTAAATGAAGCACTTCCCATGGTAGCGCGTCAATGTATTTAGGCATGTGGAAATGGTCAAGACAACTTGCAAGAGCAGTTGTCCCCTAAGAAGGGGGATTTAATGTAACTTTGAACATGGTATCCTTGCTGGTGCCAGAGTGATCTGAGAGTTTCAGTAACTACTGATGTATTGGGATTTTCCCCACACAGGCATCGATAGAGTTTACTGAAAATGATTGGAAAAAGAGAAAATATCCAGTGAGCAGCAGGTCTCTATGTGAAAATGTGCTTTTGATGCCAGAGGCCAAACTGCTTCTACCTGATAGGAAAAGACGATAATTCAAATAA
Organism: Simochromis diagramma; assembly: GCF_900408965.1. Lineage (NCBI taxonomy): Eukaryota > Metazoa > Chordata > Actinopteri > Cichliformes > Cichlidae > Simochromis > Simochromis diagramma. Next base: position 2,628,072 of record NW_024386835.1, on the reverse strand, counting down.
CAACTTGTTACAACCAAGCTATGCAGAAATGCAAGACATCTACCTTTGAAGTAGATGGGCTACAGCAGCAGAAGACCTCATCGGGTGCCAGGTTTGTCAAGGCTAAAATTCACATGGGCTCACTAAAATTGGAAAAAGGTTTCCTGGTCTGCTAAGTTTCGATTTCAACATTCGGATGGCAGGGTCAAAATCTGGCTGGAAACATAAATCCATCCTGTTATATCAACAGTTCCAGCTGGTGGTGGTGCAGTAATGGTGTGGGGGATCTTTTCTTGGAACATTTGGGGCCCCAGCTGAGCATCGTTTAAACACCACAGCCTACGCGAGTCACTGACCATGTCCATCCCTTTTTGACCACAGTCTGTGGGGATGCAGTGTGTACAATAATCCAAAGAGTGTAAGATATTTAGAGTAATAACAGTATTCATTAGTAAGCTCAAGAATATCCAGACACTTGAAATGATTAAATGGTTCTTTTTATTCTGCATTACTTATACATAAAGTATAAAACAAAGTACAACAAACCAAAATAGAAAATAAGTGAGAAAACGGGAAAGTGTACCACCTTAGTATTATTTTTTTTAACTATACGAGTTGAAACACCTCTGTAGCAATAAAGATTAATCAGTGGATCACACCTTCTTGGAGCAAGTTTAGATTTCACCAAATAATTAAAATACAACATACTAAAGTGTGCATACACAAAACATTGACAGAACAACTCAAGAGATGAATACAGTCTTAAGTACACTACTGGTTAAATTTGTTCAGTCCTCCGTTCTTAGTAATTACAAAATGTATAAGCATCATGTTTATTTCACCAGACTGTGCAAGCTTTGAAAAGAAATTGCACCGTCGTCGGGATTGCATAGTGTGTAAGAACTCTGACGGAGAAAAAAAGAGTGGAAACCAGAAGAAGCCCTTGTAGACTTCCCAGTGAAGCAGGTTGATGGTAGACGGACACTGGTTGTCAGTTACGCCTCTGTATGCTTATTAGGTTTGTAACACCTCATTTTGACAAATGTCTACATTTTATGGGTACTCTTCACAGATTGCACCACGGGACCAGCTGGTCCATCCCTGTCCTAGGAGTTTTGTTCCCTGAATATACAGTTTCAAACATATTTAAATCCCCTCCCTCCCCCACATTTGTGCCTCAAGACAAGATGTGCCTCAAGAGAATTCCTTCTTGTGCTTGGCTGAGTCATGCAAACATTCTGCTGCAACTGTAGGATGCAGTGTTAAAGCTAAGATGAAGAGCTATTCGTATATATGTGTGTGTGTGTGTGTGTGTGTGGGGGGGGGGGGGGGGGGATTTAAAACTAGGCAAAAACAAGTATCAAGCTGTAAAATTACATTACATACTTAATGTAACATTGAACGGGGATAAAGTCCACACATTAGAAACCTGCTGTTAAGTACCACCAGTGCAAAGTGCAGTCATTAAATGATTATCATTCCCAGTTATGTTAAAGTTGTTTCTAAAATGTTTGGCATGACTGAATGTTATAATAAAACTACAGCAAAAGTCCAAACAGAACAAAAAACAAAAAAAACAATTACTATATACATGTTGATATTCAAGGTTCATCACTGAAACAGTATGATCCAAAACAAACAAACTCTTACTTCTCTGAGGAGCACAAGGAGAAGCACGAGTTCGCAGGAATCCAACTACAGTTTGCAAATATATCTAGCTGCTCTTTTTTTTTTTCTCCCATTTTTCTGCATTACCTTTCATTATCAACCAAAGATGTTTTAAATCTGGCTAAGCTCTGCAGATGGATTCACAAGTGCTTCTAAAAATCCAGTGACTGAACACAGAAAATAATCCAGATACATAATGACGGTACTAACAGCATTGCTTTTGCCATTCAGAGTTAACTATTTACAAAGTTGCACAAAGACAAAACAAGGTTTGAATGAACCTTCTAGCGGTGAGGGGAGAAACGGGCTGAACTTTTACATACTTGCTCTATTGTGTAAAGTAAACTTAGAGGGGCATGGCTCTTTTGCAAGTATGATGGTAATGGATTATATATGAACACTTGTGGGGCCTGCTTTTTCTTACAAAATAACCTGGTAGCCTGAAAACAGTCATAATATTGGTTTTTAGCCTTCTCCGTAGACACTTCCCCCCCCCCAGCAGCTGATAGAAAGTTTCCTGGCATTACCAGCAATAGTCCTCCCACTGACACCTCAAAAGTCCTCAGCCAAGATTCATCACACACATGCTCCTGAACCATTTATAATGCCTCATTGTTATAATAAAATAGAGATTTTTTTTGTGAAAGTGCAATGTTAAATTCATCCTGACTAATAATGCTTTAAAGTTATTTACCTTTATCCTCCATTACATAGCTAGTGTACCACTTCGAAACTGTTAAACTGTATTTACAATCTTCTTTCTGCTACTGTTGTAATCTCCCCGTTGGGTTCTTTATCTACAAACCATCAACCGAGAGAGCTGAGTAAGCATCTATACATTTTTACAATTAAAAATATCTATACAGTTACGTACAGTATCTAAAATAAAAGGAGGCCCTCGTAAGTACAGTACAGAATATGGCCTCTTTCATCTTTTGCTTTGATCCCTTTGGATATCTACCAGGATTTCAACTAATATTCAGACCCAAAGGAGAATCAACAGCCGTTCAGGGTAAATTCTTAAAAATTAAGTTAGGAATGTATGGCTGTTTGAAAGTTTTATAAGGCAAGAAATATATTAGGGCAGGAAAATCTATTTGGCTTCATTATTAAGGGAAAAAAAAGCATTTTAAGTAATGTCCACAGACTTGCTGTTATTTTCACAGTTTGCCCTCTTATTCATCTGTATTAGTGATAAATGACTAGGGCTCAGCAGATGCGTTTGTGTGCGTCTGAAATGTAAAAATATTTCAAGTTGTAGATTGAAGTGCAGTTGCGGTGCGTAGACACAAAAGGGAAGGTTTTTGTGGTAACGGCATAATAAAAGGATGGATTTTCACAAAGATTTGATAAAAAGTGGTCCTGTTGTATGTGTTGTTCCGCCCCTTCTGCAGAACAAAAAAGAAAAGAATAGGAGCAGCAGGGACTTTTTCTTTTTTTGCTTCCAATGTGCGACATGCACATGTTACCTCTTCCCCAAAATTCTATATATTGAAAAAAACAAAAAAACAAAACAAAAACAAAACACAGTGAACAACTCCAAGCATCACAGATCCAATCACAGACATGCATGTGGCCAAGATATGCTGGTGTCACACAGGGCTAGGTGTCAGTATATGTGGTTCATGCTTTTGCCTTACACCTCAACCAAGCCAGTAGCCAGATGGCGGGATAATGGCTAAAAAATTATTAGTATTTTTTTTAAATCCCAGAACACCACCACAAGCGCTCACATGTTGTAAGCAACATAGATAGGATCCAGCTGGTCAGCGAGGAAAGAGTCACGAAGGTGCATGCGTTGCTTTTCTCCCCTGGAGTTGATCGGAATGACACCGGGGTCAACGATGACCACCACACCCACAATGAGGTGGTGCTCCTCCAGCACCACGTTGGTTATCAGAGGCACCAGGTCCAACGCATCCTGCTCTGAACCACACAGCTCCGACACCACCACCAGCAGGTTGGTCCACGTAAACACAGCACTGTGAGGCACAAGGACGAGGCACTTAACAGCAGTGTCACGATGAGGAATAATAAAAACTAATCGGATATTACGTTGTGATGACAGCCTAAAATGTAATCTTTTATTAAGGCAGTGGGGTTCCAAAATTTATACACAAAGGCCTTCATGTTTTCAAGGTTTAGCAATAATAAGAAACTGGGAAGAACCCATGCTGCTGCTCTTTTTATTAATTATGTTTTCACAAATGAAAAAAGTGAGGTTATTTTCTCAGTTGCTCCTCCTTTGAAATTAGCTCATCACTTCTTGTATTTCTTTCTCCCATAAACAACAACAAAAACAGCTGATTTCTAAATGAATGTAGACATAATATTTTCAATGATTATCTGCAAGGTTTATATTTCTATCCTTATTAGTACCAGCCAGGCTTTTTACTCACGCCAAGGAGGTTATGTTTTTGGCAGCGTTTCTGTGTGTCTTTCTGTCTGTAAACACAATAGCTGGAAACATTTTGAATGAATTCTGATAAAACTTTGTAGGGTCATGTTAATGATCCATTAAAATCTGGCTTAAATCCATGAAGTTGTTCAAGGTCAGGTTAATGATTTGTTGGCCGAGAATTGACAGGAATCTCAGAGGTGTGGTATGTTTTGTCAGGATACAGAAAGTACTGTTTAAACACTTCAAATATGACTTCATACGTGACCTCTGACTTATCCTTCAAAGTCCATCGATTCCTCTGTAGGTCAAAATGATATTAATGCTATATTGACTTTGTTTGCATTAACAGCATATAGGCACATGTTCATAACATGTCTTTTATCTTTAAAACTATGTTTATAATTGTACTGCCTTTAATTGTGTTGACAACGTTTCAGAAATGATACTGTTACATGGGGTTTTTAAATATCACAATATAGTATTATGATACATTTGACCTTTCCAACTGCCTTTTTTCTCAAGTTAACCCCAAAATTTGTTATATATCTAAAGTCCTGCCAAAAGAAAGAGAATGAGCTGCCCTTTTATTTTTGATAAATACTATAGCAGGGGTGGGCAACTCCAGGCCTTGAGGGCCGGTGTCCCTTCAGGTTTTAGACGTGTCCTTGATCCAACACAGCTGATTTAAATGGCTAAATTAGCTCCTCAACATGTCCTGAAGTTCTCCAGCGGCCTGGTAACGAACGAATCATTTGATTCACATGTGTTGACCCAAGGTGAGATTTAAAACCTGCAGGACACCGGCACTCGAGGCCTGGAATTGCCCACCCCTGTACTATAGGATATTATTATATATTAAGCTCAGGTTATTTATGTACAGTTATTACCTACTCCTACATTGTTAAAAACATTAAAGTGTGTGTCGGTGTGTGTGCATGCATTCGCACCTCTCAGCAATACTTCGGTGAGCCCGTGACACTGACGTTTCAATGTCAATAGGATGGTAGCGCAAGCCTCGTAGCTCCAATGTCTCATCCAGTGAGCCCACCACAAATAGAGCATCATGCCGATCTGAGCACACAAATGCAAACAATATAAGCAACACCCCCCCCCAAACAAATTCAGTCACATTAGAGCAAAATTTGTAATCGGTTACTGTAGGATCGAGGTTACTTTAGTTTCATAAAGTTTAAGTTTATGCTTTATCAGGTTTAGATCTGCAAACCTTGTTACATTAAACTTATCAGCACTATTCCATCAATATTTCTGAGTCCAGGTTTTAGCTCAGTTGTGGTCTATTTACCCCCGCTTGCATCCAGTAGCTCGGTCCTCTTCACAAAACCCAGGTATCCAGTTCTGGCCCATAAAGTGTGCGGGTCTCCGAAGCTGAGCTTGGTGTTGAAGTGATCAGCCTGAAGACTTTCCTCTCCGTATATGGTGTAGTAGCCACTGGCACTGTGAGGGCTGTTTACCCAGATCTAAGAGAAAGAAACATATGTAACTTTCAGAGAAAATCTTCTCTAGCTTCAGGTGTGGTCTCGATATGCGTGTGTGCTGTGCTGTGGTTAACCTCTCCTAGATGAGAATCGCCAAGTGGGCCTCGAGTCTCTGGATTTACTATGATCACCCGAACACCTGGCAGTATCTAAAAATGACAGAGAAACAAAGACACTAAATACAACTCTGACATGCTTTTCATTAAACCTCTCAAAAATTGAGAAAAGAAACCACACAGGACAGCGCATAATGAGTTTCACCTTGCCAGACTCCATTAGAGGAAGACTCTGAGGTGCTCCTCTCTCCACCAGCCTCACTCTGCCAAAAACACAGGCAGCGCATTTATAAATATTCAAAGTTCTAATTAATCTTTGCAAATCGGACCATGTCAGGGATTTTCCTGCACAGAGAAGTTTCTGATGCCAGTGAGGTTTTAGCCAGAACCTCACTGTGTTATTGTTTTTATTGTTTTTTCAGAAAACCCCCCCAGACGTGATATTATTTTATCACGTCCAATAAATCCCATTTAGCTAGAAAAAAAAAGTGTAAAGTAAGCTTTTACTAAATACTAGCAAGTTTACTTTAACTAACTTGACTGTTCTCACCTGTCATGGCGCAGGGACTTCATGTCCACATACACCGTACAGGGATCAGGACCAGTGGTGCCCTGAAACACACACATATATAAAAGAACAGGTTTAAAGAGGTCCCACTTCTTTCTCATTTGATCTATGATCAACAGCGACGTCCTGCTGGTTGGTGTACCTGCAGGCAGATGGCCAGGTTAACTCTGGAACCAAAAGCAGTGCTGACAGCTCTGGACGACAGCCCGACATCCTTAAACAGTTTGGAGAAGGAGTGTGTGAGGGCAAGACGAGGGCGTTCCTCTGCTATCACCACGCAGCTCCGCACACACGACAGGTTCACACCACGGGCCTTAAACAAACATGCAAATGATCAAACCCATGATGTTTTATTTTAAAAATAGCTGTATTGTTTCTCTTCCTGCATGTCGAGTCCTAACCTTGAGTAAATCTGTCTGAGTACCCAATCCCTTAGTGCAGAGCTCCATGACAGAGTAGGAGCAGAAGGTGTCTCTGATACGGTACTGACTGAGCGTGCTTAGCCACAGAGACAAGCTGGTCTCCAGCTCGAACGGAGGAATCAGGATTGACTGGTGACCTGAGTAGACACTGTGAGACAAAACATGTAGGTGAAAAAGTGGGGAAAGTGATACCTTTGTAAATAACCGTGTAATATTGTAGCTGACGTTTTACCGTACCTGGCGAGGCACCACAAGACGAAGCCCAGACCACAATAAGGATCCAGACAGATGGCTATTTGGCGAGAGGAGTACAGTTCACACTGAAGCTTTATAGAGCGGCAAAGTGCGCTGACTGCTGCATGAGAGATCTGATAAAAGACAAGAAAAGATAAAGAATTTATTTTTTGCATGTTTTATAAAGCAAAGTCTTCCATAGATATCTGCCACTCATATATAATCAGAAACTGTTCCTTATACGCTTTCACTTTTTAAAAATGAAGACATGCTCCAGGTGCATCTGCGACTGTACTGGATTACAAAAAGAAAAACGACACCCTGCTGATTCCTGCTGGTGTTTTAATACTACTCTACTACTGCTATAATGTATGAGACAGTGTACCAGACAGTCATTAACAAGTTTAAGATACAGCCAACACGAAATTAAAAAACGACTACAGAATTGATGCCAATATTTGGTTTAAAATGGCACCGTGACAGAACTCGGTATTTTTACAGTCTTTTTCATGTGGCAAAATTCATCCTGTAAAAGCCCCAGTCAGAGGAGTCATATAAAAAGTCACGTGTCTCACCTTGACTCCAGTGAGCATGCCTGTTGTGGACACGCTGAAATCCAGATAAGCTATCATTTCTGCTGTGGGCGGCTTATAGATCTGTGGAGGCCGGCGGCGAGGAAGGTCATCTGCAAACACGAATAATGTGGGTTTTACAGCGCTGTGCACAAAGTAAACTTAAGATAATATTGAGCAATGATATAGAATAGGATCCAGCAAGCAACAACTAACTCAAGGTTCACCAAACAGGTGTCTATTCACAAATCTACCCACTGAGCAACTTGGATAACAATTGTAGAAAGCAGTGAAATGTCCAGCTTCCTGTTTTAGTGTCTCAGTGTTGCAGATTCAAACAGTCCACAATAACCAACGCCAACTTCATCTACGCTGCCTTGACTGCGACCCACAACTAATGAACCCTGTTCCTGCTTTGAATCTGACACATGAGAAAGTCAAGCGCTGTGAACAATGTGTGCTTAATTTGGAGTGTGTTCGTAAATAACAAGAAACTGCAGGATTTAAAGTTTTGTCATATGTTAAAACTGAACAGGGGAAAAAGTGTTTTATTTTCTCATTTTCTTTTCGGCGTGTTTGCTTATTTACAGCTTCCACGGCTGATTTATTTAAAAATCATGTTGATGGACCATTGATTGATTGTGACATGGGGTGGCTGTAGCTCAGGTGGCAGAGCAATAATCAGAAGGTCAGTGGTTCAATCCCAGGCTGCATGCCAAATATCCTTGGGCAAGATACTAACCCCATGTTTGCCTACTGGTGGTGGTCAGAGGGCCCGGTGGCGCCAGTGTCCGGCAGCCTCGCCTCTGTCAGTGCGCCCCAGGGCAGCTGTGGCTACAATGTAGCTTGCCATCGCAAATGGGTGAATGACTGAATGTAGTGTGAAGCGCTTTGGGGTCCTTAGGGACTAGAAAAGCGCTATACAAATGCAGGCCATTTACCATTGAAAACTATAGCATAGCAAAATGACAGTAAACTGTTATAAAAGCAGCTCCCTCAGTCACAATGGGGCACTGCAGCGGGCAGCTACACATGTTTGCTTTTGCATCGGATGCCTTTACATTGGGCACAACCCCAAAAAGGATTTGTGTAACCTCCGGAGACCAAGTAATGGATCTTTTCCTTGTTAGGCAAATGTGTAAACCACTATACTATGAAGCTACTAATAAAAACAAAGAGTCATTAACCTTTAATTTTTGATTAATTTTGGTCAACCTTCTGGTAAATACGATAGTTTATAATAAACAAAAACAATATTTACCAGAATATTTACCAAAATGAATGAACTGTGAGGACAGTGAATCATCTTTCTTTAGAATGCCTGACTTTCACATTACTGACTTATTATTCATAATTCTTTGATACAAGGATTAATAACTGAATACTAACTGCATACTTACATCTGAGTTGCAAATACTTGACGGTGTTTATAAAACATTAAAAATAGCTGGAACGTCTCAATAATACCAACTGGCACCACAAGGGGGGGCCTGATTTGGCCCATGGCTTGTAACCAGAGCATCATGCAGTACTGAGATATGTTCAGGCTTGATTAACATACTAAGAGTATTTACTACCTGTGTCAATGATTGTTGGCCAGGTTTTAACATTAACAGAGGCAGCTGCCTCTTTGGAGCGCAGAGTCCTCATGAGGTTTTGTGTCGTAAGGATGCACGCAGCTTTACTGACCTGGTAACAAAACACATTTGAATGGGAGCGTGAACAACACAACAGTCAGAATCATTTTTGTTGTAAAATTGTGAGCAGCACATTCCATCAGCGGGTCGATTACAGTTAAAAAGTGGAAACTATGATGGACACTGTAACTGGACCCACTTCATGAGCATAATTTGCTCTCAGAATCAATGTAGCTTGTAAATGGAAATTATTTCAGGAAACTGGATGCCATAAAGATCTGTTAAAATCTAATGAAGCGCAGAGAGGCGCCAAGTAGTTGCAGAGTTGTTTTTGGTGAAAGCATAAGCAGAAGTAATCCAGGGTATGTACGTGTTTTTTTTAGTCCTAATATCTACACGAATGAGATCCTGCTTAGGATTAAATGAAAGGACAGGCATAAATGCATGTAACCACATGCACTTACGTCAATGATCATGCGGACAGTAGGCAGCGTGGCTGCCAGGTTCTGAGGGTGCGGAGGCCTGACGTTTACAGGAACACATCCAGCATAGAGACAGCCGTAAAAAGCAGCAATCAAATCGATCCCTGAGGGAAAACAAACAGAGGAAAATCATTTCATAACAATGATGACGGAAGGAACGCTTAGACATGGAGCCGGAGGTAGAACCCACCAGGAGGATAGAGCAGCACTACATTCTCTCCTGTGTTGATGCTGCCTTTCTCAGTGAGCGCTGCAGCTATCTTCTCAGCTCGCTTATGAAGCTGGACACAGGTCGCTGTCCCCACTGTCACACCCTGAAGGACAGGTGACAGTAAGGTTACTATGTATTGTTTTTGTCAATCACACAGATGATGTACGGCATTTTGCAGTGTATGGACAGATCGGTTTGGTACCTTGGCGTTAAGAAGAATGTAGAGAACGTGGTCTGGGTCTGTCTGTGCCCTCCACTGTAGCGCCTCTGTCAAATACTGATGCTGTTATTAAATAAGAAACATAATTACACACTGTAAACTGAGGGTTTTTTTTGTTTAAGTGTATAAAATATTACAAACCCAGCCACTGAGGGTAAATACAGGAAGGGTGATGTTGAAAAAAAAGAATTTATTAGGGTCTAAATTTAAAATAAACAAAGCGGTGCTTACACTGAGTGTGCTGTCTGAGAGCTGTCTGGTATAAATGATCTGAACAAGAATTTATAGCACACTAAGCCAATATAGCTCTTATAGTAATGAACACTAACTTAGGATGTGAAAGGTACATCAGCAATAAAAAAAAAAAATAAAAAAAGGGTGACATTCATGGAAGGTGCTTATTTTCTGAAATACCAAAAAGTTAAAAACCCATGCAAATTCTTGCTTACGTCAGAACTGAACGAAAGCACACAAACTAAAACCACAATACAATACAGATTCGAGCATGACCAGAATAAACGAGGGTGGGGAACATGCCAGAGAGGGTCGTGATTCTTACCATTACGGTGGGCCACATACAGAGCTACATCCAGAGAGTGATGAGAGAAGAGAGAAAGAAGAGTCCAGATTTTTCTATAAAACTGAGGTCTGGCTGAGGTAGAGCCATTGTTACAGTGGCAGCTGAAATGTTTCAGTGTTTCCTATTTTAACACACTTTGCTGAGCAATGCTGTTAATCACATGCACAGGGTGCCTGCAGCTTCTGAAAGACTTGCATTTAGCTCTTTTGAAAAACAGGAGTGTGGTTAAAAAGGGTACGGTCACACTGCAAGAATCAGTGCAAAATTCTGATATAGTTCTTGCATACATTCATCCATTCACATTTTCATTTATTGCAGATTCCAATTAATGTGCAGTAGACGCCAGACCATTTCAACCAGTGCCAAAGAGGGTGAGAAGATGAACATTTTATGGCCACTTCTGCCGGCAGTTTGATGGAAGCTTGGGTTATCAGATTCAGAGTTCGGTGCTCATAGTTCTAGTACCTTTCGGACCAGATCCTGATCTTCAATCAGACCGAGGTCTCTCCCTGCAGCCTGGGCAATCCTCTTTCCTGCCACCAGGTTTCCCACCATGACAGATGCAGGACCGACACCAACTACAAGACAAAACAGTCCGAAAGAGATAAAGTGAAATAAAGTAGGAGGCAAAAACAAGACAGGGAGGCCAGACCTCAAAATTATCAAAGCTGTGTGAGATCATCTTGACACAGAAACAAACAAAAGGCAGCATCGAGAGAAGAGCTTTGAATGTCCTTCAAGAAGCCCGGAGAACTATTCCTGAAAACTACTTAAAAAAATAATAATAAAAATAATGTATACTTTATTGATCCCTGTGGGAAAATTCCTCTCTGCATTTGACCCATTCACTAAGTGAAGCAGTGGGCAGCCATTGGGCACCGGGGAACAGTGAGTAGGGACGGTACCTTGCTCAGGGGTACCTCAGTGTAGCTGTTCAGTGGATTCGAACCCCCGACCTTCCGATAATGGGGCCACCACTCTACCTATTGAGCTAGCCCTGCCCCAAAAATGACAGGAAAGCTTGTCTAAGAGAGTTCAGACTCTGTTTAAGACTGAAGGTCGTCAAACCAAATACTGAATTGTTAGAATAGTACAATCACTGTTTATTTAGATGCCATGCATGTTTGCACATTTCAATAAGTTGCTGCTCTTATTTCGCAGTTTCCTAGCAAAACACCTAGAAATGAGGGGTGACTTAAGACATTTGCAGATTATTGCATATATATCCTTATGACTGCACGGCAGACCCATAGGTTTCCTACAAACTACATCTATAAACAGTCTCTGTGCTGGACTCCATTTAATAATTTATGCTAAATATGTTTAAATTATGAACTCCTCACCGAGGCTTCGTTTGGCATAATCTTGTAAGAAATTGATGGGGATCATTTCCAGTCATGTTGAACAGAAGTTTGTGTCAGACAGACCTACCTGGCTGCTTCTGGCGGGGCTTGGGCAGGTTGGTGACACAGGTATGGGGACACATTAGGATGTTGCAGGGGTGGAGATTGCCCTCTAAGAAAAACTGCTTTGTGTCAGAAATGTGGATGCCACCCAGCGGCGTTTTTGGTAAGGTGTTCGCCGGGACCAGAGCCAAGCAGTAGAGCCCCACTTGGTGGATGCTATCAATAGCCTACAGATGAAACCAAGCACTGAGATTAGCTTTGCTGGGTAATGCTCTATATGACGAATGATTTTTCGATAACTCCAAAGACTGAAGATTATATTGTAGACACACTGAATGGAGGCTTCCATTCGAACGCTGTGGCTGAATTTACCTGAAGCACCCGGCTCATCCACTGGAAGCTGTCCTCCTCGCTGGCATCGGGCCTCTGCTCTGCCACAATTACAACCCTCTCATCATAGAACACCGTGACTGAAAACACAGCGATCCTGACACACACGAGGATACACAAACTCACTGAAGATTAGCCAGAAGACGTGGAAATCAAACACAAATGAGCAGTTTAAAGCATACAGAAAGTGGAAATACTTTATCTTTCAATAATCCCTTCAGTTGTCAGTGTGGGGCCTGCTGTGTTTCCTCTATACCACTAGATGTCAGTAGTTATAAGTAAGATTTGCACTTGACCCACCAAAGAGCTCTAAAATTATTTTCTTTAATCCATGAAGAAGAGTTTTGCCTCACCTGCCACGGTACACAGTCTTGACCGGCTCAACTGCAAGAGCTGTGGCCACCAAGTCGTCGGCGTTGTGTCTCCGCCCGCTTACCATCAGCAGGCCTTCGATCTTTCCCCACCACGAAGATGAGACTGCCCTGTACAGAGCAAGTGATGCAACAGCAGGGTTGTTATACTGTTGGTGAGAGAGACGAATGGTTTCAGGTTGCCACAGAAGTGCTCTAATGAAAGAGTCCTACTTACTGGGCCAACAAACCCCAGGAGTCCAGATCGCACAAATGGAATCTCTCCAATGGGAACTCCGTTAGCGTTAACCGGTATCACCTGGGCACGACGACGCAAAGAAAGAACAGCAAAACACACAAAAACAGAATCAGCTTTAACTGCGTCCCTTACTAACGATGGTGGCAGCATGTGCAGTTTGAGTGTTGGTTATTCTGCTTTCGCACCTCAAAGGTGTTTTTGGTGAGTCCAGGCAGGCCGTAGTACATGTTGCCTCCTGCACGGGAGTTGATAATTATCTCTCCAATTTCATCTGTTTTACACAACTGAGGCGGTCCATCTGGCTTAACGATACACATCAGAGCTGGAGGGACAAATAGGCAAAGTTAAGAAAACACGGACTTCCTAATTTAAAATGATTCCCTTGATAATTTTATCTTAGACGTATGATTAAAAAAAAGTCCCACTTTCATTCTTTGTTGCATACATGTATTCAGATTTACATGCTTTCTGTTATTTTTGCAGTTTAAAAGGATTGACTGGATTGACAGAATGTGGGAAAGTGTAGACTTTCAGCTTAAATTTGAAAGGAATTTAATAAAAGAGTGTATTACTTGTTTTAACAATTAACAATTTTTATATTCAGTCCCCTATCTGAGCGTCATAAATATAAATGAACAAATTAACACAGTTACATCAAAATATTCATTTTAAAGACTTTGCTGAGGATCCTTTGCAGGAAATGGCTGCACGATGTCAGGAAGCAAACAGATAACACCAAAGAATGAGTTTCCTCCTTTGGGATTCTTTGTTGCCAGGCCTGCAAATGTTTTTTATATTTTGTGGTTCTTTATGCCTTCAGTCTTGCCTTTCTTTACCTTCAGAAACTCCTGGGTTTCATTTTAGCTTAAAGTACAAATTTGTCTGCTTAACCACAGATGCACATTTATGCATCAGACTGCCTCCAATGTCTAATCTTTGTTTTCTACTGCTGAGGCTTATGAGGGGCTTGTTACAGGCTTGGATAAGGACATGTCTGTCTCCTAGAGGTTTGATAAATGTTTTTTTTTCTCTTTATGATGGAAAGGATCCCATGATCACTGACCAAATTAGTCCAGGTTCAAGTACAACAGTGCATCCTTTTACCCCCCCTCATTATTGTGCCAACGTGCTAATGTCCCTGCTAGTTCTCTGGTGGATATTGACCTCCACTGAGAGCTCCTTTAGTGCATGTTGTGGGTTCACAGATTAAGCTTTTAAAAATGAAATGCCACACTTGGAATCACTTCCAAACCTTTGATCTCATTCATTTATGAGGAAATATTAATGAATAGGCCGAGTCAAGTTTTCGTATGGATTGTCCAATTACACATGAGCCGAGATAAACAGGGCACTAATATATATATATATATATATATATATATATATATATATATATATATATATATATATATATATATATAAAAATAAAAATGGCAGTTGTTGGTACAATATTTTAGTTTGACCTCCTAAGTGAAAGCTTAAAGTCTGCATATTCATTACAACCTGTAACATGAACAAGTGTTGATATATAGCCAAAATAATAAATGCTGTTTTAGTGTTCAAAAACCCAACTGTTTATCTCATGAAGTCTTAGAAATAAACATCTGCCAAAAAACTGGAACATTTTATCTGGATGTTGAAAAGAAGAAGATAATTATTTGAATTTCTAATTTTCTCATATGATTATAATTTTATGATTATATTTTTGAACAACCTTGTTTGCCTCCATTTTCTTGGAGACGTGCAAAAGGTCAAACAGAAAGATTTCAGAGCTGGCGGCAACTAGGCCTATTACATTTTTACACTATAACCACATGGTTATAGTTAGTCAATATTGTAATCTCCTAATATGTGTAGAAAACTGTTTGTTTGTGTTTTTTTTTTTAAGTGTAGGTCGTAATGGTCTCTTTTTTAGCAAATTAATTACAATCAAAAAAACAAATGCAAACAAAAAGCCGTTTATCATGCAGCTTTTCTTCTACCCTCACCTCCAGGCATGACGTGCCCCACATCTTGTACAGTCAGAGCGGAGTTCTTGTCTTCCGTGTTCACCCTGATGACACCGTGGCTCAAGCCACCCATGGAAAGGATGGCACGGGCAGGGAGAGGCGCACCAGGCACTCCGGGTCTACACGAGTAGACAGTTCACAATCAAACATGGATGTTTCCATCTGTTAGCCATCTGCCTACCCTCTTACATCACATATAAATTCTGTCTAGTTGGACTGAAATACAGGCTGTGAAGGTGGCTTGTGTGAGACATGAAAGAATAGAAAGAATTTGGTTTTAATCTTCTTCTGGTTTTGTCTTTAAGTTTTCTGTAATGTTTAACAACATCCAATAAGAACAGTGAATATAGGTCAGTGAGTTACCTTCGTATAGCTACCGTCATGGCCTCTGGAGATGTGGCACAGGGGCAAATCACCTCAGGCTTCAGCCCATGAGACTGGAACTTGTTCAGGAAGGCATCGCAGGAAGACACTGACCCTGGAAAGCACAATTTTAAAAGTGTGACATCTAATTTGGCTTGTTGGAAAAGACCCAGTTTTACAAAGCAGCGATGGCTCGGGACATACTCACAGGGATTAGCACCATCAGCAACAATGAGCATTCGTAATGAAGCCAGGCTGATGTCTCTCTGCTCCCGATGAGCCATCATGGCCCAGTGCAGATCACGGCACTTCACCAGAGCTACACGAGCTGCACAACAGCAGGAGTTACATGGAGTATTATAAAATTATAAAATCATTTTTTAATACACGTCGTCTCAGAGTAAAAGATAATTTACCTTTATGGATGTGGACCCTCTGCACCCAGGAGAGAGGACAGGCTTTCATCACTGCATAGGGAACGCTGATCGTGTGTATCCTGTTCATTACAGCCTGCAATCAAACAACCTGATTACTGGAGGTTGCAAATAAAAAAAAAAACTGGAAGGGAGTTTTTTCCTTCCAACTTGACAAACAACACAAACAGTGAGAAACCCATTTTGTGATGATTTTGTGCAAGAAATCTCTTTCATTAGTAATTTAACATTTTACATTTACTAGAGAATTTATAGTTCAGATATAATGTGCACACAAATTAAGACGTTGTACATGCACCTAACTGTATATGCAACCTAACCTAACCTAGAAATCTACAGCTAATGACACTCACTGTGAGAACTCCATGCCATAAGCCCATGTCCTTTTTGAAGTCCAAGACATTCACCAAAGTTTCCCCTTAAAACAGAGACACAAACACACAAGTGAGGTTGTGATGTCTAAACAGAGGTGGGACCAAGTCATTGTTTTGCAAGTCTCAAGTCAAGTCTCAAGTAATGTCAGGCAAGTCAGAGTCGAGTCTCAAGTCACTGGTGTAAAAGTCCGAGTAAAGTCACAAGTCTGAAACTTTGAATTTCAAGTCCTTTCGAGTCTTAAAAAAAAAAGAAAAAAAAAAAGCATGTTGCAGTTATATGCCAAATGTAAATATTAGACCATGTGATTTTTAAATCTGTGTTTTTCTCAACACATGACAAAATAGTGAACTTAGAAAATATACACAAATTGTGAAATTGCACCTCTTTAAAATGCAGCTCAATTAAACTTAGCTCCAATAATAATTTTCAACGACAGTTCTGAGATAAGCTGCATGTTATTCTTGGATGCGCTTGTAGGACCGGCTTTAAAATCGCATGACAAAAATATCATACATATTAAAAAAAAAAAACTGTATCACCAACGGAGCCTGGACAACATTTGCTAGTTAGATGAAGTCAGCTATCTCATCATAGCAAAAGAGAAGGACCACCTACCGTTCTTTATGCAACTTCAACTGTCGGACAAAGTTGGAAGTTGTTCCATCTCTGTCTGTGATTCTCTGCTTGCATGTTTTGCATATTGCATTTCGGTTTTTTGTTGACTACTTCATAGTTTATGTACCTGAAAAAAATAACTCCTTGCAGCATTTTTGAGCGGTTTTTTTTCTTCTTAAAAAAAATCTGGTTAATTTGATTGGCTGTGCTACAGCTCACGCACACATACGTACGGAGTGTGGCTTGAATAAATGAATTGAATTAATGGTGCACACTTTCTATATAATATGCGTGTTACATTTTATATTTGGGGTGAAATATCAAGTCTCTTCAAATAAACCGGTTCAAGTCCAATTCAAGTCCCAGGTCATTGGTGTAAAAGTCCAAGTCAAGTCACAAGTCTTAGAACATTTTTTCAAGTCAAGTCTAAAGTCATAAAATTAATGACTCGAGTCTGACTCGAGTCCAAGTCATGTGACTCGAGTCCACACCTCTGTGTCTAAACAATCTAAACTGAGACATGACTCAAGTTGTGATTTGCTGTTATATAAATAACATGGAGCTGAACCGAAATAAAGCTTTGTGTAAGGGGTGATGCAAACACTATCCTTCTACTCACCCTCACAGTAGTTGCAGGCCTGAGTCAGTGATTGGCAGTGGGTTAACATGGCCACTTTAGACACAGCCACGCCCACCACTGTGCCCTCCTTATTTGCTTTATACTACAAAGAGATGAAGCAACAGATGAGCCACAACACACCAGACTAAAATGATACTTTAAAATATTTTTGGTACTTTGACAGGATGGAATAGGTTCTAAGAATGAAGGAAAAAAAGTAAAAATAATAATAAGCACAGCTGTGTTACCTCTATGTATGCAGGGTCAGTGTTAGCAGTGGGAATGTGCGGCTGCCAGTCTTTGGATGGTTTCGTCAGGTACTTTGAATCTGTTATCACCCACTTCATTCGAGGCCAGCCTAACAGAGACAGGGAAGATATGAATCACACAACAATTTCGAGAAATATTTAATTTCTTTAAAAACAAAAAACAACAACAAAAAAACCCTCACATGTTTTCTAAAAGCCACCAAAATTAATCTGAATTAAAACCCCAATTCTCCCTAAAAAATGGGATGCTGAGTAATGTGTTAAAAAAAAAAAAAAAAATGCAATGATTTGCAAATCATATAAACTCACACATAACACAGAAAACATGTCAAATGTTTAAACTCAGGCATACAAATATTAGATCATTTTGTATTTGGACGGATTTTGTAACATGTCT